>NW_001813978.1:2035784-2037609 GCF_000149585.1 Histoplasma mississippiense
ATATTGTGCCTGAGGAAGACGTTCGCCTAGGAAAAACGTCCACGCTTAATGGAGATTACTTTACCGTCAGCTCGTGCCGGACGCTGAATGCTGATCCTGAGAGCCGACAAGTAAGCCGCGTAACCATTTCGACCGTTGGCGTGAGAGTGGAGGATATTTTGCCTGAGGATATCACCACTATCAGAACGCTGTTATGTGCGATGACGGGAGCTTCGTTAGATAGGGATAAAATCCTTGCCGTTCAACGCTTTGTGAAATATGCAGACGAGGAATTTCATTTACTCCCAGAAAAGGTAAGAGCTGAGTTCCCTTTCAAGGTTTTCTACTTTTTTTCCCTTGCGCGTTGAGGTCTATTCTATTTCTTTTCTTTTCTCAGATTCAATGGCAAACACGCTTACTTTCTATCTACAGATGTCCGAGATTCTATCTGTTTTAATGTTCCATACTTCTCGCCAACAACTCTTGGACTACTTACGATATACTATGGAGACCATCCCGGCAACTGCTGAAGGTGTTCAGAAACGAAGACGAGACAGCCTTGCCAAAATATTTGAGGATGGGCGGTTGAAAGACCTGAATTTCTGGCTTAATCCAAAGGTGTTAGTTCGGGAGGAGGGACATGGCTCGGATGTCGGAGAGGGCAGCGAGCCGGCTCATCAATCTATTAATAAATCCAAAGGAAAGGCCGTTGTGCGCAGTGTGGAGGATATGGAACAGACCAGTGATTAGAAAGACGGAATTCTATTCCTCAGGATTGGTAGGGATGTTTTGATTTGGGGATTTAAAAACCGCCCCATCTGGTGAAAGAAGTCATTCACAAGCGAAGAATCTCATTATTTCATTCCACTGTATTGAATCTGCTCTTACCGAGAAACCAGCCGCAGCTGACAGGTTTTCCCTTCTTGAGCCGCACGTTTTTGATACAGCAAACTTTGCGCATGCTCAGCTAAAGATAGAATTACTCTACGGAGTAGGTTTTGTAAATCCAGCATTGTCTAGACCTTGAATCGAAAATAGCCTAAAAGCTCTTTTTTTTTGATGAGTATGATTCTACCTCATTCTTCGATCGCCTAACAGTCTAAATATTGAAATGAACCAAAACTCATCGGTCACAGCGCAATTGTTATGGAATGCTGGCAAGCCTCAACACTCCCCTTGATTTGAACGCCTTCCGAGATTATCCTGTCCAAGCATGCGGAACGAACGTTTCTACCACTCAATCCGAATATCCAAATTGCCTTCGCTTTCCAAAACAAGACTTGGATCGAATCTCAACCGCTGCTGCCAAAGGACTCTCCTCGGTGAAGGCCGCTCTCGGAGTGTCGATTTTCGCGACTTCTGACGAGTCCTTGAAACAGGAGCATTTACCCATGCGGGAATGGACAGTTCAACCCTTTTTGCCATAGCACTTCGACTTTGTAGAGGCATACTTTTCTTGCATCTGTATATTTGATCTTCCCTGCCAATGGGCTCGTGACAATAGGTTGCATAGCTCTTCACTCTTTAGGACTATTGGTATTAGATTTAACTAAACCCTTCACGTCGTTAGTTTCACCGTCAATTGAAACCGAAGGTCCAGGCATTTCGTAGAAGAGAGCGGCAACACGAAGCCTCTCTCGCCCCTTTTTATTTCTTGAGCGCCGTTAGTTGTCATTCTCAGGAGTCGACATTTGGGTCTGGGTTTCGATATTCTTGGGAAAACATATTAATTAATGTTGCGTATGGAGGAGTGGACTTAGTAGATTTTTATTTATTTATTTATCTTTTCAAGTATTGACGAGAGGCATGTACTGTACAGTAGAAGCCATAATAGTACCATTTTTTA
>NW_001813978.1:2037709-2047592 GCF_000149585.1 Histoplasma mississippiense
CTGATTGCATATATTATTCATATTCTATTGAATGACTATACTGATTTTCTAATTCGGAAAATTTGTGCATATATATATCATCATGCCTTCAAAACGCCGTTCGACCACAACGCGATGTTCAAACATGAAAGACACCCCTTCCATCCCTACAGCAGCAATAACTTCAGTTTCTATTGCAAAAGCTGCTACTGCAAAAGCTTCTACTGTGAAAGTTTCTACTGCAAAGACTTCTTCTGCAAAAGCTACTACTGTGTAAGAGATGGGCTACAAGAGTAATTACAAGAGTAGTGTGAAGTACGCACAAAGGATATTAAGAAGGTAGCAATCTCTATTGTTCAAAGCTAATCGCTGATCTCCTCAAATCCACGGATATCAGCGAGCATTATATAGATAATATTGCCATCGCCACGTATCTATCGCCACGTATCTATCGCCACGTATCTATCGCCACGTATCTATTTCCTAATATAGATATCTCCGTTGCTCCTATTACAATTATCTCCCTTCTTCAAAGGCCTGGTCCCCAGGGCTTCTTATTGTGCGAAGTTCGTAATATGTGCTGTGTGGTTGATATTGTATAAAGTTCGCAGGATAGGACCGAATTAATTGTTCGGGTTAATTCCGAAGCGTTGCTGACTCGGGAAAACGTTGTTCCAGTTCCGGTGTTATCGCGGTCCAATCATGATTTAGGCACAACCCCTGAACCCCTTTCCTTTAACCTTTACACCACAAATCGTATCCTAACGAGATCATCACCATCATCACCAACAACGATTTTTTTTTATTTAAAAGAATACACCAATTGATCAAGCAAAGTACACTGTATCTTCCCATGCGATTTTTATTGCGACATTCGAAGTTTTGGTTGCGTGGTTGCGTTTTCTATTTTGGGTCGGATTTTGTGTTGTTGCAACTTCTTTGATCGATATTGCAATATTGATTTTAACCACCAACATCTGTTCTTTTCTTGCTGCTTCTTGCCTCTTCTCTCTTCTTAAAAGGTTCTTGATACTGATTAATGTCGTAATAGAATGTCAGAACCAGCTGCTTCCGTTGCCGGTTCAGAACCTATGGAGGGTGATATGCTGAATGCCATCGAGAGCATTTGCTTGGGTTGTCTGGAAAGGTTGCAAAACCCTCCAGTAACCCTTGCTTTGTGAACGACGGGCGGACACGCTGTCACGCCTGCCATATATCGAATACTGGGCAAGGATCTTGGTGCGTTACTTGAGTTATCCGATAACGCTGGCGAAGATGAGGAAGCGGACGGTCCCGTTGAAGTGTTAGAAAGGAACGCAGCAGCATATTGCTGTCGTTGTATTCGACATTTAACAACGTAGAATTAACCTGTATTAGGTGCCAGCAGATGCCGTCGAGTTGGCCCAGGCGGCTATTAACGCAGCTGAGGATTTAATTGTCGCTGGTGCAGACGCTTCGAACGTTAACGTTTTACAGGGCGCTGTGACAGCTGCAGTTAAGTTCTTCGCAGCGAAGATCCGTGGGGCTCAACGAAATGGTTCCCCTGAGGCCCCGGCTGAAACAGTGATTGGTGAGATCCCGGTGGCTACATCGCCGGTCGCAGCTCCCAAGTCATCGTTGAAACGTCGTGCTTCGCCAGTTGAGGAAATCCGGGGTAATAAGCAGGTCTGCCTTGGTGACAATTCCTCAAATGACACTGGCCAAGCTGAGGCGGATCTGTTTTTTAATCCCTGGGCGGAATAAGTATATCCAGCAGTCATCGTCGCCTTCTTCGTTTTCGTTTACTGACTGGCTCCTGATAGGTTTTATTAAACTGTTCCAAGTACTCCTGGCTGTTCACCAAATTTTCTTCAGGTTCCCAAGAATTATCCGCGTCTGTGCAATCCTTCCATTTAACAAGATATTGGGTTTGACCACGGTACTGACGTTTATCCAATATAGCTTCAACTTCCCATTCCTCCTGCGCGTCTATAATTATCGGTTCTGCCTGTGGGATCTGTCCGTCGCGCGCGTGATACGGTTCGAGAAGGGAAACGTGGAACACGGGATGAATTCCTTTATATTGTGGCGTAAGCTTCAGTTTGTACGCCTGCGTACCGCGTATATCAATTATTTGGAAGGGACCCAAAAATCGATGATCTAGTTTGGGTGAAGGTCGCAAGGTGGATATATTTTTGCACGCAGCATTACCCAGTCCCCTATCTTAAAGCTTTTTGGTATATGGCGCTGATCATAATACTTTTTCTCAGCTGCTTTGGCAGCTTCTAGGCATTCTCGAATCCTGTTTTCCGCTTGCTTCATCCGTTCCACTTGTTCTATCGCCGACTTTGACGCGCCCGTGCTTGGGGGTTCCACGTCTATACGAAGTTCAGTTGGTCGGCCGATCATCGCTTCAGATGGTGTCATTTTTATCGATGCGTGGAAGGCGTTATTATATGCCCATTGCGCCAGGGGAATCCACTCTATCCAGTTATCCTGCTGGTAGCTGCAATATGTGCGAAGATAATGTTCAATCACCTGGTTCAATCGTTCCGTTTGGCCGTCGGTTTGCGGATGGAAGGCTGTTGATAATTTTCGTCGGACATGGAGTAAGTAACATAATGTTGACCAGAACTTGCTGTTTATTAATGAATCTCGGTCGCTAATAATGTTCGCAGGTAGGCCAAAGTTTTTCGCAAGTTTCCATACAATAATGTCCGCGAGTCCTTCCGCATCTAGCTTTGAAGATGTGGGTACAATTATGGCCCATTTAGTGAACGAATCAACAAATACGACAATAGCATTGTAAGTTTGACTTCCCTTCTTATTATCTGGTAGGCCTTCAATAAAGTCCATACTGATTGTATGCCATTTCTTATCTGGCACTGGATGTGGTTGTAGCAACCCGTACGGCTTATGCCGCGGTATCTTGACGCGTTGGCAAACATCGCAGGTCCTCACATATTCTGCAATCTCATCGCTCATACCATGCCACGAGTACTTGCGTTTGATCGCTTCGATGGTTTTGTCACGTCCAAAATGGCCACCTTGGGGATCATCGTGGTTCATTTTCATTATTTCATGCCTTACGGCCTTGTCTTGCGGTACGTAGACTTTACCATCTTTCCTGAGCAGGCCATCTTTGTCTACTGCCCAGGTCGAACGATCACCTACGCTAGCGTCACCCACCTCTAGTCTTCTGCGAAGTTCAGACGTGCCAGCGTCCCTATTCTGAACCTGCAGCAAGAGTTCGACAATAGATTCAGCTACCTCTTCGCGATAGGCTATCTCGGACTCAAATACCTTAACGGCTAGAATCCGTGGCACCAGGGTCCCTAGGTCTAACCCCGTAACGCCGGCGACTTCGTTCTCATCTGCAGGTGCGTTCTTTATCCTGCAGGGTTTGTTGTCATCGATGACTACGGGCCCCTTCGCCCAACAATTTTCTTTAACTTGCAGATTTTTTCGCACCATCTTGACACATTGGTCTAACTTTGTGTTTTCTTTTGTCTTTAGTGACTTAAAGATCCCCTTACGCAGCTTCTCTTGCAGGGTAGGGAGCCCCGTCAAGGGAGCTGCGTGTTTTATATAATCTGAGTGACGACTTGGTGCATCTGCGGGATTATTTTCCCCAGGATGGTGCTCAATTTCAAAATCGAACGCTGAGAGCATTTGCATCCAACGAATCTGACGCCCATTTAGCTGCTTCGTCGTCATGAAGCGCCGGAGGTTGGCATGGTCAGATAAAACAACTATTGGGTGCCTGCTACCATGTAGGTAGTGGCGCCATTGCCTGAAAGCTTCTACAATCGGCAACATTTCTAAATCATATGTTTGATAACGTCTTTCTGCTTCTGTGAGTTTTCTGGACCAAAACGCGATCGGGTGCCAGTGACCATCATCCATTAATTGCGATATTACTGCGGCGATTGCAACGCCAGATCCGTCCGTTTCTATACGGAGTTTTCGCTGCGGATCAAAATGAACTAACAACGGTGCTTTTGTAAAGCATTCTTTTAACTGCAGTATTGCGTGCTTGCAGTTCTCGCCCAGTTGGACAGGTGCGTTGTTCTTCCCCTTTTTTGTTTCGTATCCTTTTAGCAACTCAGTCAGGGGTGCCGTTATTATCGAGAACTTGTATATGAATCGTCGGTAGAAGTTGACGAATCCTAGGAATGTTTGCAGCTCGTTTATTGTTCGCGGTTCAGGCCAATTTAGGATCGTATCGACGCGGCGTTTTTCGACAGTGATGCCCTGCGTGGTAATCACAAAACCCAGAAATCCAATTTCTGTTGCATGGAACGTACACTTACTAAGTTTCACATATAGTCTCCATCGCCTTAAACGTTCCAGCACATTCTTAACATGGGCGACGTGTTCGTCAAGCGTATTCGAATAGATTACGATATCGTCAAGATAAGCCACGCAATATACATCCAAAATATCACTGAGGGCTTTGTTGATATAAGATTGGAAAGTCGCAGGGGCGTTGGTTAGCCCAAAGGGTAAAACCAGATACTCAAAGTGTCCGTATCGTGTTCGAAACGCCGTTTTCCATTCATCCCCCGCTCGTATGCGGATTCTATGATACGCGTCCCTAAGATCCAATTGCGTGTATAATTTGGCACCTGCTAATCTATCGAGTATTTCACTTATCAGGGGCAGCGGATACCGATTCTTGACTGTTATTTCGTTCAACCCTCGATAATCTACGCAAAGACGCAGGGTTCCGTCTTTCTTCGGTGCGAATAATACTGGGGCACCGGCTGGGCTCTTGGACGGGCGTATCCAATTCTTCTCTAATGCCTTTTCGATATATTCTCGGAGGACGGAGAGTTCTTGAGGTGACAGGTTATATATCGGTCGGTACGGTGGTTCCTTGCCAGGTTTGAGATCTATGGCATGATCGTGGGGTGCGTGTTCCGCGTCAGGTATATCTTCTCGGAATACATCAAGATAATCCTTATAATCATCCGGGATATTTGGCTCAGTCGCTGCATGCGCAGCTCGCAATGGAAAGGCGGCGAATATAATGTTGCTGTTGTCCATTAAAGTTGCAAATTCCTTAGCGGTATCTAGGTGCACGTGGCTGATATTTGACGCTTTCCTATAGGTCCAGCATCTTCGCACCCAGTCAATGTCGGGGTTCGCAGCTTGCAACCATGGCATACCCAGAATTACATCGTATCCACTGATGTCGGCTTCTTCGAAATGGTGGAATCCTTCCCGGAGGACATGTTCATCATCGATAATCTTCATTGCAGCTTTTCGTTGTCCATATGATTTAACCCTATGATTATCAACTGCTTCCACTACTTTCGGTTTACCTTCTGACTTCGAGAAATATTTCAATGCCCAAGCATGGGACACGAAGTTCGCATCCGCGCCAGAATCTACTAACGTCCACGCCATTGACCATCCTGCTTCTGTCAACATCCAGGCGTTCATTGCCAATAAGTGTTTATCTCGCAGCCTAGTCGTCTGTATTCCCAATGCAGCAGCTGCTCCTACGATTGGGATTGCTAGTTTTTTGCTTGTCGGACTTGGTTGCGCTCTTCGGGGTATAACATCCAACAATCGTTTGCGACATGCCCCTTCTTATGGCAGTGTGAGCACTCCTTCATCCAATTATATTTATCCTTCTGGTTTGTTCAGTTAACTCGTCTGTTCCCTCTCGTTTCCATTAATTCCGGCGGTTGCTAGATTTATCAGAACGACGCTGATTCCCTACGAATATCGCAGGTCTGCCTTTGCGAATGGCGCGTCGTCGCTCCGGCATATTTTCCTCGAGAGTCTGTAGAGTTCGAAGCAACTCTTCGTAGTTCTGGGGCTCTTGATTTCGACGGTCGAGTTCGGTGCGTAGCACCTTCAATGCCTTACTACGCAGGTTATCCATTCTCTGTTCCTCGCTGTATGGGGGTAAGTAATACTCCCAATCTTCGAGATATTTAGAAAAGTCGCGTATCGACTGCCACTCCTGTTGCTTAGCATCCTGGAATCTTTGGCTCGCCAATCGACGCTGGTTCTGCGGGTCGTTAATTTGCATCTCTAGGTGTGATAGCATATCGTCGAATGTTAACGGTGTTGCTCCTCCGCGTCTCTCGTATGCTGATACAAAATTCAACCACTTCTGCTTAACGTGGGCATCAAGGTAGAGTTTGGCGTCGTTTATCTTGCGTTCTTCTTTTCGATAATATCGACGGTGGCGTGCAAAGAGAGTCAACATGCGATCTTTATAGTCCTCAAATTCTAACATATTCTTTCCTCGATAGTAATCCTTAATCTCCAATCTCGGCGGTGTTTCGTTATCATCATCCATATTGTCTGCGGGTCGATTTTGCGGTAGTTCTGCGGCGATATCCTGGGTTGGTCGGGACTCGATAAAAGTATCTTCGCGAATCTGTGCTTCCAACTCGTTGAGGCGTTGTTGCGCGTGCAGAATAGCTAACTGTTGCTCTCGTTCACGGATTTGATCGTTTAACTGTTGCAATCGGGCATTGTGGTCGTCGGAGGTGGTAGAGGATTCGGGTTGGTTCCCAAGGGATCTTGCGCGTGTCGAAACCATCTTGCGTGTTTTAAGTTGCGTGTTTTAACTAACGTTGCGTGTTTTAACTAACGTTGCGTGTTTTGTTGTAGGTGTGCGTAACAACGGACCACTCAAATAAGGTTTAGAGCGATTAGAATTGTAAGAGATGGGCTACAAGAGTAATTACAAGAGTAGTGTGAAGTACGCACAAAAGGATATTAAGAAGGTAGCAATCTCTATTGTTCAAAGCTAATCGCTGATCTCCTCAAATCCACGGATATCAGCGAGCATTATATAGATAATATTGCCATCGCCACGTATCTATCGCCACGTATCTATCGCCACGTATCTATCGCCACGTATCTATTTCCTAATATAGATATCTCCGTTGCTCCTATTACATACTGTCCCATCTGTTTCTTATGATCTACATAGAAAACACATTCCGTGTATCGATCTGCCTCCCTCTAAAGGCTAGCCATATCCAAATCCTGCTGGCACCTACGTGCCAACCTCTGCTACTCGGGAAATTACGTGAATGAGAAATGACCAAAGTGTTAAAAAGTCTACAAAACAGTTGATAAAAGCTGCATCAAAATCAAGAGAATCTGCTACAAAAACTCCATCTTTACCTCATTAATCTCATTCAGTAAAAAAAGTCAGAATTCAAACATCATTATGAAATTCATCTAAGTCTGTATATGAAGATATTGAGAAACAATCAACAATTGAAATTAATGATGTGAAAAATGATGATGATTCTCTTTTTATATTACAACCATTTAAAAATTTAAATGAAAAAGAAGAAGCTACACATCATCTGTATTCATTTAAAAAAAACTTTTAAAAAATTGTTCACAATAGAAAGATCTATAAAGTATACTGAATATTTTAAAATACTGATAATAAAATCTTTACTTCTGAACTTGAAGAGTCTATGAATGATCATATGCAGAAAGTTAACTTTCTAATTGAAATCAATTTATATATATACATCAACAAAAAATTGACTATTCAGAAGATTTTATCAAGAACCACAGTTTATTTATTAATTTTAACTAATATTAAGAATGTTATTATGATTTCACTGACATCATTAATTGAAAATCTTTTTTATTCAATTACCACTTCAAATGCAATTGTGAGATCAACAACTGAATGGAGTAATTTACACAATTATAATATTGAGGATTTTTTATTGACTTTAACATCTCAAATTACAGAGCTTTTAATGAGTCAACATTGAAATTTCCTTCAATTTTTTTGGAAATTTGATTTTGAAATCAAAGTGAATTGTAAAGAGCTTTTGAATCAGTTTAAAAAATTAAAATTTATAAAAGAGATTAATATTTCAAACTCATCATTTGTTTCTGCATCTAATCAATCTGCTTGAATTAATCAACTACTACAGCAGAATTCTACACACTTGAATGCCATTCAAAATGCTGATGAATTTCAATGATAGTTGATGAATTGTTTTCAATGTTGATAATAGAGTTGCATCAATTAAAATAATTATTGCTATTCTAATTCTGCAGACACTTCTTTGCATTATAATATTATCATTTTTTAATATAAATCATGAGCAAATGCTATATCATCTGAAGATGCAACTTTATAACAGTCATCAATGAAACTTTTACAATATTGACAAATAGTGCAAGGTTCAATTTCTCAAAAATCTCATCACTCTATTAAACAATCTACTATACAGCAACCTAAGAGTATCATAAAATGTATGTTAAAGATGCAACAACAAATGCAAGAACAATATATACAGCAATGAATAATGAATCAAATGAAAGCAATGAAAGAAAAATAAGAATGCTGTGAAGAATTTCAAGAATGACATCAAATGCAATGAGTTCAACAATTTGATTGACAGCAATATTCACAATGAGAGCCGCTTTTCAATTTTTATTTGCTCAGTCAGTCTTTAACATTCAGACCTTCACTAATTTCAAGTTCTTTTTTTAAGATAATTTTATCAAAGTTATTCAGTTCTATCCAATCTGATTTTGATGATATTGATATTCTCATTCTCTTTTTTAATTGAAGAATTATCCAAACATCTAATGCTGAGAAGAGGTAAAAATGGAAGCAGACTAAGAATATAATTTTTATAAATGACTGAAATATCAAAAATCTTAAAAACATGGAAAACTGTGAAACTTCTATTTACATATAAGTTTTGAACACAGAAATATTCAATAGCTTTGTCTGTGAATTTCAATGAGAGCTTCATTTATTTAAAAATTATTTCCATCGATAAAGAGACAGTTCTTCAAGGATCACAGCTGCTATGACTCTGATAAACTGAGAAGCAATGTGATGAATGTCAGACATTATAAAGCTGCATGACAACCCTCTATTTTCAATTTAAATGAAGGTTTATAACTCGGTGATTAAGGCTTCTATATTAGTTATGTGAGGATGAGTGATTATTTTTGACCTTGTTACAATTTGATGAGATGATAGCCTCACTTGAAATATCAACCTGAATAGTATGACACTCTTCATGACTAATATCTTTTTTTTTTGACAGGTACCCGCCGCGGCAAGAAAAAAAAATAAAAAATGACATGAGTGAGGAATGAACAGAGAGCCTTCTATTTCAATGACAATAACATAAATAACATGCAGTTGATAAGTATGACACAACACATGATTGATGAATATAACAGTGAAATATAATAGTGATTAATTTCAGATGAAAGAGTGAAAAAGAAAGAATTTAAAATCTGATTTTCATACTTCTGTATCTTTATTTTTATATTTATCAAAAAACCTTTTAAATTGAATGAACTCTTCTTCTTCAATATACACTCCTTCTGCAGCATGTCTAAATTGCAATTGAGTAAATCGGTCACAGCAAGACTCTTGAATAGCCAATTTTAAGAATTTTTCATAAATTGTACAAGTTTGATGAAGAAAGGTTCAATGACATTTCATTTAAGTTTTCAAAATTGAAAATGTAAGCTCAATTGAATTGAAATTTGAGGAATAAGAAGAAAGATAATGAATAAGATGATCAATTGTCTGAATTAACTGAATTACTTCACCTCTAATATGAATTGACAATGTTATTCATGATAATAATCATCAGCTGATTGTTGAATGCAGTATCAATAGTTGATAAAAGTTTATTTTGAAGTCAAATTAAAAAACCTTTCGAATTTCAATAACCTTTTTTAATGCCTGTGCAAGGCAGATATTCATCAAAAGTCATGACTGCACAAATACTTCAAATCTTTCCTCTTGTTATATCAGTCTTGATTGATGCATCATCATCAATTAAAGACTAGCTATGAGTTCGCCAGCCAGTCTTCTCATTGGAAAATAGACTTATTCAGAAAAACCAAATCATCCCGCCAGAAAATTGGGGTAATATATATTGGA
>NW_001813978.1:2048111-2068617 GCF_000149585.1 Histoplasma mississippiense
CAGAGCAGGGAGGATACCAATGGAGCATCAAAGCATATAAGACTTGTATAGAAATTGAGGCTTTAGATGATGAGAATTGATTTCAATCAATAATTGATTCAAATGGTGTCAACGCGTTGTTTTTGACTGCCAAGAAATGACAGAATTTTCGAATACGCTAAATTAATCACGTGGTTTAGGGCTAGCCTTTCCAATCAACTTTCTTAGCTGCCAGTTAAACAAGTCAAAAGAAAGACCAAAAAATTATCCCGCTCGAAAGAACCGAAAGATTCAGACGAACGAAACGCTAATATATCCCAGAAAAGCTTTGCTATGATATAGATATTTCCACGCGAATCCACAACAGCAAGCTGGGGAACACCCGTGCTTTTGAATCCAATGCTCTTGGGCACCCGTCATGGCTTAAGACGGTTGTCTTCCTCTCAAGCTCCCGTTGAGCCAGTTACCATTTGCCGCAATGAGCCTTTTCTACCTTTCTTATACCCGCGGGAGTTCTTCCCCACGCTGACTCAAAAGAGATATGTACGATGTTTGCGCCTCCCTTCAGCGGTGGGCAATAACCGGCATAATTCGCCTTCATCCAATTGCTACAGTCACACCAGGTCAAGTTCTCATCATACCTTGAGAAATTATACTGCACCTCCTTCAGCTTCTAATGCTGCTCCGACAACTTCGAATGTTTCGACTTCACATTTTGGCGAATCAGGGAATCATGAAAATGATGGGGTGCCGGAGGAAACAGAAGTAGGACCATCCAATGTCGACGATGCTCGTTCCCCAGTTAGTGACACCTCGTCCGCTCCAAGCTCTGCGCAATCTATGGATGTATACAAAGAAGTTGATGCCATTGGAGCCAATAGTTCTGGCGTAGTCCGGCAAGTTCGCGCTGAGCAGTGGTGGCGGAAGCAACTGGAACGTGAGCTGTCTGGTAAACCGCCATTAAAGCAAAACAAGCTCTATGTGGAATGGATGGATATAATGAATGAGATCATGGCCCTAAGGCGCGATGCGGAGAACAAGCCCGCACCAGCGTATGCGAAAACCATATACCTGTCTGAAACGGATGTGGTCGCTCTGGCTGGCGATGAGAGGGAGAACGTGTGGGACATCAGGGTGTTGAGTGGGTGTCGTGTTCACATACTGCCACGGGAACGCGATTCTGTGGATTTCAAGCGCAAGGTCGTTCTTACAGGTTCTCCGGAGGCCGTTAGACTGGCTGAGAAAGAGATTCGAGCGGATATCCAAACAGCTCATACTCCCGAAGGTGGGGTGCCCGACTGGCTACCCCCCTTTGTGACCGCTCACGATTGGAAACGAAAACACAACATCGATGTTCCACAGCTCCGATCAGTCTGGACGCACAATTTGCCGTTGATTGCTAAAGGGAGAAGATCAAGGAATCCCATTCGGGCAGATGTTTTCCGAAGACCCAAAAAGTGGACTATCAAGAAGTTTGGCGACTATCTAGAATCAATTACGAACCTCTCATTTTCAAGCCCTGTTCATAGCTTGCTGTATCCGGATGGACGGCTAAACCGAGACGTGATTATTGATATAATCCGCGAACTTTTCACTAACCCGCACACGAAGCAGTTTTTGTCTACCAGAGCGGTAAACTCTGTCATATTCTATTGCTACCGATACCCCCAATATCTGCCAGTCCTTTTATCTCTTTTTCCGAATTTTGAACACTTGATGACGACTAGGACTTTTAACGCCTTGCTCGCAGGTTGTTCTAAGAACTGTGACCTGGATAGATTTCGCTATCTCATCTCCCTGATGAAACGTTGCGGTGTTAAGCCGAATGGGTTGGAGTGGGTGGCGTTTGTTGACACTATCCTGTCATCCAATGTCAGGCAGAAAGTGGTCGCGCGCCTGCGCAAAGAGGGACTGCTGGACGATGAGCGTGTCCTTCGTCGACTCATATACCGGATCATTCCAGACGCGTTCGCGTCACATTTAGACAGTGGTCAATCCGTCAAAGATTATTTCGCAGTGATGGATAAAAGATACGGACAGGGTTGGATATGTACCGATTCAATAAAACCTATGCTGGGCGTAACTGTACGCTTACACAATTCCGACGCAGCTCACGACATTATCCAGATATGCAAACAACGGGAAATAAAACTGGATGTCCAGTGCATGAATTATGGCGTTGCGGTGCATCGCAATAGAAAGCAATACTCGGAAGCAATCGCTGTTTACCTAGACCTTGTCAACCACTTTCTTGGGCTCACCGTAAATAATGAAACCGTCCGAATTCTCTTCAGCGCCGCATGGGAGGCTAGGTACTACAACACCTGCCGTGTCATTTGGACCTACGCCTGTCTCTGGGGCCTCGTAAGCAGCAGCATGAAACACATGGTTTTCGACTCTCTTCTCCGAAACACAGTCACTCCGCCTGGCAATGAGTCCGAGGCAAACTGGTTTAGAAAAGCTGGCAAGGCGATTGTTGGGATTAAAATTGATATGTCTGATCTGGAACCTCGTTTTGACACGATTAAGAACGCACCACCCACTCCCGACCAAGAGCTCCTGGGGACAGATAACGTTATGTCGTTGTTGATCGAGTATCAACCCGCTGGCGAGCTGAGGAGCCAGCAGCGGCAACTTGCACATTGGATCATCAAAAAGGACTTTGAGGCAGTGTGGCGTTATCAGCCGCAGCTGCCGTTCAGCCACATGATGTGGGAAGCTCATGCGCTGGACATGGGATGGGCACGGGGCCATGCTGAAAATATGCCAATTGCGGAAGTGGTTAAAAATGTCATCAAAATTCCTGTGGATGAGAAGGTGGTTCAGAGGGACAGGGAAAAGGATGATCTTTCCCTTCGCGGAACTGGGGAGAGTGAAGTTGGGGATGAACCAAAAAAACAACAGGAACAGCAGCCACAAGAGCTAACGCGAGAGTCGAAACAGCAAACAGCAAACAGCACGGGACCAGGGCCGGGAGTAGAGCCTGGAACAAAGCCATAGCAAGGTTCCCCAACACAAGATAGAACCCGTGTTTCGGATGCAAAATGTACTAAGCCCGAGTCACAGATGAAACCGAGACAGTGGAAAGGTGGAGATGGCTCTAGGTTCCTTGCGAGTGACATCTAAATGCTCTACTATCGCCCGCGCCAACCCCCTGCCTTGTATATAAACTTGTATTTTATATTTCATTTCCACACCATATGTATATCTTTTCATGTACATCATCGTTCTTCTCTCCTCCCTCGCATTTCCTCGATATATTTTTATCCCATTTCTCATTTTTTCCTAAAGTTACTTACTCGGGTACAAAAGTAGCTGATCAAATGTATGTGCTGATGTAAACATAGTACATTGTTTTGCATCAGTGTGCATCAATCCATATCCTGCACTGTATAGATATTATTTGGGCTGGGTTCCTTGAAGATATTTTGCATATTAGAGCTCTATCTCCCATTATATTAGGAAGGGATTACGGCGTTTACATCTTTTGAATAAGCGAGGTTGAATAAGCGAGGGATTTGCGGTTTGGCATAACTTGTCTATCTAAAATTCATATTTAAAATCCCTAAATATTGCTTTCACCGTTGTTGGTGAGGATCTTCACCATGGGGGGGGGGGGGGGGGGGATTCAACAATTTCAGAAGAAAACAAAAAGAAAAAAAAAACCGCCCTCTATGTATTCAGGGGAAATTCCCTTCCCTAAGTCTTCTGATTTCTCCATGGGGGCAACCCCAGGCGCAGCCTGTTTGGGACTCCAGGGATATGCTAGATTCTGGTATGGATACCGTGTTTTCGAGGGAAAACTTGAGGAGATGTCCTGTCATCCTCATCTCATAGGTCTTTTGAATCCACGATTGGACTCTCGTGAGTCTTATATGGGGTAGCGTAGTTCAAAGCTTTCTCCTTTGATTTACTCCCCACAGATCCTTTGGAATCGTAAAGCGGTATCACACACGTGATGCCCCTGGGAGTTCCCCTCCTTCTTGGGTGGGCAATCCATCCGGATACACCGGTACGGATCGACGCGGTCGAATGAGGCCCACACCTCTTTCAGATACAGCACAAGCCGGAAGGCAGAGTTGCCATTGAGGTAGTACCGGTGGAGTCGTTTGCTGCGTAGGAACCCTAGACGCTCGTATAATTTCATGGCGGCAGTGTTGCTTGTTTCTGTTTCGAGGACGACCTAGATATGGAGAAACCGGAGGTTAATTGCTTGCTTGTTCTGGTGGGGTAAATCCCGGCATAGCTGCTACCCGGAATGAGTCGCGAATGGAGTAGGAAGGAAAGTGTGTTTGTGGGAGGGATAGAAAATGGAAGAGGAACAATAGCAAACCTCATCCGCGTCTCTGGCAATCATGGCATCGATAGCCATACGTACGAGCGTCGTGGCAATGCCTTGGCCTCTGTATTCTTCTCGCACAGCTAACATAGCAATATAACCGCGCAGAGGCCCACCGCGATGTGGTTCAAGTTTTGATATGACAACCCCAATCAGATTATCCTTGCCGTCCATTGCCTGTATATGTAGCAAGACAGGGTTAGCTACGGGGAATTCGTTTGCGGGAGGCAGGCTGCGCGGGCTGGGTATATCAAAAAGAAACCTAGGATTTACCATATAGCAGAGGTCCCCCCACTGGTAGAGGAAATAGCGGTAGACATAGATGTTGTAGGGCTCTGAAAGGTCTTTGGATATCAATTGGCGCATTGCGGAGACATATTCGTTTTCCTTGTCACTTTCATACTGGATATAGCGGAGATGGGATGCCGCATCGTCGGCCATGATGTTGCGATTTCACGAGCAGCTCTCCTTGCTAGTTTTCTTCCCTGCATAAGAGTGTCAGACCATCCGCTCAATTAGCACTCCCATGTAAGTAGTAGAAAAACCCGTATCTTCGGCAGTCTGGGCTAGATTAAATAATATATAGCGGGGAATGTTTGCCCGGGATTCCAAGGTTGCCCCCCAAAGAAAAATAAGCTAAGGAAAACAAGCTGCTGTCTCCGCCTCGCAGCTCTTTCCACACTGCCCCATGTGATACTCCGCCTGCTATGACGGGCATGTTAGCCCAGTCGACGACATCTTACATATATACAAGCCTCTGAAGCAACAGCGGAAACAGGTCTTGTCAATTCTCCGCGATGTCAGGCCTTCGCCGTCGATTTGGGTACATCTTCTCGGCCTCTAACCCTAGCTCTCCATCCACCGAATCCACGGCAGATACCCCAGACGAAGGCAGCAGTAGTGCTACTCTTTCGGTACGCAAGGGTGGAGACCAGCCTCATTTTGACACGGGCTTGAAGGTGCACCAAATCCCCGTGAGGCGGAGGAGTAAACGGCGAAATGGGCTGATATTTGGACTCGGAGGCGTTTTTGGAATATTCTTGGCTTTATTTTTCGCAAATCATAATGAGGTTATTACATTGGATGCCCTGATGGACTATAAGATTTGGATTCCTTGATCGATGTTATGCCTGCAGGCATTATCAGAGATGCAAGCCAATTTTCGGTATGTTTAAGAGCCTCCGGGATCATTTATTGCTTTGGCTACCATTTGAAAACCTCCGTCGAAACTAGAGCTAACTTATAATCTATTTCAATTTTCTTTGTCTAGCAAACGGAACGCACAGCTGTTAGCTATGATGCCTTCTCGATCGGCCTCGGCCTTCAGGCTCAGGGCATCACAGCAAATCACCCGATCATTATGGTTCCTGGGGTCATATCCACAGGGCTAGAGAGTTGGGGAACGGACGAAAAGTCGAGACCATATTTTAGAAAAAGGTTATGGGGAAGTTGGAGTATGATGCGAGCCCTCGTCCTCGACAAAACTGGCTGGAAAAATCACATTATGCTCGATAAGATCACGGGCTTGGATCCCCCTGGTATTAAACTCCGGGCGGCGCAGGGTTTTGATGCAACGGACTTCTTCATTACGGGTTACTGGATTTGGAACAAAATTTTGGAAAACCTTGCGACGATTGGTTATGATCCGACTAATGCTTTCACCGCTGCCTATGACTGGCGGCTTTCCTATCTCAACCTCGAAACGCGCGATCACTATTTTAGTAGACTCAAGGCATACATCGAGACGGCCGTGAAGCTCTCGGATAGGAAGGTCGTTCTTGTTTCGCATAGCATGGGCTCGCAAGTTGCCATGTTTTTCTTCAAATGGGTTGAGAGTCCGGAACATGGAAACGGGGGATCTGACTGGGTAGAGACGCACATCGATTCGTGGATCAATATCAGCGGCTGTATGCTAGGGGCTTCAAAGGGAGTTCCGGCTCTTCTGTCAGGAGAAATGAAAGACACTGCACAACTCAATGCCTTCGCTGTATACGGGCTCGAAAAATTCCTTTGCAAATGGGAGAGAGCTGAGCTTTTCCGCGCAATACCTGGAATATCAAGCATGCTCCCGAAAGGCGGAGAGGCCGTCTGGGGAAACAATTCCTGGGCTCCAGATGACCAAGAAGATCAACCCTTTACGTTTGGCAACCTGATCAATTTCAGGGAGGCAAATTCGTCGAACACCCAACAGAACCTTACTGCTAAGACGAGCCTGCCATTTCTCTTCAATCACACGGAGCAGTGGTTCCAAAACCAGGTCCTCCGGAACTATTCACACGGTGTCGCACATACGGCGAGGGAGGTCGAAGCGAACGAAAAGGATCCGCGCAAGTGGCTAAACCCGCTGGAAGCACGCTTACCCCTTGCCCCAAACCTGAAGATATATTGTTTCTATGGAGTTGGCAAGCCTACAGAGCGCAGCTACTTTTACCACCATGATACCGACATGGTATCGAAGCTCAATTTCAGCATCGATACGACGGTGACAAACGGGATAGTGGACCGTGGAGTGGTTATGAGCGAGGGAGACGGTACTGTCAACTTGCTGAGTTTGGGATATATGTGCGCGAAAGGTTGGGGGATTAAACGATATAACCCCGCTGGTGCGAATGTCAAAGTGTATGAGATGCCTCATGAGCCTGATCGTTTCTCGCCTCGAGGAGGTCCTAATACCGGTACGTTATTTGAGGATCCATTCGCTCATTTTTCTCCAGTATGTTTTTGTAGCCTTCCACGCTTATTACCTGACACGATACATTTAGGCGACCATGTCGATATTCTCGGACGGTCCTTGCTCAATGACCTAGTCCTTCGTGTCGCAGGTGGGAGAGGCGACATGATCGAAGAGAACTACGTGTCACGAATAAGAGAATATTCCGATCGGGTCAAGATCTATGAAGAAGAATGAAGAAGAAGTAAAAATATCATTGGTCATGTGTAAATACGAATTCCCTATTGTTTTTGCCTAAATCCGCTTCCTCCCTATCGTTTCCTTTCTTGTTATTTCCTGCCTGCTTTGCTCTGTAGGAGCGTGGCCCTGGAATGTATTATCTCCTTTTTTTTTTTTTTTTTGGGGGGGGGGGGGGATTACGTCGTATATAACACCCTGTTGTACCTGTTGTACCTGTTGTATTTCTTTGGTATAACATGTCTTTCCTGTACATCCTGCATCGTTTGACAACGAACAGCATTTTGCGCCTTTGAGCTTTCTGTCCTTCTGCAGTTTCGTGTCACCTCTCTGCACTCGAATTCCCCTTTACGTTTATAGACGGCCTGGTTAGCAATTAACGACTTTTATAATTACGCGCCGTACTTATTACTTGGTTGGCGTTGCAGTTTGGCTTATATCTTCATGGCACAAAAAAATGTGGAAAGTTAACATTTTTTGACACTCTATTTTGTCCAGAGAGCCGCAATGATCTAGGACGGGGAGGAAGGAAGGAGGAATCAGGGATTTTGGATACCTTAATTGGATCAGTAGCAGACAGGAGGCGTGGAAGCAATTCTCTTTATTATGAAGGATGAGACGTATGTGTGGATCTCGGAACTCAATATTTGAAGGAATGCTCATCCATCATCTTAAGACGCTCGAGCGTTTGAAGATATTCCGAAATCATACTCTCATCCAACCGAACCTTTCTCCTTCCTCACAGGACAGAATGAAGAAGGAGGGACTGGGGAGATGGTGGGATAAGTCAAGCAAAGCAGTAAATAAGCTAAATGGAGTCAGTATTAGTTGATTACTATTAGTTTAATGGGTGCCGTGTTATATATATAAAAAAAGGGGAATGGAGACACCAATATCAATCAAAAGGCGACAAAAACAAGACGAAACCGAAACATCACCTAATATGCATCATCGTTCATCAGTAGGATAAGGCCCCACGTGCAAAAAAAAAAAAAAAAAAAAAAAAAAAAAAAAATATATATATATATATATATATCTCTTTGTTTTCAATTCTTCTAGAGTCGGAGATGCAGATTGTCTGGTTTACCTGCGGCTCGTTCCCATCCCGCCCCATCCCCCGAGCTTTGGAGGGGGGGGGGGGGGGGGAAATAAAAAATATAAATGAAAACTATATCTTCCTGGAATACCTCCCATGACATCATTATCTTTTGACAAAACCGTGTTGCCGATGTCGATGCGAAAATACACACACAAGATGGAGGGGGAAAGAAAAGGAGAAATAACAAACGGAGCCAGCCCTCTTCCGCCGCACGCCCCCCGACCAGGAAAAAGACATTCAACTGACTGTTCATTGCCCTGAATTGCCGATTAGAAACCTGCTTGCTTGTCATGGAAAATCACACTGGAAAGACCATGGAAAAAGAAGAACAAAAATGCAAAAAAGAAATCCTGCATTGATGCTGCTGTCGGGGAGGTAGCCAAACAACAGCCCCTGACGAAACAACTGACAACAAGAAGAAAAACAAAGCCATAAAAAAACGAAGGTTTACCCCCTAGTTGAGGTCGGAGAGCGGAACCTGTAGGTAGGACTAAAAGAAAAAAAGAATTACCTCAAATAGATAGATATCACAATGAAAAGAGGCAAAACGGGTTTAAAACATCTCTATATATGCTCATGGCTGATGCAAACGAATGATAATAAAAGAAAGATACAAACAAAATATATTGCGGGGGAAAAGATTCATTCAAGGAACTATAATAAGCTCTCTCTTTTCCGCCAACCCGCCATGCCAACCCGACTCTAGTCTGTACAGTACAAAGCCCCATCCGACAACACCCATGAGCGTAACGAACGTAATGAAAGGTTTAATGACAAAGGGAAAATAAAAAAGAAAAAAATTAAAAATGTACAAGCCTGCGCCAGCCCAATTATTGTTTTTCCCTGTGTGGATGGTGTCCGGATAAATGTCAAAGCGCTGTTGCAAGGAAAACGAAGAGATATGCGGGTGATGAAAAGCCTTCGCCAAATCCACCTTAACAGCTATTTGAAAATTATACCGCATGCTGCTATGAAGAAAATATATTTATATCCCCTCAAATAAAGATGGAATGGCTCCCAGATCGGTGGTGCCGCAAGATGGTGGATTTCTGAATCCGTATGCGGAAGCCCTTTCTCTCCGATTATAATGTGTGGGCACTGGATAATGGATATGCGAATATCGAGGACCCTAAAGGAGATTGGCTTTTATGCCCAGAAGGAACCAGCGGTATATTATTTATTGGAAAACGAAGGAAAAAAGATACATCGTTTTCCCCATCGACTGCCTTCAAGAAGTTGAACACGTGATCGATTAAATTCGGAAGGGGTAGAGACATCCGGGGAGACCATTATATAGGCTGAATGGCAAAATAGAATCGCAGGAGTCGTTGAGAAGAGAAGATAAAGAGGGGGGGGGGGGGGGGAAGAAGAAAAGGTATCCAAAGTCATTAAAAGTTATGTCTTTCGAAAAGAAGTCGCTCAAAGCTGAAACAGAAGGCTCCAGAATATGCCGTGAGTCATTAATTAAAAATTCCGCTATTACTTCAAAATGCTGGTTTTATTGACAAGGAGGGGCGTTGCCAAGTATTAATGGGGTTATTTTTCGGAAAGGGGATGATCGAAGCGTGATTTGAATCAGCGACCTGCTTCAAGGTCTGAGTTTGCACCTAGGGTCTCGCCATCCCACAGGGATTGAGCTTCATCCACAGGGCTGAGGGAACCGGAAGATATGGAGGAAGACGATCCTACGGTCCATTCGTCAGAATCGATATGCAAATCACCGTGGAAGTTTGCTAAGTCATAACCATGGTCGATCGGCGATTCCCCAACCTCCACATAATCGTAGTCCCACCGGAATGTTTTATCAGCCTGGACTCGTGGTATGAATCTTGACTTTGCGAAGTAAAACGAGACAGCGGCTAGAAAGCCACCGCCTATTAGATCCACCGCGTAATGGTGTGAAAGATACATCGTGGACCACCACAGCCACGCAGTATAGAGAATAAAAACTGGTTTAAGCCTGGGGAAAATAAGGCTCAAAAATAGAGACTCGAGGGTTGCGTTCCCTGCATGCAGGGAGGGAAAGGCACCAAATGGTACAGGCGATGCCGTAAAGCCAGACGTATATATGTCTACACCGAAAAGTTCATCAATTCGGGCCAAGCCACCAGGAGACCCCGGTATTCCGTAGTGTGCAGGAGCCAACCCATACAGATTCTCGTACCAAGGAGGAGAGCACGGGAATAAAAATTGTATGGTAACCGCAGTAATGCACATGAATCCAAAGGTGCGAGCAAAAATTGGGGTCATCCCGGGGGGTCCGAAAATGAATATTATAATGGAGCATATAGCTGGAGCTGCATAGTGCATAATTCCGTATGGAACCCAGGCCAAGACGTCTAGAAAAGTATTCTGACGGGCAGAGAGAATATTGCTGAGATTGGCACCGTAGAAGATATTTTCAAGTGCTGGAAGCACGCGCACCCATATTGGGGGCCGCCAGTCGCTTGGAATAAATCTGTTTGGAAGGGGTGAAATCGTGAGATGTCAGCTATGACGCGCTCGATCGCCGCTTCAACGATACGAAAAAGTATCCAAGGAATGAGATGGGAGGGGGGGGGAACATACTGGCAGGCATAGAAATAGATGAGCCAAGCAATTATAGGGAGAAATGGTAGGAAGAATTGGCAGGTGGCTGGAAGAAGTAGCGACGTTATCAACCCAAAGGCAACCAGAGCTTTGGCGAAGGGGCCAGGCGATTCGATAACGCAGAGCGAAAATATGCCAACAAAGAGCAGTACGAGATATTGTCCATCATATACGCTCCACCGATGAGCTTGTAGAGTCTTCAGGGTGTCGAAAGGGGAAAAGGAGGAATTAAGGGAGGTTATTGTTGATGACGGAGAGACGCGACTTCGCAGTTTTGACCGCAGTTTTCGGCGCACGCGATGGGGGAGAAGCATTTGTATAGATCGCCATGGTATTACGACCTGGACTTTGCCGAGATAATTTTGCGAATTATCCTTCCACGAGGGGATCACTGGGTTCATAACGCCGGCCATTATGGAGCGAAGCAATCGGTCGGGAGGAGTAGAGGAGAGCAGTGACCAGGTAAGTCGGCGGGCGAAAAGGGATGTGGAGAGCGATCTACGACGTTTATAAAAACGAGGCAGAAGGCAGACGACAATCAGGCAAGCGTAGGAAGGAGTATCAACAGCTTGTGAGGGAGTGCTAGCGCCGGGGTTTCAGACGGCGGGAGCTTCAAGGAAGTGAGGGTCGCAGTGTCACCAAACAATCGACATCAGGAGGAGAGGTTGACCTCGTATTGACTGGGTCTGAGGGGAAGAAGGAGAGCAGCACAGCAGGCCACTGACGGTCAAAGGATGGGAGGAAAGGAAGCGACGGAGAGAGACCACATGGAGGAGAGAAGAAAGGAGAGAAGAGGGAGAGAAAAAGATGAAGTCGAAGCTGAGCGAGAACAGAGGCCGTGGCTGGCACGGGACGAGGATGAGGTTCTGCGGTATTTTTGGTATTGCGCCGGCCAGCTGCAAGACAGCCGCTGATTGGGCCGTGCACGGCAGGTTCGGCGTGAAAGAGGGCTTGGGTCGTTATTTACGATACCGGATACGATATCCAGCCCTGGGCGGATGAGGCGGAATGGTCGGAGCTCGGGGGTTGTCGTATGTTATTTTACTCCCCGGCGTCACTGAGCATAATCATGATCGTGTTATCCTTTCTTCCACCGGAGTTAACCAGGAGTCGAGGATGGCATGCTGATAATCCACAAGATACATGCGTCCCTCTGGCAGTGCACGCAGTGCTACGACGATTTTGCTGAACAGAGAGTGCACAATGTGTGTTTTTTTTTTCGGGGGCATCCTATGTGGATCCGTTCCAGCAACCAACGCTCTCGTTGATCGGCGGCAGACATCTACGCAGCGTACGGAGTATATCCCAATCACTGACAAACATGCACCATTCCTTACAAGGCCTCTGTCGAAAAGGAGGCGAAAGAATAAGAAGATAATCGCAGCCAGTGAGAACCCGGAACCCGGCCATTTTGACTCGAGACGATGATGCTCCTCCAGCTACGAATTCAGTCGTTGGAGGATGACCTCGCCATCCACCAATTGGCCGCAGTGTCGCTGGCAAGGGACTGACTCTTTTTGTCCTCGTCTGCCTCTCCAGTGTCCAGGGGCTGCTCTGGTTTGACCAGCCTTCGAGTCCACTCCAAAGCTAGCAGAGCTAAGTTAAATGAGCTGCTTGGCATGCAGGCCGGGCGACCCTTGTGGCTTTACAAAGAATTTAGACTCGAGTTACTCCGTTACTAGACAGAGCATGGCTACTATTATTATGTACATCTCTCTGTTCATAAAAGCTCTTCATAAAGACAAACCTCCAAGAGGTAAGCTGCAGATCCTTGTGTGAATGGCACTAATGGGAGGTGAGGTAGCACAAAAGCTCCAGAGGATGGATCGGCCGTATTCGCCTTTCTCAATCCTTGCTATCTAAACTTGGAACAAGTACGGAGTATCCTTGTTCCACTTCGATTTTTTTTTTTTTTTTGATTTTTTTTTTTAAACACAAGGATCTTGCGGTTCATGGCTGAGGAATGTTTTTAAGCTTGCAGAGTCCGCATCCCAAAATAATATCAGCACGGCGCCTCTGACGCTCGTGTTGTCAAATCCGCCCGACCTGGTCCATACAAGACTAGGCTCTGCGCCCTCTACGTAATTTCCCGCTTCGATTTGTTTCACGGGATGCTGATTAGCTTTGTTCCATGCCGCTGTTGTTGATGACAAAACAAATAATGATGAAAGAAGCTCAAAACAATAATGGACAAAGCATCAATTCAATTCAAGCATGATCTCATGCAGTCAATGACCTGTAACTTATTAGGGATCGAGTTTGGCATTTCCTGTGTAGCGTCAACGATAATCATTGACAGGCCTCCTGACAGATCGCTACAAGCGGAGCTATCAGATCATCTTACGTTGGCTAAAAATTAGCCCCCTTTGCGTGCAAACCACGTACTGTAATACTAACTCCTCAGACCAGCTTGCACAAGCAAAGACACTGCTGGAGATGATTTTGGAACTGAGCCACGCAGTTCTACGACGTCAGCAAACGTACGATACGGACGACCCAAACCGGTCATTTCCTCGCATCCCCATACCTACTGCGCCTAAAGACCTCGTTGTTCTTGTACGCGGCGATTCGAAAACACCAGGTGCTTCGAGAAACACCCACCTGCTCCTTCTTGCTGCTGTTATTGCTGCTGCTGTGGCTGTGGCTGATGTTGATGACGAGGGTAGGTAATTGTGTCATTCTTACTATTACTGCGAAGATGCACATATACACACCCACAGGTACGTGTATAGTACATGTTGCTGAAAAGAACTAATGCTAGTGCATCTTGATCCTCTTCTTCCCATGTGGGATATGGGGGAGTGCCATGGCATGTCCGTGGCGATCCTATCACGAATGTGCTAGTATTTAATAAATGCCTTCGGAACAACCATTACACCAACCGCGGAGCAGCAACAGCATGCGAAAACAACGCCAACTAACAGGCAGAGCAAAATATCCCGTTCATGCATGCATGTATGCAGCGCTTCCATCTTTCCCCTTAATGGCTCGGTGATAATTAAAAAAGCACATGATGGTTGGGCACGTGCGCAGTAGCCAGATGGGATGCAGCCAAAAACGAAGTGCCATATTGCATCATCTTTTGTCTGTGTGTAGCCGCCAAGTGTGGCGGTGAGCAAATCGGATAGATTGTTATTCTCCAGGCTGTTCTGGACAACGGTCCATTTTGGACCGATTCGGCGCCAAATCCCCTCAGCCAAATATCTACGGAGTATCTATGCTAATATCGCGGGTTCCTCGGAGCCCGGATCAAACCACATCCCGATCCCCAGTCCCCTTGAAGTTGCTGGATACTATTTGTAAACATGCTGAAGGATTCTTGCTGTTGTCCAGGTAAAGTTTCGCCCAACCACACCGTACCTCCTTGGCAGGTAAAAGAACTGCCTCGAAATCGCGAGCTGCACGACAAATATCCCAAGGCTTCCTCGCACGAACCACCGCACGCAACGACCTTGGAACACCTTGGCGCCCCTCCCCTCCAGCTGAGCGGCGTGCACTCTTCAGTACTTTCTTCATAGAGGTCCTCCTACTAGAACGGAGGAGGGACCAGCGAAAGCTCCGACACCGCATTCCTCGAAGGTGATCTACAGGCTACAGCTGTCTATCGTTATTGCGGGGTAAATAGCTAAACATTTGCTAACATAACGCCCGCTGGACTCCACCGACATCATCATGAGTCTTGTCCACATACTTGCATGCATACATAGTACTATCCTGTACACTATTGTTCTGTCCTTACAAGCTCCGGTTCAATACAGTACATGCCACCGCAAGTCAAGGGATCGCGCAATGTATACGCCGAGAATATGTGTGGCCCAACAGATAATGCAAGTTCTTGTCTGCTTACTCCGTACTCATTTTGCCTCAAATACTGTTCACAGGGACCTTGTCCAGCCACAGTTTATTTGAGGGTCGTCAGGAACTCAAGCAAGCTTCTTACAAGCTTCTTAAGACTCAAACTTCAAGCTTCGCTTATCGAGGGTCTGGGGGGATTTGCTTCTGGCCGTCAGATTGTTGGATATTCCATCCCGTCTCCTCATTGGTTGCCGACATTTCCCTGCTGCAACAGCAGTCACCTGTGATTTTTTCACGGTTTAAGCTTTCCAACCGACGATTACCGCGATATATACTTTCTGCTTGCATGGATTCTTACTCAAGTATGTTCTAACGTTTACCGTCTAGATACAGATTCAACTACGGAGTCTAGAGTCTAAGAGTAGAAGTAGACGGTGGAGTCAAACACGGTGAATAAAACTCAGAACGTTAACCATCGAAATCCGTTACTGCTATGTCGACCCAGCGTTCAGGCCGGCGTATCACGCAGAGCACAACCGCTACCCGGATTGTGGATTGGGTGACGTTTTGATTATCGTGGTTCGATGAATCTCGCCGTGTGAATCTCATGTCACCCCCAACGGATATCGCTGCTGGTGGAGCATGTGTGGTTTCCAACCGAAAATCCAACAACGCACTGTACAACCGGACTTAGGAACCACTCAAAGGTTGTATCCAGGCCAAAATAGGATTGCGAATAGTACCCAAGCCGGACGGAGTTTTGTGAGAGTGAACAGTATCTGGTCCAAACAGACGATGACAAATATCTCCCCCACCCCCACACCAAACAAAATCATGATTAGTCAACTTGCCCTCGGGCCTTAAACGATTGTACTAGGTTGTGGTTCCAGAAAAGAAAGGAAGAAACTGAGATTCTTTTGGCTCTACTGGTCCCGTTTCGGACGCCGTTTCTCAGGGAGCATCGCCCTGAGTTCCTGCCATTGCGCTCTGCTAGTAGGCTTGATACTTGGTCACTCCTCATACAGCCGGATGGCGCCTTTTCTATCTTCCAAGTCGCAATCGGAAGTTTCGCTTTCGCGGTTTTACAAAAATCATTTTTAATAGTGCCACAATCCTTCAAAAAGAAAGAAATTCCCCGTTTCTTAACTTATCATCCAAGGTTCCAGGCTTTGATCTGAAGAGACACTATCTTACTGATCATCTGACAGTTCGAACCATAGGACATCAAGGATGTCAACAGGATGAATTTTGATCCTTTCTTTTCATTTTTGACTGTCAGATTCCTCCTCAAAGCTGAGTCTTGGCGGCTTTCGAAGCCACTTCTTAAAAAATAATACGTGGGAAGGGCCAGAGCTCTTCAAAAAGTGACTCTGCTTCATCCGAGAGAGAAGCAAAAGCGAGTTTACAATGGAGCAGAGTGGAGCAGGTCATGTTTGCGCGAAGCTATGGAAGATGGAGGGCGAGTTCTACAAGGGGAACTTCCGTCGCGTGTCAACATTATAAACCTGGTCAAAGAGCTCCAAGACTGCGAATCTGGAATTTTGGACAGCTGGATCATTTTTCCTTTGATCAAAAGTGGTTCAAGATGAATCAAGGTGATGTAACATCACAATTGCGTTCGTAATATATATACTCTTCTATCAGCCATGTATATCCCCCTCTCTGTATTCTCTCTATAACGCGTTTACCGGCAAGCGTTTTAGGCTGAGTCAACAGATATCATCCATTCATGGATTTACACAAGTGTGCAAGTTTTGTGTTTTGAAAACAAATAGGGGTATTCAAAAGAGGTCACCAAATTCACCTTCCTATGAAACAAACCCAGGTGCAATCATCCACGTTCCTTCGGGAGCCAAAATCCTCCAAATACCACCTCAGTCAACCACTTAGGTACAGTATGACTGGATGACAGCCACGCCAATAACCTCGGCGGCGAGTTTCTGCATGCGTTGGTGGGACTTCTTCTTCCGACTGCCCTTCCCGCGGTTAAGGAGCAGTTTCGCAGCGTTCTTGTAACTGCCAACATCATCAATGGCCTTCTTGAACTTGCCCAGCTTGGCCAGCACGCCTCAGTTCTCCACGATAAAATAGACAATGGCACCGGCGCACTTGGTAACATTCCACAGATCAGTCCACCCACGGGCGGAGATCGGTTTCGATTGGCCTTTGTGCTTTCTCAGCCACTTCTCCATCGCATCGGAACCCTGTTCAAGCACCTTGTCCGGGATTTCGCTCATGAGCCTGAAGGCTTTTTCGAGTTCCTCGGGGCTGAGCTGCTTGAGGTCATAGTCATCAATGTCGCCGTCATCATCGAAGTCGAAGTCGAATTCGGAGTCTCTGCCTGGTTCCGGGTTGGGCTCACGCTTGACAATGTTCATGGTTGAACCGAGATTGTTGCCGTTGTATTTGGGGAAAGGTCCCGATTGTCGCCGCGTTTACACCTGAGAACAGGTGGATTGCCGTGAGAGCGAGGTAGGGGAGGAGGTGGGGTAACATTTTCGACTGAACGAAAAAACCTTGTTGCTTTCATACAATTTGGACCGAGTAGAACGCGTTGGAATTCAGATGCGAGATATCAAGGAGGTGCTTGCCTCTTGAGACAAGAATGGCGCTCCATTTTCAACCAACTGAGGGTCTTGTCTTGTGGCTGCTGCTACTGCTTCTGATGAGAAGATGCTGATTCCAAGGGTGAAAGAGGAATCCTTATATAGCTTGTTGCTCAACACTGGAGCAGCCAGTGTAACTCCATCCCGACTCTCTTCCCGCCCTTCAAATCATGATATCCAAGACATATACGACACTCTGCCTCAAACTAACCCCAACTTCAATTCCATCTCATGAAGCTATTCGCGACAAAATGGGCAAGATAGACAAAAGCCATCGTATCGAACCTCATTTTCTTGCCAAAGTGGGACCAACCCCTACTAAAAGAAGCCGAAAAGGAATCTCCACACTGTAGCAAAAAAAAAAAAAAAAAAAAAAAAAAAGGCACTCACAAGGGAAAGACATATCCTTAGATTCAAAAAACGCCTCGATCGTAATGTTCAATTTCTCATGAAATATCCCATTTTGGCGGCTGTCCCCTGGACACGAGGAAAGTGAACAGGTCCCGCTTGTCCCGATGCTACAATATATTTCGGGTGTTCTTGAAGAACGAAAGCCGCATCGTGCGATCGATAAATCGCCATCAACCAGGGCCTCGTATCTTGCTTAACTAAAGGAACGATGATCTTCACAACGGGGTTCCCAGGGCGGGTATGGCCAAGGAGAAAATACGATGAAACAATCAATGGCTATTGACTGTCTCCCTCCCGTTTCAGGAACATCAGAGCTTTGAAGAGCAGATATGCCTGCGCGCGCATCTTCCTGTTGAGGCAAGGTTGGGTTAGTTGGCTGCGAGTGTTCATGCATGAAACAGCAGGGTAACTACGACCTTATCCAGGCCTTTCAAATATGATAATTAAATCAGGGCAAAAATAGTATGGCTTTGACATGTATGGGAAGGAGTTCATGGTTCCTGTTTGCTCGGGCTTTCTTTGCAAGGAATCTGCCCTCTTGTTTGCCGACAAGTGCGGTGCATTGGTTAAAACGAATGCTCGGCTTTCCGCCCTCTGCTAAGAGCATAATCTCCAGGGTGTTGGTTTAATCGGGGTGGAGAAAACACGAAATACAGCACACGGTCATATCATCCACCTTTGTACATACATTCGCTCTACTTAGCCGAAACGTCTCCTGAGATAAGTGCCGACTTCTCATTCGTTGTTCATCCCAGCTTTGAGAAGTCTGCATCATAACAGCCAATGCTTGGATATCAATGCCTGTATATGAAGTCAAGCCCCCTTCGGAGTGCGCACCGATATAGGTCTTCGTCAATGATGATATGCTTTTAGATAGTTATTCATTCTTCTTCGGCCTTTGGCCTTTCCTCTTCTTGGTGCCTACCTGCTGCACTTCTATGTCACTACTTCAACGGCAACGCTTCAACGGCAAGCAGAATATACTCTGTTCCGGTAAGCTGGCGCCTACGCGTCAAAGATAGGCAATTTTAATAAGTTTGTATAGTTACCGTCAATTTCTGACGTGAGGTTCCTTCCTCTGCTCATTCATTCCTTAGTGATTAGAAACTGCGAGGAAAGATAGCCAGCGTGGGAACAAACAGTAGAAGATAGAATAGACATAGATTCTTCTTACGATTTCCTTTTCTCTTCTTCTCTCCTCAGCATTAGTTGCAAGTTGTGTTTACTGTTCCTATTGTTACTATCTATCCCCGTCTTCAACTATTCATTCTCCACACTGTCCAGCTTTCCCTCACAGTTTCTAATCGCTGAGGAAAGAAAGAGAAGAGAGAGAGAGCAGAGAAAAGATGAAGGGAAAAACATGAGGAAGAATATATTCTACATATGTATCAGATAGCGGTAGTAGCTGCCAAGCCCCTAAGTTGGTCCCCATTTCTAACCCATTCTGCGGAAGACTTAAGTTACCCCCTCATGTGCTTAAAATTCTAAGATTATTTCTTCTTGGAAACATATTTGCGCAGTGTTCGCAGAGGTAGCTTATATGCTCAGCATTGCTGTGCAATCAATAAAAGAAGGGGGAAAAAAAATTGTAGTTTTCTCTACTTTATCCCGATTTATCAAATAAAAAGATATCATTGCTCATTTATTATTAAGAAACTCTCCTCACTTCCTTCGAAAATCACATCACTTCTTCTCCATCTCCTTCACAACCCCATCCTCGGCCTCAACAGCTTTAGCATTAACCTCCCCAGCAAACGCCGTTTCTATAATTCCCGCTACCTTCGCCTGCTCAAAATTCCTCCCCCTTTTCTCCGGCCCAATCATAGTCGTAACCACAATACCCACGGCAAAAATCGCCGTCGCAACGCCCATCGTCGGCCCATACGCCGGCTCCGGCTCCCCTTGCGTTCCCCGGATAGAATTCGCCTCCGCGATCGCATTGACAATCTGCGCCGACGGGGATGAGATCATGTTTCCAAGCTGATACGTGACGCCGGGGAAACTGGAGCGGAACTCTGGTGGGGATAACTCGTTGAGATGGATGGGGATCACGCCCCACGCGCCCTGGACGAAGAATTGCATGAAGAACGCCGATGCGGAGAGTCTGTGTTCGCCTTCCGGGAGGATCCAGGCAGGGATCAGCAGGATGCTCATCAGCGCGGCCAGGATGATGGAGCGCCGACGGCCGAGGAATTGGGACATGTAACCTATTATGGTGCCGCCGACGCAAGCACCCACTTTCATCAAAATGCTGGCGCGGCTGGCGCGGCTATTATCTAGGTCCTTCTGCGTGAGCACGAAAGTTGTATAGCTATCCTGCGACGTGTGGCTGTAGAAGTTGAACCAGGCCATGAGGATGATGCAGTAGACCACCAAGCGCCATTCCTTGGCTAGCATGGACTTTGTATCGCGCCAGAAGGCGCCCGGAAACGTGTTGCGGTGTGTCCCGGCCCGTTTCGCGTCGCGGAACTGTTTGGATTCCGGGAGGACGACGCGAAGAGCCCCAGCGAGGAACGACAGGCCAGCTGCGATCCAGAAGACGGTCTTCCACGATTCCGTCGAGCCGCCCACGCCCAGGTTGGCGCATGCTGCGAAGACGTAACCCATCGAATACCCCTGTTGGAGGACGCCGGACATGAGCCCGCGCGCTTCCACGGGGCAATTTTCCAGCGCAATGGCGATGGCATTGCCATACACACCGCCCATGAAGAGGCCGAACAGACTGCGCACGGCCAGGAATTGCTGGAAGGTCGCGCTGTAGATAGTGGCGATCTGCAAGG
>NW_001813978.1:2069081-2076633 GCF_000149585.1 Histoplasma mississippiense
ATGTATGCACTCCACCTATAAAATATTTAGTGGCTCTTGGCCGGGTATAATTAGCCTCATCCCTGTCCCTTTGTCTAGCCATCCGGCGCTGGAGTTTGCTGCATGAAATTCCAATGCCTGTGCAGGAGTTACTCTTGAGCTCTGGGGTGGGTTTGTATGCGCTGGGGGATGAAACCGACAGACCGTCTTCCATGTCGTTTCTCGTTTCTCCTTTCAACGTAGTATGCCAGGTCACGCAGGGACGGGGGGGGGGGGGGGGATATTTGTAGAGAACATGGGGGAGCGATAACTTGGGTCATGGCTAACCTAAATCGAATCCAGTACTCCGTACATGTACCACCACGAGGTGGCCACCAGTAGAGAAATACGGACCTGCTGCGAGGATCCTGTTCCCACACGCAGCGTAGATCCATCGCTCAGGCCTGGCCCAGGGCCTTGTCAGCTGGAACTTGCGTGAACCTTGTGTGAATCTTTGTTTCAAACATTGTTGGGTTGTCCAAGGTTTACAGCTCTCTGACCCGAGGTTCAGATGTGGCAGCGGCGTCAATGCGCGCTATATCGCGACGTACATACAGCGTAGTTAGAGAATAAACAGTCTCATCATTTGTGAGGAATCAACATCCGTCTCATACAAGATATATATAGCTGTATCACTCTTTTTCTTAATATCACACATCTAGCTCAAATATTCAGTCCAATCCTCACAAATCTTTTATTTTTAAATTCTTCCATTCTCCATCATAGGAACTTTGGTGATGTATACTATACTAGGAGTAAAGGTTACTCGTTGAGATACTTTATTACGAAGACGGGTGATGTTGAGAGCTCTTATGTGGAGCTTAGCGTTAAATTCTAACTAATCCTAAGTGAGCTATCACCAACTAGTTAATTTGAAATATTATTACTATGTACGGAGTACTCCGTACTCGTGTATAGATCCCTTGCTTGGAGCTGTGGACAATGTTTAGTGAGCTAGTGAGCAAGCTTGCCACAGGCAACTTTATTACCTCTAAAGCCCCCTGAAAGGCACAAGTCCTCAATCAAGATGGAACGGCAATACTTGATGCCAATATAAACGTTTCAGTTTAAATTATTAGTGGGAGTCAAAAATTTTGAACCTTCCTCCGTTTAATCTACTGCCTCCACATCAGCTATATGAGGATTTATATATATTAATATTAAAGTCTAGATGCTCCCACGAGTTATATCTAACACTGCGAAGTGTTTTTAATATATTCCAAAGGTGAATTCTGCAAGCCAGGTCCTGGTGAAGCATCAACAACTTCATTTCACTTAGCGCCACCCTTCACTCGCACAATCATGCTTGCCAAATCTCATAAACATAATTGGCCTATCTCCCCCTCTCGCTCTCCTTCTGTGCTCCCCGTTGGCAAGTTCGGTGCCATAATCAATATTCTCCATCTTGTACCCGAGGACGGCACCATCGAACGCTTCGTCATCACAATTCGATCTTCCACCTTTTCTGCTCCGCAGGCCCGCGAGCAGATTGGTGTCGCCACACTTCACCTTAGATTAGAGATGGCGAGGACCGCTGCCGGTTGTCCTCAATGACATTGAGACCCCAGCCCGCAAACTGTGGAATGATTCACCAAGCTCAAGCCCAACGCAGAGCGTTGATATGATTCAACGGGTGAAAGCCATCCTTCAGCCTACGGCGCTTGATACAATTCGTGAAAGAGAGGGGCCGGCTGCCTCTATGAATGCCACACGGATGTGCCCTGTTTACGTTGTTGTTCGTATTGCACGCCCAAGGGCAGGGAGGATCCTGACTGAGCCGACGAGCTTCCCTCATTGAGATTCCGTGAGATTCCCGCGCTTGAGACGTGAGCAGCGCATGTATGGCCTTTGCATGCGTGATAGTAATACATCAATGCAATTGTTTATTCTCTGCACGGCTTGCTTCATGGCTTGCTTTTGCTAGAGTATAAAAATTGCAGCCGGGATCATGCACACTAGCTCTTTGAAAAATAAACCGTGCACCATCGACAACTTGGCTAGCTGCGTTTCAACCTTCCGCTGGCGTCGGGGAATATGCCAAGCGGCCGCGTCAAGCCTCACCCGCAAACTGCTTGGCGATCATCCAACGACATATTGTCAGGCTTTTCTTGCATTCCTTGCCCGGGTTTCTCACTCCCTCTAACAACCTAGCTCCGGCGGCAGAGGCAGAAGCTCCAATCGCAGATTTAATTGTAACCGAGATATGTTTTCCACTTTTTGTTTTTCTGAAAGCGAATTCGTACCGAGGAGAGAGAGACAGCGTGTGGCAGGAGGTGTCATGGATTCAGAGCTACGACGTATGTACTGCACGTAGGTATGTATAGTACATGTGCGCCGGAAACTGAGTGACTGGCCCGGTTGCTCTCCCGCTGTATAAAATGAAACCTCAATCGAGCATACCCCAAGAGCCAAATACCCCAACTACGGTTTACCATGCCATTGCCGTACCATGCCACTTCACTTTTCCCAGCGTTTCTCCTCACATAGAAAATGGAGGTATACCACCTCCTCCAAAGGAGCCATTGGCTTCGGGGAACCTATAACAGGTATATATAATTCAGTAGGATCGAACTTCACTGGAAGGTAGGGGAGCTTCCACATTTCAACTTCACATCATTCAACAGCATTTCGCCTCTCCCCCACCCACTGCTCTTTCTCTCCCTGACTATGCAATGTATATCTATGGTACTAGCCCCTGTCGGTTCATTGTTCTATTCTTGGTCTGTGCTTCTGCGGACGTGGCTATCCATGGTATCGTATCAGGATAGCTGCCTATAACCCGTGAACTGGATAGATAACGGAATTGCGTCCGCGTTCTCCTCTTTCTGCTTCACAATTATAATAATAATAATAATAATAATAATAATAATAAAAGAAATAAAATAAAATAATAACAAAAGAACAAGAAGTAATTATTGAAAATAGGTAGCAAAATGAATTAAGATAAAATACGATAAGAATAATAGTAGTAATAGTGTCAGAAGTGATATATCATATCTCAGATTCTACTGATTACATTAGCAAGGATCTTCTATTGTGACAATATCGGAAACCGGATGGATGTTCTGATAAGATATCAGCACTGTCCCTATCATATGTTCAAGCATCTTCTTTCTTATAAATACTGCCTAGATATCATGTAATTACTGGAGTTAATAGAAGAAATTCAATTATTCTTTTGATATTCAGTATTTGGGTCAATATTCGGACTTTATCTAGTTCCGACAGTTATGAGCCCGGGTTAGCTACCTATCGCTATCTATTCAACTATCTTGATATCTATCCATACCGACCTTCTTATCGGCACAGATATCTATCTGATTATATCTATCTATCCGATCTCACCGACCTCCTCATCGGCGACGATTGCGGCATTATCTATATCTTGATATCCGATCTCACCGACCTCCTTATCGGCGACGATTGCGGCAATATCTATATCTATATCTATATCTATCCGATCCTCATCGACCTACATATCGGCGAGAGATAGCGGCGAAATATCGGTTATATCTGTACGATCTTATATCGATTATATCCATTCGATCCTATATCGATTATTCGTTCGATTCTATATCGATTCTATACCTATATACGACCGACCAAGATGTCAGCAGAAAATTCCTCATCAAAAGCCTCACTCTTCTTGGATTCTCCTAGGAAATGGAACCTATGGTACACTGTGATACTAGATCTTGCTGATGAGCTTCAAGTACTGGATCTTATTAGTGAGGAAAGTCCCCATAGGATGAGTGAAATACCTGTACCTGTTCCCCCAGAGTTCCCTACTGAACACACCATGGAAGCAAGAGTTAAATGGGAGATGGAGAACAGCAAGTATAACAATGATAGGAATCTTTATAAAGATAAACTAGCAGGGGGTTAGCAAGATCAAGCAAGAGATTTTCAGAACAGTGGCATTCAGTGAGCTAGAAATAGCAACTAGTGGAAACTCTCGCATTGATGTGAAGGATCTCCTAATTGCTCTTAAGAAGAGGTTATCACCTAGAACAGCGGACCGCCAGTACGAGATACGGAAGAAGTATCAGAACTTGCAGAAGGTGCCTAAACAGAACCTAGATCAGTGGTTAGATGCTTGGACCTTGATTGAAACAGAAATCAAGCACTCTGGTATAGATGGCAACTTCGATATATGGGAGGACTTCTTCCTTATCAACATGTCTATCGATAATCCGTACGCTGCTACCCGAAAGAGAGAAGTTGAGATAGGAGGTAAGGAGAACTTCTCCTTCGCAGATGTGGTTAATGACTTCCGTTCCGAATATCGCAAGAAGGGATACAGCAAGCCAGGACCGCTTCTGTCCAACCTTGCTACCTTTAATGGCAGGCAAGCAGGACAATCAAGGTCCAGAACCTGCGTTTGTGGTTCGAAGCATTCCTGGGTCAAATGTTACTATCTCAACCCAAGTCAGAGACCAGAAGGATGGAAGGAGAACGAGCAACGACGTAAGAAGGTGGACGAGGCACTCAAGAATGAAGATATCAAGAAGAAGATAGATGCAGCGATAACCAAGGTAGCTGCTTCTAATACTGAGATGATAGAACAGACACTAGGAGGAATGGTTCTTCTAAGAACAAGCGGAGAACCTATCGATCATTCTATCGATCATCCTACTGATCAATCTTCGATCACTTCTAATATCGTACCTGTCGACCGATTGACAAGATGCCTAAACGTGAACGTCGAGGGCTCTCCTTCCAACCAACGCCCCTATCTCCGAGATTCCTGGATATTTGATACTGGTGCTGAGTGACATATCTGCAATAATCGATCTAGATTCCTAACGTACTAACCGTCAGAAGAGCAAGTTTACACTGGAGATTCGACAACAAGAGTTTTGGAATATGGAACTGTTTGGACCTACATGACCAATGCTGCAGGCAAGCAGTTCAGAGTAATCCTTAGGAACGCTGCGTACATTCCACTATCTCACACCAACCTAATCGCTTGGAAACCCTGTTATCATATAGGAGGAATCTATCTCGATGGCAGAACGTTTAGATTGCGAAGGATTAGCAATGATTCGATCTTCGCTCGTATAGAAGTGTACGGCGGATTGCTGGTTACTGAATATCACAGAACTAGTGAGAACACCTTAGTGCTCGCTAATATTGCCCCACCTAGCAATCCAGCAGAACCTGCGAGGATATCCCAATCAGAACCTACTAAGATATCAAAATCATCAAAATCATCAACTACTCCTTCTTACACCGCGAAGAGCTCTACTGCTTCCTCCAAGATTTGGCATCAACGCCTAGGACATCCCTCGATGAGAGCAGTTGAACATCTGCCAATCGATGCCAAAGGGGTTCAGATATCAGATATCAAAGATATTGCAAAGAACATTGATATTGAAGACAAAGAACTCTGCGAACCTTGTCATCTTGCTAAAGCAAAGAATCAAATATCTCGCCGTCCCCATATACGATCTAAACTACCCTTCGAACGACTCCATGCAGATATTGTACAAGGACCTTCCTACTGCTACAACGGAGAACGATGGCTCATACATTTTGTATGTGATTATCTTCGTTTCCATATCGCAGTAACAGCCTCGAGAAAATTTGATATAAGGAAAGCTTTTGATAAAGTTTTGAGATGGATTAAACACCAATTTGATTGTGAAACAAAGGTCATACAAATCGATAATGAGAGAGCAATCAAAGAATCTGATATCTTTAAGGACTGGGTAATTGAACTGGGCCTAGAGATCGAATACTCTTCGGAATATATCCATGAACAGAACGGTGCTGCTGAACGAGCAGGTGCTATCATAACCACTAGAGCAAGGGCTCTTAGGATAGAATCCTTGTTGCCCCAATCACTGTTCCCTGAGATAGCAACCGCTGCCGTTTACTTGCTGAATAGGACACCTACCAAGATACTAGGATGGAAATCGCCACTCCGAGCGCTAGAAGAATATCTTCATATCAACCACCACTCTTGTGCTCACTTACGTGCCTACGGATGTCGAGCGTACGCAAAGATCCCCAATGAGATCCTCAATCGAAATCGATCACAGAAGCTCGATCCCAGAGCTCATATTGAATATCTTGTGGGATATGATTCTACAAACATCTTTAGGATTTGGATTTCTCATCTAGATAGGGTGATAAGAACAAGAGATGTTATATTTGATGAGAATAGACGATACAACCCAGATGAACCTCACATTGAAAAACAGCTATGAGATTGGGTTGTTCAAGAGGTCGAGTTCTTGGATATCGAAGTTCAAGAACCAAGGGTTGGCAATCCTCAACAAGAGAATAATCTATGCTCAGATATTGATATCTTTCATCCTGATGAGATACCACCGCGTACGGAGAGTGTTGATAAAGATAACGAAGATATCAATGAGGCGCTGGAGGCGCAACTTATGGCAGATATCTTACCTACACCGGATCCTACCTCTGAATCTGATTCTAACGTTTCTATCGAATCTGACTTCTCTATTGATACTCACCCGATATTATCATCTAGCAATCAAGCATCTAGGGCGAATGAGATCAGTTCTGACTTCAATGAATCCAATATAATCGAGGGTAAGAGAACGCGCAAAGCAACCCATCATATAGCAGTATCTATTGCTAAAGATAATCCAAATCGGATGATCAACGCTGCCTTTGCGGAACCCCTATCTAGATCAGAACCTCTCAAAATTCATCGATCTCAGTTACCTGACCCACCTCAACATTGGAATGATATCAACAAGCACCCCTATCGCGATGAATGGATTAATGCTGCCAAACGGGAATGGGACTCTATAACCCAGCAAAATACCTATGAAATAGTTAACAGACCTTCGAAAGATACCTCAGTGATTCCATTACATTGGGTGTTTACCTACAAGTTTGATGATGATGGTTATCTTGTCAAGTTCAAAGCTCGTATCTGCGTCCGAGGTGATTTACAACCAGTATCTGATCTAGATACCAAAGCTCACACCCTAGCTGCGAGAACCTTCCGTATCTTGCTTGCTATTATCAACGCCTTTGACCTTGATGCTGAGCAATTGAATGGTGTCAACGCCTTTGTGAACAGCTCACTTGATGAGCTAGTCTACGTTGAACTACCAGATGGTTGGTGGAAGTTGAAGGGGGTATGGAACCTCAAGAAGAACAACTACGTTCTACGCCTACTACGCGCCTTATATGGCCTAAGAAGATCACCCCTTCTATGGCTTAAAGAACTATCTACTACTCTTAAGCGGTTAGGCTTCGTTCCAATCCCTGAGGATAAATGCCTATTCACCAACGGACGGATAATTATATTCTTCTACGTTGATGATACTTTTGTGGTATCTCACCCTGATGACAGAGAGGAAAAGGACCAGTTAATCAAAGATCTCAAAAATACATACGAATTCCGACAGATGGGAAACCTTGAATGGTTCCTTAATATGAGAATTACTAGGGACCGGAGCTCTAAGAAGTTATGGCTCTGTCAAGATGCTTATATTGATAAGTTGGTTGATACTTATCATCTTGCTCATGCTCGCAAAGCATCAACACC
>NW_001813978.1:2078408-2088439 GCF_000149585.1 Histoplasma mississippiense
AGCGGGAGGCAGCTCGCCAGGCAGCTAAGGAGCAAAAGGAGATGGATAAGCCCGCAAGAGCCGCTCAACGGCAGATTGACAGGGAGCTTAGGGATGCAAAGAAGGCCCAAGAGCAAAAGGAAAAGGAAGAACGAGCTGCTGCGCGGCAGCAATCGCGGTTGTGGGGGGTCCAGGTTCGGGGGTCCAAAAATCACCTTCCTAATCGGGAAATCAGACCCTCGATTTCGCAAAGAGTGGCTAAATCGCGTTTTCAGAGCTCTGCCAGGTTGCCCGCGGGTCCGCCGCCGGGGGGTCCGGATGATATTGCAACCCCTACGGATTTGACCGCTGCCTGCTCATTGAATCTGCCTCCACCCAAGATTTCGCGTTCCGGGCGAGTTATTAAGCCCAACAAACATCTTTTGAATTAGCTATATATTTTTATATGTAATTTTCTATATATATTTTCATCATATAATATATCATATTAAAATCTAATTGCGTTGTTGAGATATTAATGAAAAGATTTCATTGTAGTGGTGGCAAAATAGCGGGCGTTGAGTGTAGACGGGCGTTGAGTGGTTGATTACGTTACCTGATAGCGATGGCTTATCAATGAATGTGGTTGAAGCAGCTAGTGATGCCTCCTTCGCGGATAATTCAGAAAGAAGATCAACAGAAGGTTACATCTTCAAACTTTTTGAAGGACCTGTTGATTGGAAGTCAAAGAGGCAGAGAATAATAACAACTTCCACCACCGAAGCTGAACTACTAGCTATATCACAGGCAGGCAAAGAGTCAATCTGGTGGAAACGATTCTTTGATCATCTGGGATTCGATCCAGGGCACAAGATCTCAATTCAATGCGACAATCGACAAACAGTTGGCATCCTTACTAAGGAAGATCCTTCCATCACAACCAAATTACGCCACGTTGATATCTACGGCAACTGGTTGCGAGAACGGATACAATCCGGCGATATCTCGGTGCGATGGACGCCTACAACCAGCATGCCAGCGGACGGGTTGACCAAGCCATTATCACAACAGAAGCAGAGGGAATTTATCAAACAGATAGGATTAGTTGATATAACTGATCTTGTCAATAAAATAACAAAATAAGGTATAAAAACTCAACGAGCTTGGACAGGAGGAATTCAACATCCTCATATATCTCCTTTATCTATTCTGTTTCATTCTATTAATCACTATGTCTTCTACATTCTTTCCTATTCTGGTAATTTATCCAGCTTCATTACTGATGTTATTCTGCTGAAGGGGGTATGTCAGAAGTGATATATCATATCTCAGATTCTACTGATTACATTGGCAAGGAGCTTCTATTGTGACAATATCGGAAACCGGATGGATGTTCTGATAAGATATCAGCACTGTCCCTATCATATGTTCAAGCATCTTCTTTCTTATAAATACTGCCTAGATATCATGTAATTACTGGAGTTAATAGAAGAAATTCAATTATTCTTTTGATATTCAGTATTTGGGTCAATATTCGGACTTTATCTAGTTCCGACAAATAGTGTCAAGGGTTTACGAAATAAACACTGCCTATGTGAAAAGTACAAGTTAAAATAAAAAGAAAAGAAAGGTAAAAAAAGAGTAAACGGATATCATATATTGGAAATTCCACAAAGAAGTTACAGCATCATAATCGTCATTGACGCGTGTAGGGGTGTACAGGTTGACACTTAGGGGGTAAACAACTCGAGTACATTGCCGAAAGGGGGAAAGTGGTGGGGAGGGCTGGGGCAAGCATATTTGTGGCAACTGTGTGAGGATATGTTAGCTATATATATATATATATATATATATATACAACAGTCATACCAAAAAAAAAAGTGTAGTAGAAGAATGACATCCACATTGACATATAAAATATAGTGATGTTGGTTACCGTAGTCACTTGCAGCATACCAATATGAGAAACAACAATATAAAGAAGAAGGGGGTCGACTTTACAAACGATTTCCCCCCCATAATTCATCATTCTTCTTTTCTTTCTGACCCAGTTCAGCTGCTGCTGCCGTCGCTGCCGCCATTCCACCAGCGTCTCTTGTAGGCGGGGAACGAACTGTAATTCCAGATGGTGACCAGGACACTAGTAAAGAATGTTAGAAAGGTGATATGTATAGTTAAATTAAGTAAGATCAGACGGCAGGTTGATGAACTGATGCATTGTTTTATGTGAAAGGGGGAAAGGAGGAAGTGCAACTTTGAAAAAAAGGTATATACACCCTTTTTACAACTCCAGCTGGAAGAGGAGAAAATAAAAAAGATGCCAAACGGGAGAAAAGATATACATACCCCTGACTAATATCCTTATACTCCTCGTCATTCAGCTCCCTGACGCCAACCGTCATCCCATCCCGCGACATCGAAACGTTTTTCTTTTCCATTTCCTTCTTCGTCTGCGCCGTGACGGCCATCATGATGTTCCAGGCCACGAAGCCAACGACGGCTAGGATGGCAACGACGAACAACAGAATCAGGAGCGGGATTAGTCGATTTGATTCCATTGGGCTTGTCCGGTTGTTATTTCCCCACCCCTTCAGATTCTTTTCTCTTCTTCTTCTTCTTCTTCTTCTTCTTCTTCTTCTTCTTCTTCTTCTTTCCTCTGATTTTATTTTGCTAGCTCACTGGATATTTGTTGGTGCGCGTGGGTGTTATTAACGTTGGCGCTGGTCTGAAGGGCCGAAGGCTCAGTCAATAATCAAATGATGAGCAATGGACACGCGCTGGTGCCGCGTGCCAGCGCGGTATTAAATGTGGAGAAATGCAAGAAATCACATCAAGATGAGAAACCAGATCAAACAATGGGGTTTGATTGACTGAGGTTATTTGATATCGGGGCAGGACGGGGACCCGGGGAGAGTAGAATGAATGCGATACTTGTCTGGATGGGAGTGGATAATGAACAATACTGATGAAAGAGAAAGGAAAGAGTGAGGTGGTTGGAATTTGGGTGTTAAATGATTATGAGGAATGAGCGAGCGGTGATGGAGACAGGCGAAGAACAACGAAAAATAAAATAGCGAGCGAAAAGTGGCACTTCCAACTTGATAAATATGAACACGCAGCTCCTTTCAAAGTGTTGCTCAGGAATTCTTAGTAGCCTGCTTCAACCTTCTAGGTCGGGCGCTATTGGGCTGGTAAAGCCAGCACCGCCTAAGGTAATGCTAACTGATGAGGAAAGGTCCCAGCCAGTGAACCAGTCATATTCTACATCCGTTCTCAGCCTTCGTACTTTTGCACGGTTCGTCTGTTAGTGGACGCAAAAGGTGGATATACGGCTAGGGGATTTTGCGTGAAACATCATTGATTGAAGGGATCCTGGTCCAGACTATTGTTAACATTCTGTGTTTCCCACCTGGCGATGCGACGCCGGGAAAGGCACACATAAAAATGCTCCTCTCGCCGAAAACGCTTTAGTCAACGCCTGTTGTATATTTCTGCAGCCCGCGAATCTTGCTCACCCGACGTCATAGCAGTGGCTTGCGGCAGCCAGGATTACGCTGTAGTGGAAACATGATACTGTGGGTGTCAGGGGTATTTGACATCACACAGCCACAGATCGAACTATCCCGCGTCGATGAGTCAGTAAATGTGACTGAGCAAATCACGAAAACGCAAGAAATGAAAGAAATGATCATGCGCAGGGCCTCGGGTAGTCAAATCAAGTATCTTCTTTGAACATTTTTACCGGGCTTGATACTGACAGAGAGGCAGATTTTGTGAACCATGCATATACAAATATAACTATGTCTTGAGGAGTAGGTGGCTACCTTAAGGATTGATATCCCTTTGGCGTAGTGGTAAAACCTTCCACAAGATTGTATGTTTTTATAGATTTTGTCTGTCGCTTGAGCTTGTGGGAACCTTCAGCCCGATAACTAGTGGTTACATGGGGTTTGGTAGCTACAACTTAAGCATTCTGAGGCGGACGGGTGCCTAGACCTGGGGAAGCAGGGATGAGTCAAGCCCGACCAGGGACCCATGTTCTTAAGAATCGCCAACTATCTCATGTTTCTGTCATCCCATTTGTGTCATTAAAAAGGCTTTCTTCTTGACTGACCTGGACCTTGACCTTTACGAGGAGGCCTTCTTGCCAGAATTTGAAATCCTCGAACACTTGTATTGGTATAGACAATCAATTCTTCCCTTCGGTGCACTTTATCCCGACCAGAAACACCTCGACAATGGGTCCCATGGACTCTGAACCAGTGTACTTTTGGAAACCAGAATCAGAGAATGGCTACCTGGGCCAATGGTATACGTCGGATTTTACTTGGGCCAGGAATGCCGCTGACGCTCATGGCGACGTTGAAATCGTCAAATATGACAATGCTGAACAGTGAGAAAATTACAGCCCCCAGAGACAAAACCACAAACATATATATATATATATATGATTCGAAGAGACAGAGATTCAAAATTTGACCATGGCCCTCTTTTTTTTTATAAAAATATTTATCTAGATTCATGATGCACCGCAAGGGCCTCCTCTTCGCGCCAGACGATCCTATCACCCAGGAGATTCTCGCGCGAGACTCTCCATCACCCCATCCTCGAGATCTAAGAAGCCTAGGCCGGCAAATACCCAACTTCGACGACGCAGTGTGGAAGACCCATCGCTATGCGATCGTCGTTGAAGGCAATTACCTGAAATTCACTCAGAACCCGCAGCTCAAGGAGGAGCTTTTGGCCACGGGGGATAGGGAGCTTGTAGAGGCTAGTCCGCGAGATCGGATATGGGGTGTAGGATTTGGGGCGAAAAATGCTGGCGCAAGAAGGAAGCATTGGGGGTTGAATTTGCTTGGGAAGGCGTTGATGGAGGTGAGGGAACGAATTCGAAAGGAGGATGAGGAGGGGCCGCAGGCGGCTGCTGGTGGAGAAAAGAAGGATGCGGCATAGAGCGAGGCCGTGTTTTGTATAGGCGAGATAACGAAGTGTGAACTGCCCTCAATGACTACACGCTCAGACATGTGTATTAGATTCGCTCTCAAGTTTCAAGGGACATGATCGGCCAGATGGAAATTTCGCTACTCGTAGTTTATAGTTACCCGTTCGAAAGTGGACGTCTTTCTTTCCCAATTTCTGTGATTTGTAATTTTTTCATCCCCTTTATGTCATTACTCTACAGTAAAAAGATATACTAGGAAGTGCTCAATATGTGAGCTCGTAGTTCGATTTGTAGCCCTGGTAGCCTGGAGATCTTCTGCATGGCCAATCAGACCACTAAGTTCTTTAACTAACGCCTAGAGAAAACCAGATTTCGCCCCAGATGTTTGCCATCAAAATCATAGTGAGACGGGGGTTCCAAGCAGTTTAAGCTTCGGGTTCCCAATCGTCAACGTCATACTGACCATTCATTCCCAGGTTGTTGGAATCGTTGGGTACGAGTATATATGGGGAGAATTACCGTCTCTGGCTTGCTTGCGTCCCATATGATGTTTCAAACTAGGAGGGAAATGGTCTCTTGAGAGCGCACTCACGACGATATAGATGAAATATTTATTGAACAACCGGAGAGTCCTGATACTTTATCACCCTGCCCCGATCCTCCCACAATGTTTTGGATCCCATTTCCGTTATGCTTCCAGTGCGGAACAGACCAGAATCCGTGTCGCTGCAAAGTTGTTGGTCCCACTTTAGGTATGGATGTCCCCCGCCGCTTCAATTGCTATGATTAGCAAAGAATTTATATCAAATACTGTATTTTTGAGGGGGGAGGACATATTTGTGTGTTTCTCCATCAGTATTTTTAACACTTTTATTTATTTATTTTTTAAAAAAAAACAAATAGGTTTTCTCACGACTGTCCTAAGTGCTGTGCGTGCAAATACCATCTAACCCAGCAAAAGCACCCCATTGTTTGGCACCCAGAAGAAGGGCATTTCAATGGAATGGAATGGTTTTGTTATTTTTAACGACACACGCAAACACGTATCTAACCACATGTTTTAAAATGCCTTCTATTGCTGAAATACAGATCGTGTTGTGGCCAGCGTCGATCTTTTGCGGGTGCTGGGCTACAAAGAGAGGATCGAAGTGCGTAATCCCTTCCCCTAATGTGAATTTACTGCTCTTTACCTGGAGTTTGGTGCATTGAATAGGCTTTTGAATTAACCTAGGCCTTTCTTGATGTCCACAGGTTGCTCGGGACTCCGGTGGAGTGGAATGGAAAAGTCAATGAGGCCATCCCCATTTAATCATTGCTCATTCGCATATGTACAATGAATAATTGCGATACTTGTTAGGCATCTGAAGATTTCCTGACAGATGAGTGTTGGGTATTGAGAGGATGTTGATTTATATGTATATGCAGATAACCAGACTTTGGATTTGGAATGGGTGTTGATTTGAAGGACAAACCCGTCCTTCTTTCGAGGATATTTTGCATTCCCCAGGTTTCTTCTGATGGCAGTGGAGCCAAGCAGGCCCACTTCTTTCATACAAGATATCCATTGTGAACTTGAGCGGTTCAAGGTTACATGTTGACAAGGCACTGATTAGCCCCAGGACATTTGCACATTCTATTTATTATCTTTCCAGTCTGGATTGGAATCGAATTTTATATATTCTCAGACAAAGGCACCGACCGCATTGGGATCAGGGAGGAAGCGACTACCTCGTCTATTCCATTTTCCAACACAGTGAGAGAAAGAGAAGTAATATGAAGAGGTGGGCTATTGTTATGAATATGAAAAACCATCAGGGTTGTTCTCTGGGTCATAATCCTATGGAATTCAAGGTGAAGTAGAAGGAGAGCGGAATTCTGTCCTATTTTGCTCAGTCAGCAGAGTCAACTCTCCACTCCACAACACGGAAGGAAGATAAACGATACCAAACTTGGGTCAGTGTTGATGCTTCTCAGAGCTAAATTGTCAGTGAATTCACGAAGTGTTCATTTGAGCACAATGCTCAAACGGTGGAAAGATCAGGTTGGAGATTCTCCACCTTTCTACCTTCTCCTTCCTCTTTCTCCTTGATATACCTGTTTATACTCCAAGCTCCTTCTCTTCTATCTTTTCAACTTCTACCATCAAATTTCAATTTTTTTTTTATTACTCAAGAATTGAGTTCTGATAATTTCCCTCCCTGCACTGTTACTGTTGTGATAGCGAATCTACCCCCCTCATCAATCATGGAGGATATCCCCCGAGAATCCTCCATAGAAGGACAACTGAGTCCAGACGACTTCAACACCGAAGAAATGGCACTTCGAGATGAGCTCGACGGTAAGCTCAGGGCAGCTGTCGATGTCTATTCCGAAGCCCCATATGGAAGCTTTGACTGTCTGACTTTTCGCTTGCGGGAGGTCAACATCAAACTCGCACTGAGCCAATTGGATTGGCGCGTATTGTCAAGGAAATACAAAAGCACCAATGAGAATGACCCAGCCTACTCCGACCTGATAAGGCACTATTACTTGGAGCAAGGTTTGTTCGTCTCAGAGCGGGAACGACTTGGAAGGGAACTGTGGCACCTCCATCAAAAATCCGTCGAACAAGAGGCTCATTCTGAGCGGGGCCGCAGCATGAGAAACAGACGATAACGCCACGGAACTTTTTATGTTGTTGTTGGGAGAATTAACGTTGGAAGAGGAGGAGAGGTTTTTGGCGCATATGGAAAGGGCGTACGGGCTTGCGGAAGCTGGTGGCGAAGTCTGGTCCCCTATCACGGGTTGGGCTAAGAAGGCAGACGTGAGTGCAGCACAAATTTTCCCGCGCCAAATTGGGCAAGAGAAGCTGGCGACGATTTTCGGGGACACATTCGATGGCAATATCCAAGGGGCAGAGAATGGGCTTTTCTTGCAAACCGCTCTCAAATCTGCTTTCGAGGACTACAAGGTTGCAATCGTCCCAGATGCAATCGAAGCTCACCCTTGCGAATACAAGTTTGTCGTCCTCGACCCGAATATTTTGAACCTGCGGGTGAAAGTGGAGATGACATTCGACGAGCTGAATGGGCGGAGACTCATTTTCAGACCTGGATGCGATTTCAGGCCCAACTGGCGATTCCTCCATTTCCATTATGCTGTATCTATGCGGCTAGCGTTGCAGAAAAGCGGACCCTCCAGGGAATTGTCACAAGGGGTGCTCTCAGAGCTTGGAGGGGTATGGAAAGACCCAACCATGGTTATAAATGCGGAGTTGCTTGATGGATTCGTTAGAGCGCTCGAAGCTTATCGAGAGATTTGGGAAAAGAAAATGAAGGCAGAGCAGACTTCTGCAAAAGAAGGTGAGGTGTCAGAGGACTAAGGCAACATGAGGGACCGGATACGGACTTGACGGCCTAGTCGTTCAGATGTCTAATGGTTGCTTCTTTCAAAACAACATCTCAGTTTCCTCTCTGTAATTTCGTTTCTTGACTTTTCCTCCTCTTGCCATTACTCTTAATTGAATATGCGCTGTATTCTTTTAGCATCCACAGTTGTGTTTGACTCCCATCACATTATCGGGTACCAATTAACATGCCCAAGATACATGACCAACAAAACTCTGAGGCGTACCAACGGTTAGCTTAGGAGTTAAGAATTCATGAAGGCAGAACGGAAATCTGGATTGTAAACAAAAAAGGTGTTTCTTGTTCCAAAGTAGCGTTAATGAAATATCAGATATGAATGAAATATGTAATACTTAAAAAGAAAGTACAAGAAGACTTTAAAAAAGTAAACTGGGCAAATATTTTAATACACATGGCCACTAATAACAATGAAAACCGCTACCTGAAATGTGAGGATATAAGTGAATCTATCTCGGTTCATTTCCCTTATTTCAATTGTTAGCATGTTTCCTAAATAGGCTGACCAGCTTCAACTGAAGGAGCCCAGGGCTCCGCATCCCCAAACTTCTGCACAACAAGCCCAGCGCTTCCAGGGTTCGCATACCCCGCCTCCTTCTGCCGCTCGTAGCTCACCATTCGCAGTCGCTGGCTCTCCCGTGGCGTCAGTTGCAGGTATATCTCCACACCCACGATATGCATAAACATTGCAAGCCACAGCGCAAGCCCGAAGGACATGGTAAGATTTGCACCGATCTGCGCGGGCTCAACGCCGTTATCATCCGCCTTGACGGTAGCGACCGGATCGTAGCCAGGCGGCAGCGATGAGCCATTGGACGGCGGTGCACACATGGGGTACGCCACTAGATAGGAGACCGGGATCTTGTAGAACTTCCAAGTGAAATCGATCTTCTCGCACGACCAGACGGCGTAGTACGTGCCCAGCTTGTTGATGATTCTGGAGGTGATTTCCTGCAAAGGGCGGATGGTCACGATGCTTCCCATATAGAACATGGCGCGCAGCATCCAGGCGCGGTGCTGTTCGATCTGCAGACAGCGGATGTTGTAGTAGGCCATGCCGACGCTGGCGGTGCTGATGAGCACGAGTAGGCCGATGGCTAGTTGCACATCGTGCCCGCCGCCGAAAGCGTGGCGGGCGATCATCAAGGCGCCAGCGTTGGAGATGAGGAATAGAGTGATGATGATATATCCGTTGATGCGGTGAAAGAGGGTCGCTCGGTGTCGGATTGAGGGGATGAATTGGAAGATCAAGAGGATTGCACAGGGAAGGATGGTGCCTAGATGAAGGGTGATGCCGACCTTTCTGAAGCCAGTGTGTTGGTGGAACCATTCACCAGGAGCGGTGCCGCTGGCATAACGTCCGGTGATGTCGAGGTATTGCAGGCGTGCGAGGGTGAAGCCAAACAGGCCTCCGGCAAAGATGAAGAAAAGGATAAAGTTGTACGACTTTTTGAAGCCCGTAATCCCGAGTATTGATTCCCAGACAGTCATAGTTGAAGACAGGAGGACGGTGTTTAAGAAGTAATCTTGGAGGGAATTATCGAGTGGCCTATTCGAACAATTATGTTCACACGGGTTTAAAAATTGTCCCAAGAACCCATTGATGATGGATCTCATCTATCTACATATATATATGAAAGCAGCCAAAGTGCTCCTGGAAGGGAGGATATGATATCGCATCCCCATGAGACGCGCACACTGTGCCGTTTCCCCGTCACAACCCCGCT
>NW_001813978.1:2090134-2092430 GCF_000149585.1 Histoplasma mississippiense
TCATTTTCCAACTTCATAAATAAATAAATAAATAAATAAAAATGAAAAAATGACCTTGACAAATGGAGCTGTTCTGTGCCCGGGTTTTTGTCCGGATGGGTTTCCAAAATGCGCTTACGATATGACTTCTTGATATCAAGGAGCGTTGCGCCTTTAGACACTTTCAGAACTCGATAGCAATCGATTTCTTCTGGTTCTTTCATCTTTGGTCTGCGGTAGTGGCCGAGGAGGGACCAGTGAGGCGGGAAGATAAAACAAAACAAAACAAAACAGATGGATGGGTATACAAAATAAATGAAATAAATGAAAATGCCGTTTTTCAAGATGGAAGATATTTATTTTCATGAGCTTGAACAAAATTGGTGCGACAAAGCATTTTTCCTTCAGAATGGAGAAAGGAATCGTGATCTTTTATCAACCCCCACGCTCTCCCTCTCCCTCTCTCTCTCTCTGAATTTTGAGGTGAGTGAGCGAGCCTTGCCGAGTCTTGAGGTAGCCCATCGAGGCATACCAGCTAGTTGGCTGTGCCTCCCTTAGCCGCCCATCGTCAGCTAGCTTACATGCAATCTCTGCATATATCTTCTCAATCCTGTGACAACGGATGTTTTATATATATATCCGCCATGTACGCTGTAGGGGCCCCATTGTGAACGGGTGTTCCGCCTTGTGCGAGGCGCCTCATATCCTTGCCTGCTGATACTGAATTGGAAATAGTAGACGAGGCCGGCGCTTGGCAAAATTGCGTTGAATGGCAGCGTGATGACGAGCGTGTTGGATGCAGAGTATAGATTGATTATATAGGAATATACATAGTTATATCTCTATCTATATAATGTAGCCAGATATGTATGGGCCTTCAGATATTGATTGCCGTTTTTCAATTTGTTGTGGGGCGAGATGTAAATAACTTGTTCTGTGTGTGCTATTTGAGAAACAATTATCTGCACATCTTATCTTATTGCACCTGTTGGTAAGCTATAATTAGGAACTAACTAGTTATAACTAACTAGTTACGTTTGGAATAATATCAGATTGAAATCCTCCCCTCAAAATGATGGTTACTCATAAAAACGGCAGGCTCCCCAGTTGTATGAGGTTGAATGTGTAGTTACAGCGTAGTTTATTAATTCCTATTAATTCCCCGCAGAGTGCGTCCCTTCTTTATTTCCTTTTTCCTTTCTCTTTTCCTCTTTTTTATCTAGGATCAAAATTAAATAAACATCAAAAATTTTCCTTTAACTAGCTTCAAAAAAAAAAAAGGAACTGGCCCTTGTTGACCGGCACGGGGCCCAGCCGGCTACTCCCACCTGCGCCTTGCATGCGGGGGGAATTACATCGCAACTACTAGAACCGGCTCTGCAACGATGAGGAACCATGCGGTTTCTTTTCTTGATATCTTGATAAAGCGCCAATGACGACGGGGGAGTGAAATAAGGGGATGGGCATGGCTTTGGAGTAGTAGTAGTAGTAGTAGTAGTAGTAGTAATAGTATGTATCTATGTATGTATTTTATGTATGAAAGGATAGATAACAGAGGAAGAAAAAAAACAGGTAACTCTATGCTGGCGAGCACGCTTACGTTGTGGTGGGTGTTTAGCTTTAAAAAAACAAAAGAAAATAAAAGAAAATAAAGACAGAGAGAAGGAAAGAAAGGGGGAAAGAAGGAAAGAAAAACAGAGAAAAAGAAAAAGAGGAGCGACACCTACCATAACACATTGAAAAATGGAATAAACATAAAATAGCAGCATCCCACATCATCATCAAACGCCATACCAACATTTCAAACTCCCGCCCCCCCCATTCCAAACATCTCGCCATTAATCCACCTCACCTTTTCCATCTCCTCCTCCTCCCCCCAAGCCACTACCACTACCCACAACAAGTAAGTGCCTCACACCCATTCTTGCAAACAATCTTACATGTCGACCCACGTCTCCTCCTTCTCATGCACACCCCTCTAGCCACGGCCGTGTCCTCCTCCAAAGAACCAGTCACGCTGGCGGAGGTTCCAGGGGAGGAGGCCAGTTCGGGCTGCAGCGTGATGGAATGGATGCCGTAGGCGTGCAGGCACTCGCCGATGCACTGGGCGCGGGCCATGAAGCCGGCCAAGGACGTGTCGGAGGTAACGACGTGGGCGGTAGCGATGGCTTTGTTTTGGTTGAGGCGCCAGGCGTGGAGTTCGTGGACGGAGATGACTCCAGGGATCTAGTACGGAGGGGTGCGTGAGGGGTTTTTATTAGATAAAGTTCTTATCGCCTCTTTTTATTCCTTTACGGAGGGGGGGGGTTGGGATGGA
>NW_001813978.1:2092804-2100298 GCF_000149585.1 Histoplasma mississippiense
GACGGATTGGGAGTTGTTGGCGTGTCGGTTGATTTTCATGGGCATTCTCTCGCTGATGGAGAAGAGGTTAGTAAATTTGTAAAGGGTTGCATTGGCTTTTTGTTTGAATATGTGAGCAGCAGCACGGACAAAAGACATACGTTCTCAAGTTGTATGCTGGTGTTTGTTCTGTTCCTGCTCTTGATCTACATCTTGAGTGCCATGGTTGTGGTTGTGGTGGTGGTGGTGGCGGTGGTGGTCATGGCCATGCTCTATTCATTGTGTTAACTTCTGTTGATTTCTTTTTATGGTGCTGAAGAAAAGGGAGGCGTAAGAGGAGGGAGATTGCATATATGCACGTACCATGGACAAAAGAAGCGCTGATGAGATTCAGCGTAAGACCAACGCATCCAATGATTAGCATGAGTTCAGGTTTCTCGACCCCTAGTAAATGGATTCCAGTCAGTCGTGAAATTTAAAAAGCAAGAGCAGAAGAAATTGATAAAAACGTACTTTCCAATGAGACGAAGCGTTCAATGGACTGCAGAATGATGCTCACGCCCAACGCGAGCAGAAAGACGCCGTTGAAGAATGCACCCAGGAGCGTCGAGCGCTGCCAACCAAACGTCAGATAACTAGGGGTTGCATCGGGGTTTTCGGAGACCTGGCAGCGAAGGGGAAAGGAGGATGTTAGCAGGATATATTGTTTTGGGTTGTGTTTGCTTGTCAACGGAGGGGTTGACAAATATATTATATACATATATATATGTATATATGTATATATATGTAGTGTGTACACATGTATAATCATGTAGTTACACATAAGATTTTCATTCCGGTATGTATGGAGTGGGTGAGTGAGCCATGCCTTTAATGCTACGAGAGCGACGACGAATCCGATCAGATCATTTAGCTAGAAATGGGCCATTTTCAGTATATATATATATATATTTGTATAGACATATCGTAGACAAGAAATAAAAAGGCAAAAGTATGTATATATATAGCCCGTAAGAGGAATTTGGGAAGCGGGTATGTGTAAATATGTATACATGGATCTAAGAATGTCGGCCCCTTACATAGTGAAACGCATCAGCAACCAGGGCTAGCGAGCGTGTGTAGAAGCCAACTGTTTCCCAAGTCTCCCCCCAACCCCGGTGAGGAGGATTATCAATTAGCTCCTGGAGGCGGACAGTACGGGCTGTAGAGCTCTGTATGCTTACCTGAGATCTCGACAACGAAGAAGGTGAAGGAGATGGCGATGATGATGCTCAGGCGGCTGGCTCGAGACAGCGTGAACAGAGACATGGTGTCGGAGCATATCAGGGTGCAATGAAAGGGCAAGAAAAGCGGCAGAGGGCGTGGGAAGGGAGTATGAAAAGAGGTGGAGGGCGAGGGATATATGTGTTGTGTTGTCTGGTGGTGGCTTTTAGCCGAGATATAGCTGATGTTGATGCTGGTGAATTCCCCAAACGGAGGAGGTGTGGACTCTGACTCTTGACTCTGTGGTTGAGCGAACAAAGCCAGGAGAGCCGGTCCTTGTGTTCTATTCCGTCTTTCTATCTGTCCTCTCTTTCTGCTCTGGCTTTATCTATCTATCCATCGCGCTTCTAATTGTCAATGTGTGTTTTTCTTCTTCCTTTGGTTTTTAACATTTTCTGGATGATCTTCCAACAGCCGTTGTGCTCAACGTTTGCCGAGCAAATGAGATCGAAGCCGCGCACACATTCTTGTCTCTAGCTCCCCGAGCTTACCCAAGGCCCAGAACTTGCGTGGAGCAAGGAGGATCCTCTGTTCGGTCCATGTCGGGCGTATCCGAAGGACAGGCCACCGCCACTGCCAACTACTGGTTCTTCACTCTGCGCACAATTGCCGCGTTGGGTCGCTGGAGGGTGAGGAGATGAATGCGACGCTGTGTCACGGAACGGACAATAATACTAAAATGTGCCGGATGTGTGTCCCCAGGGACGATTTTCTTTTCTTTTCTTTTCTTTTTTTGTTTTGCTTTTTCCTTCTTTAACCGGTTCGAAATGGATAGGGAAGAATCCATACGCCGGCCAGAGGCCACGGCGCTAGTTTTACCACGGCAGGGCAGAACCTTAAAATACGGGAGCGTTTTCTCGTCGTGTGATATAACTTCAGAATAACCGGCGACGGGGATTTGGGAAGGGAGGTTGGTCCAAGCATCAGTGTCTGATATCTGCCGGGTCTCTTTCATCGTTTGGCAACGAGTGCATTTGAATCGATAACACTGCGCTACTCCCTCTATGAAGGTCGGTTGAAGAAGGCAACGAAAAGCTTTTTAAAATTGCAAAGGAAAACCAAGGAAGGGTTGTTAGATAGTAATGGATGATGATTTCCTCCCACAGATTTTAATTATATATATCATGATTTCATTGTTAAAACTTCCAAGAGCGGAGCGGTATATTCATACTTTGGTGAGAACAAGCAGGACAGGAAACAAAAAGCCCGGATTATAGTTATCAGAGAAGCAGAAATAAATCACATAATGGACGATAGAATGAACACGACGGAGAGAGGAGGGGGGAGAAAACGGCCAGATGAAATAGGAGGAAACACAACCAAGAGGGAAAAAAAAAAAAAGGTATCGGGTATACTGCTACGCCTTTATCTTCGAATCCAACCCAATTCAGTCTCAGTACGAATCGACCCTCTCTCTCCTCGAAATATGCCCCAAAAAACATGAAAGAAGGTTACAAAAATGCTCTCCAATCATCATCCCCCCATCGATCGACTCTGCTCATTGCCCATTTCATTTTCCTTTCCATTTTCGTTATTTCCAATCCGTTCTTCATTTCCTCGTCTGACCTGGCCTCGTTTCTTTCTGGCTTTATTTCCTTTTTCTTTTCCCCCCAGACAACCAAATGAAAGGGCGCTTCCTCCACTACTTCCAATTCCTCCAGTTCCTCAACTCACTTAAACTTTTCCTTCAACTTCGAGAAGAGCGCGCTGGCGCGGTTCTTCTTCTTCTTCTTCTTGGCTTCATCCGTCGTGGCCGTCGGGGTCTCTTCTCCCGCCCCAGTCGCAGGGGCGTTGGTACTGGAAGTATTTCCGGCAGCTGCAGACGCGGTAGTTGTTTCGGGTCCCGTCGTGACAGCTGGCTGTGCCTGCTCGGTTGCTGGGGCTCCTGCGGTATCCGCCGCCGCAGCAGGTGCTACCGGCTGCGATTTCGGCGAGACAGACCCAATTTGGTTTCCCTGCGAGATGTTGGGCGCAGGTTCGCCAGATGCATCAACACGCTCCACATCGTGCAGCAGCTCCTGCTCAACCTCCTCCTTCTCAGCCACAGTTTGAGGCACAGCCGCGGCTTCGGGGTTCCAGTGCGCTTTTTCGATGGAGTCTTGAACTACTGCGGGTGTACTAGTGGAGGTAGATCCAGCGGGTTCTACACTTCCGAGCAACTCCCTCTCAACCTCTTTCTTCTCCTGGACAACAGCGGGGTCGTCTGCGGCTCCTGGTTCCTTGTGAGCTTTATCCAACGACTTTTTGACCGTTACGGGGATGCTGCTGGCAGCAACTTCTGGTTCGCTGGATCCGTTTGCATTGGAGTTGGTAGTCTCGAGCGGCACAGCACCGGCGAGAGCGGCAGTGGTTGATATGGGAGCGCTGGATTGGATGAAGGGAGCCGTGACCCCATTGGTGCCGTTGGTTGGATGGATAGTGGCCGCACCTGTAGCACTAGCATTCTCGTATCCTTCCCTATCCGCCATGACAGTAGAACTGATTGTATTTTTTGTGTATGTGCTAGGGTCAGGGACCGCTTGACCCGGCTCGAGATGGATCGGGTTGCCAATACCTTCCGTCGCTGGGATTGGGCTGACTGAGAGCTTCTCCGATTCTCCGGGTGTCACTGGGAAAGCTCCGGGAGCCGAATCCTTGCTGTTCTCTTGTGGGACCACTTTCGCCAGATTAGCGGTGGTTGAATCTGGAGCAACAGATGAAATAGTAGGAGCACCCATTTCTGTTTCTCGAGCCTTGTCTGACTCTTTGGGAACGCCTGCGGCTAGGACTGCGGTTGTGGATTCTGGTGTTACTCCTCCAGACATGGTTTTTGCGGCTTCTTTCTTTGCTGGGGAAGTTGGCGTTGAAGTTTGCGCAGGTGTATCGTCCGTGGGCGGTAGTTTTTTAATGTTTTGGCGGAGGAGAACGTTGTTGATATTATTATGGCCGTCGTCTTCTTGAAGGGCAGCGGGGTCTATCTTCCAGGCACCGTCGACAACAAACTGTGAGTGTTACACGACAGGTCAGTACAGGCAACGAGCTGAAAACAAGGTTGGATGGGTTTATGGGAATAAACTGTAAATGACAAACAACAAAAATAAGCCAAAGAAAAATAACAATAACAACAAGTCCGGGGGGAAAAAAAATAATGAGGATCAGCTTTCCAAAGCGCTGGAAGTTGAGGAATTTTGATGGGGCTGGGTAAGGTTGCCGAAATGAGCCGTGGGAATGGGCACAATGATGATGTGACAATTCAGCTTGGACGTCGTGCCGAGTTCTCGCTGGTCAAAGCATAAAATCGGCCTCGAAACAAGTCGAAAAGTTCGAGAGGATTCTCCCAAACATCGGACAAGAAAGAGGGCAGATGGCGAATAATGACGTCGTAGCGTGCTGCACTAGTACTAGCGCAGTACCCGCGTTGCATGCGCTGACACGGCCAAATACGGAGTATTCGCAAAGTACCAACTGAAGCAAGGGAAAAAGCACAAGGAATGTGAGGGGGCAAGGGAAAGAAAAAGAAAAGAAAGACAGATGGGCAAAAAGCAAATATCAGATCCTGCACCCTTGAGGTGGGGGGAATGCTTTCAGGTGCCTTGTGAGAAAACAAGGCTGAATCTCTTCTCTCCGTCTCCCACTGTCTTAACAGGTGCAGCGTAGAACAATTGAATAATGAGCTCTCTACTCCTGCATGCTTCGTGCTCGTTTTCGCCTTTGACTGGCACTTGAGCCCATCTATCCTCTCCTCTTCAGAGTGGACCCGCAACACCCAGCTAATAACAGCCGCTGTATTTCGGGTGAGGGTACCATTGGCCGAGCAAGTGGCCGAGCGAGTGCTCGCAAAGACGGTGAGGAAGTGGGAGAGGAGAGAGGGGGGTTGCTCAGCGCTCGAAAGCCCGCGCTTTCAGCAACTGCCACTGCGGAGATCGCCTGGGAGCTGGATCATTTCATATCATATGATGACCCCATCTCTCGCATGAATGGTTGGTGCTTCTTTTTATGCGGGGCGAGGATCCGACAAGAAAACGATAGCGGAGGAGGGGGGATTTCAAATGTAAGACTCGAGAAACCGAGGAGAACAGTGCAGATAAGGTGCAGGATTGGTCAGGTCAAAGGGGGAAAGTAGAGATCAAATGAAATGGAGCAGAAGAAGAATGAGAGAAAATTTATCACCAAGCGCAACCAGTTCGCATCAAAACCAAGACGCGGCGCAGTTTTGGAAGCGATATTCGACCTTCTTCTTCCGTCTCATTCTCATCTTATCTTGTTTTACCTCCCTGATATTTTTATGCCTTCAAGCTGTCCCCCCCTCCTCCAAGTGTGCATGTACTGTATATATCATATATGTAGCCGCATACGCATACCTTGTAAAGTATCTTTCCCCCAATACTCGGCACCTCGACGTCCTTCCTAAACCCATTGGTACTTCTTTCCAGCTTCACCGACCGCGACCAGTTATCAAATGTACCCGTGACGTAAACCTCGCTCGCTGTTGGATCTGGCCTGTAGTAAGGTTGTTGACAAGAGAACACGGAGTCAGCATCAGCTTAAATCAATCAGTGAACCACTCCCTCTTCGTTCAATTGCTCAAATAGTTACGGGATGGAGAAGCTAGACCTGGGCTGCGGCTTGGGGCTGGAGATGGAGCTGAAGATGGAGCTGGATATGTTGACATCTTTTAAATAACTCCGGAACGCAGAGCGAGCACACACACACTCCCAAAATATACCACATTCGGGAAAGCGGTGTTCCAATCGAATTGCCTTCTCCTTCTCCTTCTCCTTTCTCCCTCTCGTCTTTGGTATCGCACACCATTAACAATTTTCCTTGTGCGGTCGAGATAATAAATTCGATGAAAAAAAAAAAAAAAATCATTTAATTCCCCTCGTTTCACAAGAACGGACCCTCCTTCATGCATTCCTACACCGCTGACTCCCGCCCGAAAAAAAAGCAGAGAGAGAGAGAGAGAGAGAGAGAGAGAGAAAGAGAGATAAATTCCCCTGCTCCATGTATCCGATCTCTACAGCCCCTTCCGCGCCAGTCCGCAATTTCCCCAGCATCCTGGCCCAAACAACAAAATGTCAAGAGCCAGAATCGCACAGAATGCGGCATGACCGCCGCCCACAGACCCGTACACCCACATGCACCCACATATGACAGAAGATAGGTAGGTACGTACCATTGAAAAGTATGCGTCGCCATGATTGGAGTTTTCGTCCCGCTGGCCGCTGCTCGGAACGACTTCTTGCCCTTGGCCTTCCTGTTTCCCATGGTCGAAAAGGAGAGACAGCTTCAGCGATTGGTATTTATAACTGGTCAGCTCACTAAGTTCGTTGACAACTAACTAGCTAGTTAGCTAGTTAACTAACGGATTATTGGCGTTTAGTCAGCGGTTCGGGCGGGTTCGGTTGGTTTGGTTGGTTTGGCGGTGGTTGGGATTTGCAGCGCAGGTTGCAGGGTTAAGGGAGGGAACTACGACGGGAAGTGAGGTAGTGGTGTGAAAAAACGGTGTGTACGCAGCGTGTGTGTGTGTGTGCGGGAAGGACTGGTAAGGTTATTTTAGCGCGGGCGAGACAACAAGCCGTCGGGGTATTTTTTTTGGAGCTTTGAGATTATAGTTAGCTAACTAACTAGAACTAACTAGTACATTGTTTCTATAAAAACCACCTTTGACAGTGGACGGTTGGTGACGAATTCGCTACGGAGTCAATTGGGGATTATTTTGAATCAATTGGTATAGGTAGGATTGGTGGTGATGGTGGTGATGATGATGATGATGATGAAATATGCATATGCATGTGCAGCGTGCTCTTTTCGTATCTTGCTTCGTGCTTCATTCAAGGTTGGAAATTAATGTCTCATACCATACATAATATTCAAGTTTTGTTCTGTTCTTTTAAACTTTCCGTCTCGCCGCCACCAGGGAAACAAAGTTTTCTTCTCTCCTCTCCCCCACTCCTTTTTTATAAAAACGAAAACTCCACCGCACCTTGTTTGTTTCATTGCTAGACAGTGAGGGGCGGGTGGTGCGAGATTTTGACCGGGTTTTCCTGTTTACATGACCTTCCCACTTTTCCCGCTAGCTTTCCTTATTCGATCCCGAAAGAAAGGAAGCTCGCGGGCAATCCCCCAGCCACCAAGTACCCTGCGTCCATGTTGCACGAGTACATACATACAAAGCTGTGCGGATGGGGAGGTATATGGATCCGCTCCGGGAGCCTCCCCACGCATATCGAAGATAAGGGCATAATTAGAGACGCGGAGGGGGATGCGGGT
>NW_001813978.1:2100913-2101249 GCF_000149585.1 Histoplasma mississippiense
CTGGGTTTGCGTTTTGTTTTCGGAGGGTGCGCGTGCTCTGCTTCTCATTCATTAACGGTCTTCTGTTTCGGGGTAGAAGACGGTTTCGCCGCCGTGCGCAAGTTGTCAGGTAGATTAGGAGGGTCCAGGTGGTTTTGGCGGCGATGGTTGGGACGACGGTGAGGGGGACGGAGTCGTCGTCTGGGTTTTTTTTTTTGAATATTAGTTATGTAATATGGAAAAGGGGGGGTGGGGTGTTGCCGTTTACTGTTAAGGGGAGAGGGGATATAGAGGTTTTGATGGGCTGGATATCAACACATATTTATAGATATGCATTTTCACCTCTTGAACTCCTTT
>NW_001813978.1:2101459-2103887 GCF_000149585.1 Histoplasma mississippiense
GCTTGCCTTATCCTGCACCAACTCCATACTATCCTCTCGTGCATGATCAATGCCCTTCAGTCTTCCCTTTTGCTATCCTCTGCGTCGCCTCTCCACAGTATTTTGTCGCTGTCCTCTCCGTTGTCTCGCCCATTCTTCAGCCCTCCAAGGAGAGGGAGAGAAAAAAGTTTCGAACGTTTGCGCCGCTCCTGCACAAAATTCACTCCCTGAAGAACTCTCTTTTCTTCCCCCCTCTTCCCCCACCACAACCTCCTCACCACTGACTGTGGGCGTCACCACCATGGCCAACAATATGTTCCAACGGTCCAACCCCTTTGGTGGGGCGTCCAGTGTATCCAAGATCGAGGAAGAGGACGAACCGCTAGGTTCTCCCACTGAAGCTGCTTTCCACAACCCCACAGGGGATTATCGAGATCCTCCCTTCGCTTCCACATATCCACACGCAGACCCTGGAGGGCCGTCTGCTCTGCAGATTCCATCAGGGAGAGAAGTTGGAAGCCCTTTCCAACATCATAACAACCCATTTTCCCCTGGTGGGCTCCAGGCCCAACATGCCCCCAACGCATTCCCTAACCCCTCCTCTACTGACATCCCTGGACTAGGAGGAGGAGGAGGGGGAGGAGGGGAAGAATCATCGTCCGGCTTCCCATATAACTACGCCCTAGGCCGCCGTACCTCCGTCTCTGCCGAATCTCTAAATCCCTCTAATTCCGGCGCTGATTCCTGGGTTCCCCCTTACCACCCCAAAACCCCCTTACAACGATCCCGCCTTCAAAACGCCGTTAGCTCAAACTTCCTCTTCTCCCACCTCGATGAAGAGCAATTCGAAACCGTCCTCAACGCCCTCGTTGAGAAACCAATCCCCGCTAAGGGAATCAAGGTCATCACCCAAGGTGATGCCGGCGACTACTTCTACATCGTCGAAGACGGCTGCTTCGACATTTACATCAACCCATCAGGCTCCGTCCAGCAAACAACCTCATCTCCCGGTGGGACCAGCGGTCTAGGCACGAAAGTCGACGCCATCGGCCCAGGTGGCTCCTTCGGCGAGCTAGCCTTGATGTACAACGCTCCCCGCGCCGCCACCGTCGTATCCACCGAACCCAAATCCACCCTCTGGGCCCTGGACCGCATCACCTTCCGCCGCATCCTGATGGACGCCGCCTTCCAACGGCGGCGCATGTACGAAGCGTTCCTGGAAGAAGTGCCTCTCCTCGCCTCCCTGAAGTCCTACGAACGTGCCAAGATCGCCGACGCCCTCGACACTGTCAAGCACCCCGCGGGCGCCGTCATCATCCGCGAAGGTGACCCGGGCAACACCTTCTTCCTTCTCGAGGCGGGCGAGGCGGCCGCCTTCAAGCATGGTATTGCTTCCGGTGCTCCCGTGAAGCGCTACAAGCGCGGCGACTACTTTGGTGAGCTGGCCCTGTTGGACGAGAAGCCGCGCGCCGCGAGTGTGGTAGCCGTGACGGATGTGAAGGTTGCGCAGCTGGGGCGGGACGGGTTTAAGAGATTGCTGGGCCCTGTGGAGGATATTATGCGCAGGGCGGAGTATGGGACTGCCACTACGACGGATAGGGCCATGAATGATACCGTTACAGGTACCCCTACCGCCGCCTCCGCATAGCCAGGGGCAGTGGAAGATGCTGTCGGAATAAATTTTCTTTAACTTTTGTGTTTCTCTCTCTCTCTCCGCTTATTTGTCTTCCATTCTTATTTTTCCCTATCATCCACCACCTGTTTGATGAAGCATTCATTGTATTCGGTATTCGGAATTTTTTTTCTTTCTCTTTTTACTTTGCTAGTTATGGTTATATATGATACGCTAATTTTATTCATTTATTCATATCCGTTCTTAAGAAGTAACAAATCAAAATAACCTTTTGCGAAGTGCAAACCGCCCCCCTTCCCCCTTCTATTCTGTTATTTTTTAGCTGTCGAAAATCAGCATTCGATCCATCAATTCTTCTCTTTTTCTATATTTGGTCTTTATTTTGTTTATTCTCCCTTTTTCTATCCCCATTACTTGTGAGGTAGATTTTATTCTCGTTTTCTTTTCTTTTGCTTTTCTTTTCTATGGTGGGGAGGGATATCTTCTAAACTTTTCTCCAATACAAAATGCATCCCCCCCCCCCCCCCTATTTTATCCCACCTTGACAAAGTCAGAAAGTAAGAGAGAATGTAGGAAAAGGAACTGGGGGAGAAAAAAAAGGAAAGGAAAGGGAAAAAGAAACAATGAGGCTATATTATATACAGGCTTTTTTCTCATCTCACCTTCCCTTCCTGCTTCTTTTGAATGCCCTTCTCGGAAGGAAGTGATAAAAATGAGAAGAACGAGGAGAATGGAGCAAATGGGTAAATGAAAAAACGGAAAGAGAAGCTTGTTCTCTCTTGTCTCTCTCTGCTTGTATTGTATGTAATGAGGGAA
>NW_001813978.1:2105016-2110324 GCF_000149585.1 Histoplasma mississippiense
TTAAACCCCAATAAATACCCCTACCACAAAAACGAGCCTTCCGGATTCCGTCCCCCACCACCCCTTCACCCAAGAACACAGCCCCTTCAATGCAGTACAACTCCAACAAACCGCTTCCGCAAAATGCCGAATCATGCATCTGGAACCGGTCATTGACGCGCACAGCCTCGTCCTTCTTGGGCCGTCCCGGGGTCGTGACAAGGGGCAGCGTGGAGAGGAAGGAGACGTATGTTTTGCAGAGGGTTGCTGTGAAGAGGTTGCGGATTATGGGGATCTGGTCATCCAGGAGGGTTTCAAGATGGAGATCTGAGGCGGGGACGAGGGGTTTTAGGTCTGGCCAGTTTGGGGGGTTGTTGCTGCTGCTGTTGTTGTTGTTGTTACCGTGGTTGGAATTGGGGTTGCTGGCTTGTTGCGGGGTATATTTTTTCGTGGAGGACTCTTTTTTGGCGCTCTTTGGCGCCATGTTGCTGGCCTATATATCTATATATATTGTGAATACCTTGGGTTTCGATTTATATTTCATAGACTTTAACTATCTTTATTCCTGCCTCTTCTATTCGAATAGGAGGAGTTTGGAAACCGGATGTGATTCAAGGTAGTCAGTCTTTGTCCGGAGATGAATTAGCCTCGGGAACATCTCAATTTATCAATCAAGACTGTATTAGGATAGAGCAAGCAAGTATTTATGAATATATGACAAGGAGGTAAACAACCTACAAGGTTCGGGGTGATTGAGTTGGAGTGCCCCCTGACTCTTCATATTCTCTCTCAGTATATGTCCGAGAAACCCATGTTGAAAGTTCGGGGACTTGGTTATTTAGAATGCAAAGCGTGGCTACGTAGTAAATGGGTATTTACTAGCCTGTTTTAACTCGTTATCCTTGGAGAGATGATCAAAATTATTAAAATTTGAAGGCTTTTTTTTAAAAAAAGGAGAAGAACAGCACCATAAAAAGAGTTGAAAAAGGATAAATATGATCGATGCAGGGATCGAACCTGCGATCTCCCGCGACTTTCACTTTTGTAAAGCGGGCGCCTTGACCACTGGGCCAATCGATCGGGTATGATGGCTTTGTAATCGAGGGATCTGATGATTAATGTATTTCCCATCGGGTGACAAGCCGCAGCGTTGCTCAAAAGAAAAAATATGTATCTATCCCAAGGTTCATTACTTCGTACAGGCACGGAATCTACCTCCCACTATGCATTTCCCCGCTCATCGTTGGCTATCTTAAGTTCAACCCTCTGCCTCCTTCGTCATTCTTACTACTATTTGTATGACAACAAAGACATTCATGTTAGACGGGAGAAGGTAGACTCTCATAGTTATCTCTGAAGGACGAACGAAAGCTGCTTATGAAATCCGCCATCACCCAACGTGGCTGCTGCACATGGAGGAGTGAAAGGTTGAAGAAGCGGTAGAATAGGGCAACCAAGATTCCCGCCTGAGTACTCTGCAGTTTGTGCCACGCCCTAAGTATTATCTGTTTCCATCAGAACTACTCCGTATAGGGGGTGGTTTGTTCGCGCAATATCAAGAGTAAATTGTAGATGTCGATGTCGAAAGACTGCCCATTGGCTGGTATGAGTCAGCCATCGCGAACCTCAAAATAATACGCTAATGCAAAAATAGGCTAGCGGAAATACACTCCTTGCGCGGTTTCTACGGTTGACTGCAGCTGCCCAAATCCCGACCGTCTGGATTCTTTTCAACTTCACCGCTTTGAGCTTGCGCTGGGTCCCGGCAGCTTTATACCATGTCGTCGTCTCAGACTTTGACGACGTCGTTGATGAGGCATACACCTCATGAGCCGGCGCCGGAGAGGTCTGCGTACGATCTCGGCGACCACTCGCGGGATATCCCCAATGACATTGATGCGTCGAACAAGCCCGGCCGTGACCACATCCAGAAGGCGCAGAACACCTTTTCCGCTCTGTCGTGTATGCCGATTTCTTTGAAGTTCTATGATAGCTGCCCATGGCGCTGACCCGATATGTGTAGATGACTATAAAAAACAAACCGATCGTGAAAAGCAGAACGCGGCAAGCGCTCTCCTCGCCCAACTCTTCGCCAATGGGACCCCCGCGACTGAACCACCACAAGGACCCCCGCAAATCGAACACATACTGGAAGATCTGCCACCAGACAGAGCTCCTGCTCCCGAAAAGCTGTGGGAAATATCGGAGGCTCAGGCGGAGAACGGTGTGAATGGTACAAATGGAGTGACTGAACCTGTGTTGGAGGCCGCTTCGGGAATGAACCAAGGACTGATTGAGGGTTCGAAAACGGACAGAGATATGCTTACGGATGTCTTTCAAGGAACCCAAAGTGAAAATATGCCGAAGGAGCTGAGTACCAATTCCGGCACAATACAAAGCCACAACAGCAAGGTGGAGGACGAGTTGGAAGATCTTTGCTCCGGGCTGCTACCCCTGGCGACACCGAAAAATGCGAAGGAGGCCCTGCGACAGAACGAATTGCTCACTGACTCTTATTTTAATGCTGACATCCATTCTGGCCCAACACCACGTATTGTCAACTATCCCGAACCCCCATCGCACGGCGATATGGAAAATTCTCAAGCTGCGCCGGAGTCTGTTCCGGGATCTGAACCCCGTATCCAGGCCTTCGCGAAGTTGGAATTCGACGATGGACATTTTTACGTTAATACCTACTCATTTATCCTAGGTCGTGATGTCCGTGCTGCGCGTGCTGCATTCCAGCGGGAGCTCCAAGTTAGACAAGCCAGAGGTCAAAGCTCAAGCGGAGGAAACAAGTCATTCACTCCGAACAGGGTAAAGCATGATGGAAGTGCTATAATGGGTAGCGTTGTTAGCGATAGAGGAGGAATTATGGGCTTCGATCCTGACGTTCCTCAACAATTCCCGCCCCAAGTTAGTTGGAAATCATCCAATTCATCACACGGCGAACAACGACGCCCCACGTTACACATGTCCGCTGCGGAAGTGCCTCCTACTCCGCTCGAAACACCAGAAGTAACTAAGGACTACAACGCTCTCGCGATGCAGTCATTACGTTCTAAAAATGACCCTAAACCGGTCGATACGTTGTCATTATTACCTTCTCCGGATGCCTGTCCAACAATACCAATACACCCTCCAACACAATCAAATGGAACCGTCGCCTCCCACCGCGGCATTTCTCGAAAACATGTCAAAATTGCCTACAATTTTGATCGGAATCTGTTTGAAATGGAGGTTATCGGGAGAAACGGCGCATTCATGGGCGCGGATTGGCTCGCACCAGGCCAAGTGAGGCCCCTCCATAGTGGCGACTTCATTCAAATCGGTGGAGTCCGAGTGAGGTTTGTCCTTCCTGACGTTCCGGTTGGTGAAACTGGGGCAGAGCAGGATGAACCGTCGGTAGCTGATGAAAATGAAGAGGAGGCGATTGCTCGAAAAGAGGCCCAGACGGCTGGAGCTGGTAGTGATGCAGAGGTCTGTAATATGGACACAGATGGCTCAGAGCTTAGTGGGGTGGAAGATCGATCACAGCCAAAGAAATCGGGCAATGAATCTCGATCGAAGTCGAAACCTTCACTGGAGGTTAGCCCAGAAGCTTCGCCACAACCCGTACGTCGTCGTGGGCCTGGTCGGCCACCCAAAGACGGAATCATGTCCAAACGAGAGCGTGCTGAAATAGCCAGAGAACAGAAGCTGGCTGCCAAACGCGAAGCGAACGGTGGAGTGACGCCTCCTCCTACGTCATCCCGTGGTAAGACCGGTAAAGCTGGCAAGGATTCCGGCCAAGATGATCCTTCAAGCGCGAAGGCAGAGAAACGAAAATACACGAAACGCAAGAAACCTGATTCAACTCCTACTGATGCGGTTATGCCGTCGATTGAAGGCGGTGATGTAAATGCTATCATCGGTGTTGAGGATCTCCCCAAGCCGACACCTGTGAAAAAACGAAAACCATCAAAATCTCCCTCGCCTGATTACCCCCCGGAGAGTTTCTATACAAGCGAGGACCTTGCGAAACCTCCATATCCCTATGGGGTTCTGATTTTTGATGCCCTTACTGAGTCTCAGACCCCCATGACTCTGAAACAAATATATCGCGCACTGAAGCTTAAGTACCCGTACTTCCGATTTAGATGTGAAACTGAGGGTTGGACATCAAGTGTTCGTCATAATCTTAACGGGAATGCGCACTTATTTGAGCATGCGGAAAGGGATGGAAAAGGATGGTCGTGGAGGCTCACACCAGGAGGGTCTGTTGATAAAGAAAAGAAAAGGAGACCATCGCCCCCTCCTCCTTTACAAAGTACCTCAAATGCTACCCAAAATCCTGGGGGTAACCAAACATACCTAGCGCCAACACCAGGCACTCAGTTCAATGACTCCCGTCCAAGCATGCCCGAACGTCATAATTCGTTTCCGTTCCCCTACCCTCCTGCAGGGAACAATCAGTCCGCGGTGGGAGGAGGTGCAGCACGGTCACATAATAGTCCCTACTCCGTGCCGAACCCTGTTGCTCAATTCTCACTTCCAAATGTATTGCGTAATAACCTCCCACCAACATTTGCAGCTCCTACCACCTCGACGTATCGGTCTCCGTATGCCTCTGCACCACCACCAGAAATATTACAAGCGCAAAAACAGCAGCAGCAGCAACGTCCTCCACCAACACTGCATCAAACACAGCAGCAGCATCTGCCCTCGTCTTCTCAGCCGCAGCAACTACAGCAACAACCTCAGCAACCTCAAAATTCTCAACAATCCCAACAACCGTCACAACCAAACCAACAGACTCAACCTCAGCTTCAAAATCAACACCAACAACCTCCACCGCCGCAAAATCGACCGCCTCCACCTGAACAATACAAATTCCTCAACCATACTCCACGCCCGCCACAAAATGCTCTACCGCCGTCCTCTAATCATACTTCTGCCAACCCCCTTTCGCCACCTAATACGAATCCTCCACTGCCGCAATACCAGCCTCAGCCTCAACCGCCCCCTCCAGCCCAACATCCTCCCCACATTCATAGCCAACAACAACAACAGCAAGGATCACCGGCGCCACCAGCGTCGAGCCAACCCACCCAGCTTCCTCCACCACCCCCAGAGCCCGAACCATCGTTCCTTGATAGAGCAAATCAAGCCATTGATAATTTTGAAGCAGTACTCATGGAAGACTACGAAGATAAAGAATACATTTCCAAAGTCCTTCGAAGTGCTCGCGACCGCGTGCTCAATAGGGCTACTGAAAGTTCCTTCCCTGGTGGGGAGCCACCTTAGCACGTCCGTTATTATTGATGCTTTAAAAGGAATAATAGCAGGC
>NW_001813978.1:2111120-2116954 GCF_000149585.1 Histoplasma mississippiense
GCATCGATTTCTGACAGCGCCCGCTTTCGTCAATGCCAATGGTTTTTGTCTGGGGAGTGAAAAAGCGCCCCATCTCACGCAAATATTTATTTAATAGTCCCAAGCAGAGGAGATAGATGATAGAACAGATAAAATATGATTTGATTAGTCTTGTCAATCTAACTGTCCCGTCCCGTATCGTTGCCTGGAAGTTACATTTCCCTTCTCAATGGAACAAGTCTATTTTGCACCAAAAATGCAAAGCAATCCATAAAGCTAAGAAAACTTGAAGGACGTCTGATAATGGAGTTGGATACAAGGAACAAAGCTGGAGTCACATGGCTAGAATGCACGAACAGAGCATGGGTCTGATAAAATCCAGCCGGAAGGGAAGGAAAAGTATAGGATTTGCAACTGCAGGTTAAGGTGAGCCGTTGTTGTTGCTCTTGCTGCTGCTGTTACTTATATAGAAAAACTCAAAAATAGGCAGGAAAAGGCGCTGGGAGGAAAATTACCCATCTTATCTTTATATCCATGGCTGAGCACAAAAGAGAGATGGCTACAAGATGAAAGTAACCAGGAAGATAAGAGACTACATGATCAGCAATACAAGGCGGGAAAAATTAGAATAACACACAAGCACAAATGAAACACACGCACACGAAAAGAAAAAAAAAAAAAAAAAAAAAAAAATATAGAGCCATGGACGCCCATAATATAGCTACGACAGAGCAATGCTCTGGAGAAGCAGCATGGATATAGGATTTGCGCTGCTATCGCTGATAATGCAAAGAAGTTATCAACATCGAAGTAGCGAGTAGAGGTCAAAGTTGAAGGGCGAGTCAGGTGAGATTGAGATTCTGAAGGAAGCGGGAGGGTCTGGTCTCTAGTTTTCTGCGGATTTCGTGCCCCAAATGTACACCGCTGAATAAATCAAATGGTTTATTTATTATTGCCTTATTCCCCATTCTCATGGTAAATGATAAAAATACGAAGGTGCTGCATGTTACATGGCCATCTCTGCTCGTAGTTTTGCCAGTTCCGCTTCCTCGTCTTCCTCTTCTGTCGTGGCTCTTTCTTTGCCTTTGACTGGAAGCGCGTCATATGTTAGCCTCCCTTATTTATTTTCATTTTATATTTCATTTTCATTCTTTGAATAGGGGGAATAAGATAAACATGATCTGAACAGGGAAGGATAACTCACGAGGTCCATTTGCGGCCGCTGGTAATGCACCCAGTTGGTCTGCGACTGGTACAGTCCCGGTTTTGAGCATTCGTTCGTCAATTTGCTCTTGTTCCATTCCCTCGAGCTCTGCCTCCAGCTCCGATTCGTCTAGTGGTTCGCCTATGGAGTTGCTTGTTATGGCGTTTACGATCTCTTCACTGAGCGCGTGTTGTTCTCGTAGTTCGTCCCTATTGGTCACATCGCATTAGAACCGCCCCAGTTTTCATCTCGAAATAGATTATGTATCGTTTGGTTGACCAGCAAGCAGCTGGAGATATAAATGCTAAAGTACGATACGATACATACATGGTCTGGTCTACTTTCTCGATCGTGAGCCCACTATGGATCTGTTTCATGGCATTTCCGGCATTCTTCATTGCGAGGAGAGTCTCTTGGTTAATATTGGCGGCCTCGATAGATGATATTTGTTGCTCAATCTGAATTATCTGAGCGCTTGTTTGTTCGAGGGATCTCTCATGACCTTTTTTCCGTCGTAAGGCAGCTTTCGCAGCTATATGTATAGAAACAAAGTATTAGTGAGGATACAATCACAGGAAGAATACTCTAATTAGGTATGGGAGTATAGCTTTGGTTTCCCTCTCCTTCTATGGAAATCGAAGCGGGGTAGAACCTCGACCTCTCCCTCCGATTTCAACGTACCGTTCTTATTTGTGGTGACATGTTTCCGGGCAATAGCATCCTGTTCCGCCATTTGGTTCTCCAAATGTCTCTCTCGTTTCTGAAGCATATCGAGTTGTTGGCGCAGGGAAAGGATGGCATTTTTAGGCGCATCCTTCCGCTGCTGAGCAGAGCCGCCGCCGAACCACGACCACATAGTGACGGGCACCTGCTGGCTGTGAAACTCGGAAAAGTGGTCGACAAAGTCTTAGGATGGAATTACGGAACGGCAGTTATAGATGTGGCGTGGAATCTTTCGGATGCAGGCCTCGCGACAGGTATCAAGGTTGGTGATGCGGGATGATCGTGGGGAGATTAGGCGGCAGAATGACAACAGGAGGCAGGGTGACAACAGTAGGACTAGGACGCAATAGAGTGTGAAACGTGGTAAGTTAAAGGGAGAGAGGGATTTCTCTGAGGGGGATAAATAGAGATAAAGCTATATCGGTCGGTCACTGATGGGCTGAGTCGTCTCTGTGATGGTGGTGAGGCTTGCGGCTCTTGCACACGACTATGACACCCGTGATATCATCACGTGTGCAACCCTAATTGAACGTCGCGCCCGCTTATGTCATAATTTAAACATCAGCCCAAACAACGGACATCATCTACACTCTCTCTGCGGAAATATGGAATTTAACAAAATGAAATTGTCTCTACCATGAGCAAAGGCCCTGCTGGCCCGCTCCCTACAACAAGGGCATTTCTCTCTGAAATCCCCAATTTGCCTACGGGATCAAAGATACGCTTCCTTGGATGGTGAGTCGGCCTCCGGCATTAGAGTTGAAACTAAATACTTGTACTACATGTCTGTGATATATATTGTCAAGGTTTACAACAATAAATTGGAGCTGTAGTTCTTACCCAAGCTCCGGTGAAATGAAAGAAGGCAAGAAAAGAAGTTCTAATTCCTCACCAGCGTTTCTTCCTACAACGTCTCAACTGGCCATCTGCTCCTAGAGCATAATTACCCCATTACAAAGCGGCCCATCCCTTCCATAGCAGTGGACATCTCTCTACTCCTAGAGCAACTCAAAGCTACCGATCTCCAGGTTGGCGCTTGGTTGAACGTGCTAGGCTACATACGAGAGCAGCCGTCGACTAAGTCATTACTGTCCCCAGCTGACCCCAAATGGCCACCGCCAGCGGGAGCAGACCGTAATTCATCATCTCCGCCATCACCACCGCTATTGCCATCGCCTAGCGGTGCTGCTAGATCCGTCTTTGTGGAGGCTGTTATGGTTTTCTCCGCCGACGCTGTTCGCCTTGGAGAGTATGAGCGTGTGCTGCAGGAGTGGGAAGACGCTGATAGGCGGGTCAAGCGGCCGGCTTACGAGTCCAGAGGGACGAGAGTGTGATGTTGTTATTATTATTTGGATGTTATCTGTGTTATCTTATGGGAAGGAGGTGGATAGGGTTTGGGGGGTATGATTGGACTTTAATCTACCCGTTCTACCCGTTCCCTATTGCGGGACCAGAAAACCCCCTTTTTGTGTGTGTGTGTGTGTGTGTGTGTGTGCTTGTTTATCGGACTCTTAAAATTCAGGGCTGAGTATTCCGTCTTTGAGAAGGCCGGTCGTCGTTTGAGGGAAGAGGGCTTGCCTTTGCCCCTGGAATAAATGGATGACTAAACGTTTCATTATACGCCGACGCCATCTTGGACTCAAAGGGGCAAAAGAAAATTGATGTGGTAAAGTTCTATATTATATTGAGTAGCTTTGTTTCCCCCTTTTTATACCTTGTCCAATTGTTTTCGCGGTTATTTTCTGCCATCAATATACTCCCCCTGGGCAAATTTCCGAAATGAATCCAAAGTCAATGTTATATACATAACGTAACTATATGCAGAATGAAACAGGGAAAAGTAGAAACATAAAAAATCGAAGCAGAAAGATGAACAGGAAAAAAGCCAAAAGTAAACAGAGAACTCCATACCAGATGCAAAATGCAATAGACCCTTAAGCCAACCAAAACAGAAAGGAATATAAAAGCCCTTTTCTCACCCGAATCAAACATTATAGGGTATGGCGGCAACCCGCTACGGGGAACCGGACAACAGCCAAGAATGGAAAGACAAGTAAGAGAAAAGATAAAGATAAAGAAGGGTCGATCAGCTTTAAACTATCTCCTTCTCCAACAAACCGCCACCTCCCACCGCTTCCTCCCCGCCTTTCTCTCCATCGTTCTCACGCCTCTTTTTCGACCGCTTACCGGCCAATTTCGCCTTATCCGCTTGCATCGCCCGGATCATCGCACTCTTCATCCGAATTTTATGCCCGTACTTATAAAACACAAAGGGGATCGGAATAATCATAACCTCAAGCAAGCCCAGGAGTGTGCTTGCCCAATTGGGTCCTAGCTTCGCATACATCGCGGGCCCGGCTAGCGGCAGCACGCCACCAAACACGCTCCGCATCACCGAGTTGCCCGCCATCGCGGAGGCGGCGTACACGCCGTAGCTGAACGTTAGGTAGTTGGATGCGTAGATGAAGACGCCGGTGTTGCCCATGCCGAACGGGATGCCGGCAAGGATTGGCGCGATCCAGTGGATGGTGGCGGGCGCGCAGGTCCAGGCGAACCACAGCTCGCCTGCCGGCACTAGGATGGCGGCGATGCAGACCACGGACACCATGGATTCCGGCGGCACTTTGCCGGTCTCCGGGTCGAGTTTGTGGCCGTTGATCATGCGGCGGAGGAGGGGCTCGACAGCGATGGTTGTGAGGGAGCCGACGCCGATGCCGAGGAAGGCGAGGCCGGATTCTCCAACCGTCCAACCGCGGATTTCACGGAAGACGATTGGATAGGCGACGAAACAGAGGTAGAGAATTGCGTAGACGATGGCGATGTACAAGTTCCAGAATATGCTGTGAGGAGGGGGAAGGGGGATGATGTTACTGGGGGTTGGCTTTGGGGTGTTTAGGGGCTTTTATATAAAGGGGGGGAGGGGGGCGCTACCAGATAGGTTCCAGGACTGCCATGACGAATGGTCTGCTTAAGTTCATTTTCAGAACTGAGATTAAGGAAGCTTTTTGGTCGTATCGGCTCCACCAGCGGGGATCATCATCCTCTTCTCGGAGGCGTGCGGCCCTTTTTTGAAGAAGCACTGGCGTGTAAGTTTCTTTCATGAGGCACATGAAAATCAATGCTACTCCGCTGAAAATAATCGATAGCCAATTCGTCCATCTCCAGCCTAGGTATTGTGTTACGTATCCACCGATGATGGGTCCAAATACTGAAGTGTTTTGGTAGGTGTCAGCAAAGGCATGTGTCATTGAAAAATCCTAGATTTGGTATAATTTGATTCAACTCACCTGGCCCATTCAAGGGCCCAATGCTCCAAATGGAAAATGCTAACGCTCGGTGTTCATCATCCACCATGTCAGATATGGAGCCAGGGGCACTGGAAATCATAGCACTGCCGGATAAAGCCCCAAGGAACCTCAAAACAATTAGCTCTGAGACAGACGTGCAAAGTCCGCATGGTATGATGAAAACCGTAAACAAGAACAAGCTTGCGATCGAAACAGGCCTTCTGCCGTACATCTCACTCAGCGGGGCTAGAATAACAGAGCCAATCGCGAGGCCAATGAGGTATAAGGTCAACCCTAGCGTCACTAAGGTTTCTGAGGTATCGAATTCCTTGGCTATATCTTCAAGTCCTGCAGTGTAACTGGTGGAATAAAGGACGCTGTATTCCGTGCAATAATGATTAGGTATGAGAACCCAACATAGCAAAAAGAACAAGGTGATGCAAGAAGAAGAAGGTTCGGTATTCGCACTTACACCGTGAATGTACTCCATGAAAGAAATGCAGTTGACATTCCCTTGACCCTTAAGGGCCAATTTCTAGGATTCGCAGGATCATTCTCATCCCAGTCCACCTCAAAGTTTGGATCTGTTGTGACCCGTGGTGCCAACAGACGTGACCTTTTCGACAGTGACGGTAGCGAAC
>NW_001813978.1:2117543-2127846 GCF_000149585.1 Histoplasma mississippiense
AGAGCTACCAACCGAACTCGATGGCACCCCAAGCGAGAGGTCATCATGGACCGTGACCCCCAACAGCCAGTGACAGCGACAGCTGTGCCAGGAAAGGCAAATATCGAAGCCGTCCCCGCGCCAAGCATTTTTTAGGCAGGGAGTAGACTTTTAGGCTTGACGGGGACACCAACTAGGATCGGTTCGGTTGTTGGCGAGATTGAAACCACTGAAGACTCCAAGTCCAAGCTGTGCAGCTCTCTGGAATTAATAATCGAAGAAGTTCAAGAACTTGTAGTGATATCATGAGCGAAATATCTCTCATCCCCTCTTCCGTTAAGTTTGTAGGTAGGGACTCGGGCTCATCCAGCCAACATCCAGCCAACATCCCGAGCCCCTCACCGACTCTCGCATGGACGTGGCGCATGGCGGGGGAGGTCAGGACGGATCCCAATCACACAACAATGGGCGATATATCCCACGCTAACAAAGCTCTGATGATATCACGGACAATCAGGAACGATCAGAACTTGAATTCTTGATCAGAATAACTGCGCCGCGATAAGAGCCGCGCAATATTGCTTACTGATGCTCTGGATAGAGGAAATACTTCCGCACAATCACGTGGGGCGATAAGGGCTGCCGGAAATATTCCGTTTTGGGACTAGCTAGCCCTAACCGTTTTGCCCTTTACGGAGTACTAGGACTGGTATATAATGCTCAAGGCGCCCTTGGCAATTGCTTGTTGCCGAGGTCAATTTGTCAAGCATATCCTTGCCTTCTTTCATAGTTTGCGGGTTTTGTTGATGATCTGTTTGATGGGACTCGTGGGAGAATGTAGAGAGCTATGCGGTGCGTATAGAAATTCAGGTGGCATCATACTTCATTGTTCTAACGTTCTGTCACTATACAGCTCATTCAACGATATTTTGATAATCGCATTACAACAGGCTGCATCCCTCCAGACTCAAAGGAATTACCAACGTACTGGACGCTGTTTTAATGGCTTGGGGGTCCAGCTAGCTACCCCTACTAGCAGTTGCAGAGTGCAATCTTGATTGAATTTCCATCTCAAACCAGAAGATGGGATCCAATATTCTTCCATCAGTTCCCCCAATTATGGGGAGTAAACTCAATAATCTTGTCGCCATCCGTTGTTCTGTTAGCAATAGCATAATAAGAAGAAGCTTAGGTGGAGGGACACATGCGTTGCTTAATATGGAATCCAGTTACCCCAACGCGCTGAATTGTTCACTCGTCCAGTTTTAACACATCTCCCATCTCTGGCACGGACTTCAGGCCGGAATTGGTCATCCCGACCTGATACAAAGTGGCTGAGGATAGTTCTAGATTAGTGCCTACTTTCGTTCGATAGGCAGCACCAGCAACAGGGCTTTCTTTATCAGGTTTTCACATTTTGTCACTCGGTATTGATATGGATATACTTCAAGTGTTTTCCCCCTCAACACAGTAACATATAGAAATATTTTATTGGAACATATATCTATCTATCTATAGCTGAATATCATTCAGCATGATAAAAAAAAAAAAAAAAAAAAAAAAAACATGATAATATCTATTAGCATCATTTGATTCATGGCATCAGGATTCAGGCAAGTGGGTTTAGCGTGCGCTGTGGGCACCACTTGACCGCTTTGACCCAAAAAAGAGAAAAAAAAAACACCGAAGTCCCTATGGTGGGATTTACAGGACATAAAAAGAAACAAAATATATTTTGTTTTACACCATGCTCTGGAGTCCAGCCGTTTTTTGTTTCGCGTACCTGCAAGCATTGCTGCTTTCCAAGGTTCTTTTTTGGCGTGCGCGTGACTTTGTTTCCGCCGAGTCACGAGGACCTTATCCCGAAAATCCCAGCAAAAAGTGTAGTGAATGGAATATGATTTAGCCAAGGGATTTGGTGGGGAATATGAATCGCGAATGAAACATTCAATAACGACATAGGCTAAAAACCGTGGGATGGGGGATTTTCCCCGCGGATAGGTTGGGAAAGGGGGAGCTCAATATGCCCCCATGAAAATGCCATACCCCAGGGAGTCCGCTATCTGCGTTGGTACAGGACAAGGTCCGAAAAGTTGCTTGGTACGCATGGAACGGTCCAAATTCTAGCGGGAACGTGTATTTGTATTATCTCGATTATCACTATTTGAGGATGGATTTTAGGGAGAGTATTCATGTAACAAAAGGAGGGGACCAACAAGATTGGGGTATATGTACTGATATACTGAAAGACAAAGGGTGAGTATGGTTAAAACAGGGACCAAGTGGAAAAGGGAATTTTTTTTCATGTGAAACCCGCGCAAGTTTAAAAAGTGAAATTTACTGAAACAAGAGGAAACAAGAAACAGTTAGAAAAAAACCTCATTATGCATAGGAAAATTTCAAGATGCAAAATGGCGCTGATTGTGACGTGCAAAATGATATCGTCAGAACACACATACCTAAAATTTGAATATATCAGACAACGGCTGCATGCAATAGAGTGGAAAAAGGAAGGCAAAGACTTGCCCAGTTGGTACAAAGTCATGCAAGATATGCAACATTAGTTTTGGTCACAAAACTCACACACCACAAGAAAAGAAAACAAAAAGAAAGTAAAGGAAAACGTCAATCCTTATTAATAACCCTCAAACTCCGCCGAGGATTCAACATCACACCCAAAAACGTCGGTTCCTGCCCCGCAAGCAGGTCATCGGTACTGCTATGTGCACTGCCAATCGCGCCAGCAAATCCGCTGGAAGGCCGAAAATCCCCCGCTGAACCACGAAAACCCGGTTGCGATGCTCCCGACCCTAAAGCGGCGGCTACATTCGACCCGGACTCGCTGAACGATGTATGCCGGCCATTGCTCTCAGTGTTCTCGGAGGAATGAAACGGGAGAAGAGCCCCGAACTTATCGCTGGTGAGCGCTATGCGGCTGCCGCTTGACGAGCGCTGGACGGCGGCGACGTGGCTCTTGTACAACGCTAGCTGACGGCGGTAGACGTAGATGCAGAACCCGAGGTAGACGGCTAAGATGAAGAGACAGCCCGCAACGACACCGGCCGCAATGGCGGCTACGTTGGGTTTGTCACGGCCGATTTCTTGGCCGGGTGGGCCGATGTGGGTGGTGACGGGACCGTCTGGATTTGTCACCGTGTATGTGATTGGTTTGCCTGTCGCGATGGGACCGTCTGTGGCTGCAGTTGCAGGCTCGGTCACGGTTGCCTTCCCCTGATCATCACCGCCGATGACCTTTTGGACAGCCTTGGGGACCTTATAGCCGTAGCTGCCACTCAGGCCCCTCATGTCGTTTTTCTGTGAGTCCTGTTGGTTTAAGTAGTTTCCTCCCTCGAGTGCAGCGTATTGGGTTTTCCACTGTAACTCAGATGCATCAAAAACGTAAACACCAGGGCTGTCACAAGTCAGATCTTGGCCCACATAGCCGCCTGTCACGATGATCTGAGAATTCCAGATATTGCACGTGTGCCCTGCACGGGCTGGGGGAACGGATTGGCCGTCCGTGTTGACTTTGATCCACGTGAAGCTGGGGATGCTGAGGATCCACATATCGTCATATTGAATCTGTTTTCCGTAGGGAATTAGGTTTTGCCCAGCATATAGATACACTTGAGTGCTGCTTCCATCAGCCGCGGATGCAGCAACTGCGCACGGATTAACTCGGATCGCAGGCGTTACTCCGCTTGTCGCTTGCTTGTACCATGTGGAAGTTTCAATATCGTAGACGTCGATGACGTTCATTTGCGTCTATTAATCACTACAGTTAGCCAGATAGGTCATAAATAGAGAAAATTATCAAAGTGGGCGGGGCCGTGCGGTATATATAACACTCACGAAAGTCGCATTTGTCCCGCCAGCAAGACCCAAAATAATTCCCTGCTTTCCAAATCCAGGTACATAAACCAAAACTCCATCAGCCCGTTCGGTAAACCCTGCAGACTCTTGGAGTCCACCCTCGGTAATATTCCGCCACGCACCATCCGCCCCGGCAGGGTTATCCCCCTTTAAGCTTTCTACTTCGTTATTCGAATAGCCAGGGAACGTATACTCGATGAACGACTTCAGATACACACGTGGGACGGAGAGATCCCACCCTTCAGTAGTGTATCCATCCAAATGTCCTCCAAAGTAGAAGCCCCTTCCCAGCTCCAGAGCTGTAATGCCCGCACCCTCTGCCGACCGCTGAACTGGCTGATCACCGACGTTGGAATTGCTTCCCTGAGACGTACGAGGGTTCTCATGTTCCTTCCAGGTAGATGATAATATGTCGTACTCCCATAAACTGAATGCCGTTGGGAATTTCCGTGGATTATCCGAAAACTCTCCGCCATATAGAAACAGAGATTCGAGGGAATTCCAAAGGTATCCGTTTGATACTGGTGGGGGGCCAGATGGTCTGGGGAGGCCGGCGAATTTGGGAGATGATATATCCCAAGTGGATTTTAAATCGAGGGTTAAAAAGTCATCATCTATTATCATCAAATGCGACAGCTATTAGAAACATTCTTGATTGAGAGGAGCTGTCCCGGAGAACGAAAACGAAGATACGTACTCCAAGTATTATCGCTTTGACTTGAATCAGTCATCGACCTTCCTCCGTAGATATACATGGTCCCATTGACCACCGCAGTCTGTTGTGACCATCGCTTACAAACATCCGTTGGAGTATCGTCCCGCTTGAGAATCCTATCTCCATCCAACTGCATATGTGATCGAGTTGGTTTCGCTGTCACACCAACCACCCCAATCCCGTAAGACCGGCCATAATCAACAATGGAATCAGCCAACAAAACTAAAGTAATTAACCGCAGCAACAATGGAGACATCGATAGATGGAAAAACAGGAAACAAGCGAGAGACATCATCTATCGTTTAGAATATAGATCGCCTGGAGGATCCTGTCGACAGGTTCCGTCCGGTTCGTAGACCAGACCTGACCTGACCAACAAGATTTTGATCCTTCCTGTCAGTTATGATCACTCGGGGGGTTAGCAGCTACTCATCGCCCAGCGCGAAGAGAATCCGAAGCTTCAAAATCCAATGATTTGGAATGAGAAAAAAGAGTTGATCATCAAAGGAAATGTCATCAAAAAGAGCAAAATCGGTAGAGTATGAATGCTGTATGTGACCCAAACAACCCACTTTTACCACTTTCGGGGAGATGTCTCACTCTCCCAGAACCGCCCGCAGGCGACAAAAGGATAAAATTTGTGCCGGGATTGGCCAGTAGCTTCAAACGGCCAAAACGCACTGACGGAGACAGTGTGATCAGGGATCAGATCATGATGTTATGGGCGTCCTTCCACGGTGCGTGAGCAAGCTGAGCAGATATTTGGAATAAGTCCAAAAATGCATTAGATCCAATATTCGTATGAACGCTCTAGTATCCCTTCCATCTCATCTGAGAACACTCCGCTGGGGGAGAAGGACAAAGTGAACGACCAGACAATCGCAGTGCGAAACGCCACCGTCAGCCTTGGCATGGATATTTTTACTCTTAACCGTTCGAATCAATTGGTTGTTTCGTCCCGCATGCTTCTGCGCTCATGCGGTGGATGAGCTGGATGAGCCAGGATGAGGCTTGTTTCTTTTTTCTTTTTCTTCGACGTCGTAACCTTGGAATGGAGGCTGATCCCAGAATGTTAGGGGGTACTACGGCTACCCTATCACGTGGCCCCCAACATATTGTATTGCTCTCGCGTAGTTAGTTTAGTAATTAACAACGAACGTTATCTGATGGGGGGATTGGATTGGGTGATTCGTACCCTCTATACCACCACGGCGCTGGTGGTGATTGAGCTCTTTTGCCTAATACGTTATCCTCCTACACAGAATAATATCACGTGATACCAACCATCAGACCTTGATACTGTTGGCCCAAGGTTGCCTATCACGGACTAGCGCACCGCACATACCTAATACAACCACTTAAGACGTCCCACAGATACTCTGGGCGACGAGGTGATTCTATGGTTTTCACATCGTAGAAATACTCGTATATAGTATGCATTGGAGTGGGATGTAGTGCTTCATATTGAGGAAACGTTATATAGCGGACAGGCTGTCAAACACTCTTCAAGAAGTTTGAATAAAAAACAAAAGATCTAGAGTTTTCCGTTGCTAAATTTCTTTTTATATATTTTCTTGCCCATCGAAACTTCCGGAGAGTATTATTGATTTGGCTTGGACAGGTCGGTAAATGTACAACATTTTCACGTATCCATGTCTCCTTGGTAGTGCTGCAACAAGAGAAAGAGAAAGGAGGATAGTCGCTGTCGCTGCGGTTCAATTTCATGCTATTTTCTGGGAGAGCGCTAGCGCTTGACAAAACCAAACCAAGCTTGCAACCTACTATCCTGAAGGTTCCGTTTTGTTTCATGGTGCTTCAAGGGACGCTGATGCTGCAGGCTCTAAGGGAGCTCCAGTGGGTTTCAACATGGCGTTGTATGAGCCGAGAAATATTTGCGTCGGAAAAAGTGGTATTGGAAATTAAATACTCCGTGCCTTTGGGGTTGTCAAGCCAAGAAGGAATTTCCCCATTTATCAACTCGTTTAAGACGGAGATCCCACCTGCTAGACTTAAGAACATTCCTACCCAGTTGGTTCCTAGACTCTAGGTTGTGCAACTAGAGTCCTTTGATATCATTGGAAATTGAAAATATGCAAAGAGTTTGAAGCGGCCGCCTTGCCGTGCTGAAGATCAACTCAGATATGGTTCGGGCAAGTATACACTTTGGTTGTTGCAAGGTCCATATCCTTAGTACAAGCTAGAGAATCGAACACAAATTTGAAGGTGCATGGCAATCACTTCCCCTGCGTACGAAGACGAAAAGCAAAGAGTCTCATCAGATTTGATATAGCCTCAGACCATGAGAACTATATCACACATGTCGTTTACGAAACCTGCATCAAAGTCCAGCGTTTCAATTCACAAAAATCCATACACGGGAGAATGGATATTCCTAAAATAGACCTTGTCAATGGCAGCACAATTCAGTTGATAGCGGCACTCAGCTTACCAGGAAGTAGAATTAGTGAAGAATTTTCTGTCCGTCTGAGCACATGATATCACCAAAACAGGTGAAAAAGATTGGTCTTTTCCTTTGTGCAAATAACATCGAAGCGGAAAGATAGGTGAGTTTACCATGAAATTACAGCGTAGACTATACGGGTTTACATAACAAAGGAAACAGTTTCGCTGCCGATATCCAGCAAAGTTTGACAAGGAAGATGAGGCGAACCCTTCCAAAGGTTATTGGAGATATCCTCATCATTCTCGATGAGCAGAATCCGAAGCCTATTGTTCAAGTTGGCTAATATGCGGTCAACTGGGAAATAACCCGAACTGCCACCGCCACATACAACGATGTCAACTTCGTCAGGAATGGTCATGGTTCCCGTGTGTAATTCTGCCAAGTATGCTGATAAGATGTACTATCAACAAGGACTGTAGGTGTGGGGTTTAGAAATGAAGATAAAGGCATCTGTGCAGCACGAACACGAGTTAAATACCGATACCACCTCTATATGCCTCCTCACAAAATGTCAATTTGGATTAAAACCCGGAGAAGGGGACAGAAATGCGATATCCGTTCCGCAGGGACAGACGCCGCACTCATTATTTTTGGGTATCGGGAGATATTTGTCCAAGGTACAGCGACCAAATCTTTGGGACAGCAGCTAGTGAGGAAGGGGAAAGCATTGGTAGAGGAGCAAATCCATATAACTTGGGCCAACACGATAGCCATGAGAACGCGAGATTCTCCACTCAAGCTCCTCACCATTGAGACTTTGAAGGGGGAGGTTCACATGGAAAAAATACATGAGGAGAGCAACACTATATATTGAAATTGGCACTAATAGAAATATTATTATGGAGACCTTCCTTTCAGGCACGTCGGCGGTAGTACGCGGACAATGCCAACGGAAGAACAAACCGGAAACGTGCGGAATTGCCCCAAGAGCTGGATGGAAATAGTCAACCACGTTGGACGATTTGTATAATTCTAGGCTTTTGTTCAAAACAGCAAGCTCTCCAAGCGTTCCTTTCGGGATGTTCTGGGAACGTGTCCAAATTTGGCAAGATTGCCTTCGTCAACAAACAATATTTTCCTTTGCTCGCCGCTCTGGAATCGTTTCATATTGTAGATTAAGATCCCTCGTCCCGTGAGTTGACAGCAACTGCTTCCGAGGAAAATTGGTAGGAATTTGCCTTGGACTGACTCAAGTGATGATGGACGGGCATGCGTAAAACGTCGCTTAAGACCTGCTGTAGGCAATCACTCTCTACTAATGAACTTTTCAGAGTCGCAAATGCCAGTTCGGCCCAGGAATGTACGAGGCCATATCAAACTTCATTGTTGTGCATATGGTGAAAGAAGGAACGAAAAGGGCTTCGTCCACTTCTGAACAAAAGGCTTGGCTCTTGTTCTATAAATCTTCTAGGCAGCAACTCTACCCTACCCCTTCCTTGATAGGAGCAATGCTTGTTGGGAGACTCCAGCGAGTCAATTTATCCTAAGGTCCTTGACATAATGGTATGGGCATCCTGAGAATTCGCAGTCACTACTGTACCTGTCCTTGAGATTGCTGACGTCGCTTCTCGAGAATGTCCCTCCGTAGCTTCTCTGCAGCCACCTCCACATCGATTATGCCGCCAACTCCTCGTTTCCAGGCATCCTCCAACCCCACAAGCTCACCCTTTGCTGTTTCCTGCCTCATTTTCCTCTCTTTATGGATAGCATCGGTAGCTTCCTTGGTTTCCTGTAGTTCCTTTTCAATCTGCCGTAGGATTTCTTCTAGTTGAGAGTTGCCAATAAGCCAAGCATTTTTCCCATGCGCATCCAGTAGAGACAGGTTCTCTTGTCTTGTGGATAGATGAGTGCTGGAGGTATATGCTCTTCGTAGTGTTTGCTGCCAGCTATCCAGAACCTGTGCAGGTTCTTTCCCTGACGCCAAGGTATCCTCTGGAGCTTCTGGAGCCTCGTATCTTGACAAGTCGATGCCGCCCGTTAGAGGCAAGTTAGCCTCTTTTCGGTCCAGCTCTTTCTGCATCAGGGTAGAGAAATGAACTTCGGGTAGAGGGGGGATGGACGGGTGGAGGCTTGATTGGTGATTGGGGTCCATTTCTGCGGATATAATTTTATCAATATTCGCACGAGCCTGCGCGGTGGGCTCATCATCAATGTCTGGCCAAGTGTTATGTTAGTAAACCTTGAAGTACAAGAGGGGATTGATCGCGACTTCGGTAACTTACATGGGAGAGAATCGTGGAATTCGTTTATAAGAGGCATTTCCCCGAAGTCTAAAATTCAATTCTGGATTGCTGAAAGCTAGGTTGTCTTTCGGTGTCTGCGAGGGCGTTGAATAACTGCTTGGTCTCTCCTGCCAAATCACATGACCTCATCAAAAATCCCCGAGGCAATCGGTACAAGGATTATAGATCGACGTCACACTCTTTAGCAATGGTTTCTCTGATGTTTTCTTTATCCTCTAGATTTACGGCAAGGCATCAAACGTATATCTAGTGGTTGCATTCCAAGTATCGGCAATTGATCCCCTAGAGCATCAGAACACGGCATACTCCCCCGTCATTTTTACAGCATCGAGACTGGGGAAATTGTGACTCAACGAGCCATTTCAAGGTTAATGACTCAACGTCCTCCCAGGACTTCATCATCCGTCACTGATCAACATTCCCTAATTTCAACCTGACCATAATGCACGAAGATGGCTGGTTATGGTGTTATAAGTTCTTACTCGCGGCATGGATTCCTGAATCCTGCAAGATTCCTACTCGGTTCCAAATCCTGCTTGGGCAGGTACTTCCATCATGTGGTCCTCGCTTCGCAGCAGACCAGACATCCTTCAACGGCAGCACCAGAACGAATGGATACTCCTGAGATTTTGCGCCGGAACATGATGGTTGCATATTCTCTCCACACGATATGGGCCAGCCATATATGAATAATTCTCATCTTGCTGTAGGACAACAACGCAGCAAATCGAACCGGAAGCCATCCGACCTTCCTGTGTTGTCATCCTGTCATACTGACATCAGAGACACTTCAACCACGACTGAAGATATTCATCCAAGATGGCACGCGGGGCAATCCTCACGGGTTTTCTGGGTTTATTAGCCTGCGTGCTCATCATTTTACACCTTATTTTCTTCTTTGAGGATACTCAACCCCCAATATGGTACTATTCCAAGTCAAGTTCGTATTCCGCGAGGCCAAAACAACCAGATTGGGAGGATGATGTCTTCCTTCTTGGTGATGGAAGGCAGATATTACTGGGTAAGACC
>NW_001813978.1:2127946-2131683 GCF_000149585.1 Histoplasma mississippiense
GTCACTGACCAGCATGCTGTGCTCATAGCCAGTGTGAGCTCAACTTCATGGGCTACGCAGATATGAATCAAGTAGCAACGGGACTTCGTCAGCGAATCTATTCCCGCGCCGTTTATCGTGGGAAGCACCAAAAATCGTGATAACCGTTTTGTGTACCTCGTTCTCGATAATGCCAGTGGTGATACTGCAATCAGGCAAGGGATCTTGGATGGGCTCTCTTCCTTGGGTGGAGAGTATTCACATTATGGAAAGATGAATGTTGCGGTTACAGGAACGCACTCACACGCGGGACCCGGAGCATGGCTGAACTACCTCCTACCACAAATTACAAGCTTGGGGTTTGATAAACAGAGTTATCAGGCAATTGTCGATGGGGCATTGTTATCTATCAAGAGAGCTCATCAGAGCTTGGCTCCTGGACGGCTGACGTTTGGATCTACCGAAGTTGAGGACGCCAATATTAACCGCAGCCCATCCGCATATCTTGCGAATCCTGAAGAAGAGAGAAAGCGTTACACTTCAGATGTTGACAAGACAATGACCCTATTGAAGTTCGATCGGCTCGCCGATCAGAAAACTATCGGTATCCTTACATTTTACCCTGTGCATGGAACATCGCTTTTCGGTAACAATACCCTTGTTGCTGGAGATAACAAGGGAGTTGCTGCATACTTGTTCGAGAGAAGTGTTAAGGATGATGTCGAATATGCAGATGACTTTGTGGCCGGCTTTTCCCAATCCAACGTTGGAGACACATCCCCCAACACGCTTGGGGCTTGGTGTGAGGATGGATCTGGTCTCCGGTGCACCTTCGTATGTTCATGATTCGTCCAGTCTAACCATTTAATTTTAAGAAAGATTTACTAATATCGGGCAATAGAAAGAGAGCACTTGTGGTGGAAAAACCACAGGTTGTCATGGTCGTGGCCCCTATTTCCGTGAAATGGACCAGGGCACGAAAAGTTGCTTTGAAAACGGTCGCCGACAATTCTCAGCAGCAAAGGACCTAGTCGCGAAAATGAAGTCAACATCCGTTAAAATTCATGGAGCTGATAGTGTGGCCGCGTTTCATACCTTCAAGGACTTTTCAAACTTTACTTTCAGGTCTCCGCTTGATGCCGGCCGTGGCGATCTAGAAACTTGCTACGCCTCCCTTGGGTTTTCATTCGCTGCAGGCACCACAGATGGTCCTGGGGTGTTTGATTTCACCCAGAACGCAACCGGCGGGTCCACAAAAAACCCATTCTGGTATTTTGCAAGAGACCTCCTCCACGCCCCTTCGGAAAAGCAGAAGAAATGCCAGGAGCCTAAAACCATCCTTCTTGACGTTGGTGAATCGCAATTACCCTACTCCTGGTCTCCAAACATTGTAGATGTCCAGCTGCTTCGTGTAGGCCAAATGATCATAATTGTGTCTCCCGGTGAAGCCAGCACAATGGCTGGCAGACGATGGAAAGAGGCTATCGCCAAATCGGCAACTGATATCCTCGGCATCTCCGACCCTATTGCTGTCTTGGGCGGCCCTGCAAATACTTATACTCATTATATCACCACAGAAGAAGAATATAGTGTCCAGCGTTACGAGGGAGGATCCACACTCTATGGTCCCCATACCCTAGCTGCTCACATGAATCTGACTCTCACATATCTGCCATATCTCAGAGATACTCCTTCTAGAAAAAAATTGCCACCCCTCCCTATGGGGCCTGGCCCACCAGTTAATACGGACATATCATATTCTTTCATAACTCCAGTTGCCTACGACACCGCGCCCATTCGAAAATCATTTGGGGATGTTATCTCCTCCCCAGAAAAATCCAAAACGTACAAGCCAGGGGACACTGTTAAAACAAAATTCATTGGCGCCAATCCACGCAATAACCTTAAGCTCGAAGGGACATTTACTGCTGTTGAGTATTCCGCACCAGGGTCGAATAGCTGGGAAGTAGTTCGGGATGATTTCGACTGGACGTTGGTTTATCATTGGAAGCGCGTCAATCCGGTTACAGGCACCAGTGAGGTTACCGTTGAGTGGCTTATTGATGACGACTACTATTCTGTTGGGAACCCGAGAAAACTCAAGAGTGGCACCTATCGCATGCGATATTTCGGCGACTCTAAGAAGTTGAACGGGGATATCTCACAATTTGAAGGCACTGGGGACACTTTTCAGGTACAGGTGTGAGAAATGTAAATTGTTTTCTACTGTTTTCTAAGGATTTGCATCTTTAGGCGGCCAGTAAATAACCTAACCAACAATCACCGTTTCGGGGCTTTTTTACTCCCCCCTCTCTCTTTGTTCCGAAATTATCTTTGTCCACATCAATGTAAGTAAGAACAAAACAGCATTTTCAATCTACAGAAGGCTGTCGTGGCATCGTGGCATTTGCTGACCCTCAGTGAGAATCCTGATTCTACTGGTAATTTTCTTTCTTTCTTTCTTTCTTTCTTTCTTTCTTTTCTTTTTTTTTTTTGGCTATCACCGAAGAGTCTGAAAAACCACCCGAATACGCTCCATCGTGTCCACGAACACGTTCACATGTCCTCTGCATACAATATCATCTGCCTGCAGGAATAACAGATGCAGGACATGAATTAGTTCTTCTTTTCCCCAAATCTTGCAAATATGAAAAGAGATTTTTCCTCCGATTTCGGCAAAATTTATGTATTCCAATAACACTCAGTCGGCAAAGAGAAACCAACTCATACGTGGCGGCGCGTGTTAGTTATATACTAACATGTCCTGTGCCTTGCAGTGATCCGAGCTTGGTCTGGTTTTTAAGGTTCAAAGTTAGCATAACCAGACGACGTTAATCGGATGTTTGGCTGAGTAGTTGTCTAGTACTCTTCTATTCTATCATCCCTCCAGTCCAGGTTGGCAAATCTGGACTCAATAGTTGATTAAATAGCTCAGAACCCGTGTAAGAGCCATTTGGGTCCCTCTAGCGGAATCATTTTCTACTTCGAATTCTGTCCTAGCAGATTCCTTTTCTCTTCATTTTTGCTTTGTTTTAGCCAGAGCTCTCGGTCTCTCTTCTGTCTGCACTGTTTCATCCCATCTTAGGCCCCATTCTGTTGGTCGTTTGAATGGCGCTGTGCCTCTTGTGCGCAACATCCGCTCTTTGTCAACGCTCCCGTCCTCCCCGCTTTTCCAACCAGCAATCTGTGCGACAAAATATACTTCCAACATAACCCACATCTGTTCGAAACACCTTTGATCTATCTAGCCACGCTGATCCGCCTTGATCGAATAGTTATGACCATAACTAACGTGATATGCCTCCCTCTACCCACACAACTCTCACATACTCACAGTGTTATTCAGGATTGTCCATGGCGCCCACAAAAAAAAAAAGTCTATGCCTTCCGGGCCCATACTTCTTCCCCTCCCCACAACTTAAACTCTGGGTTACGGGACGAAGACTTTGTCGTTGGTGAATGGCCGTCGGTCCTCGCTCGCAGTAACTTATGGTATTGGTTCTCCCGCTGTATCCAGTGTCCTTTCCCCCTGGCCGAACGACCATTATTAAGGGGATATTCGTCCTCTTCCAGCTCCTGTCCTCAGAGCATATCATATTGTTTCATGGCCATGTCATGAAATCTCCTCCTTTTGCTCTGACTCCTTAGACCTGTTCTCTACGTCTTTCTTTCTGTTGACTTCTTGTTAATAAAAAATATACCTACACACTCGCTGAAGCATCTCGTTTATCCTTTCGGCTCCTGGCATTTCACCATTT
>NW_001813978.1:2132030-2141821 GCF_000149585.1 Histoplasma mississippiense
CTGCGAATGCTGCGAATGCAATAAGTGCTCTTTCGCGGTAAAGCTGCCGTATCACCTGTTCCTCGTCAGGGACGTGCTTTCTACTTCGATGTCAGTGATGTCGTCGCAAAGACTAGCCATGTACAATGAGGCCTGCGTGGTCATAAATGACCAAAGTGTCTCAACGACCATTTGCTCGACTGTGGAAACTCCACCATCCGCGAACCCTACTATTCCTAGTATAGACCTGCCAACCGCTCCAACCAATTTGGGCGCAAATGGGATTACCAGCACACAAATTGTGATAGTTACTCGACAACCTCCGCATACTTCTTCCTCCCCTCCTCCCCCGCCGCCTCCGCCTCCGCCTCCCTCATCTGCTCCTCTTCCCCAACTTCCTCCTCCACCTCCGCCTCCTGCATCTGCTCCTCCCCCACCGCCTCCCATCTCCCCTTCTCTCCCACCTTCTAATCCGCCTGATCGAGGGGATGCTTTCACGCTTCCCGCCATCATGTCTCTTACAGCTGTGTCGTCTGAAATCGCACCGCCCAATCCCATTACACAGGCTCCGGCTACGCGAGCGGAAAAGGCAAATACCCCTACTCCTGCAACCGAAAACATAGGTGCCAACAATAGACAGGATTCCCCAGCCAAAACGAGCGCTCTATCTCCATTTCCATTTTCGCTTCCCTGGTCTCTTCCACTTCCTTGGCTCAAATTACCTGGTATCAACGTAGATATAAACCCAATTATAAACCCCGTCCTGAGCACTATAACACCACAGGTCACAGAATTGTCTCCTCAGACCACCGACACAACCACCACCATCCATCTCACAAAGACTTTTGTGTCGACAGTGGTCATACCGTCGATCAACTCTACCCCGGCGCCTGCTCCTGCGCCTGCGCCTGCACCAACGGCACCTGAAATAAACCCCAAAAGCCAGCAACAACCACCTCAGCAACAGCAGCTTCAGCAGGAACAACCCGGAAGCGTGAAAGAAGGACATATGGTGACAACCACAGTATACATTACGGCTTGCAACCCCATATATTCTCCGGAACCGATACTAGGAGAAACCTCTACTTCAGCCCAGCCGGCGCAACCGCCGCCCGCACACGCAGCACCGACTGAGACGACTCCAAAAGAACATGCCCCACCTGCTCCGCCTTCCCAGGGAACACCAACAGAGGCGCCTTCAAGAGGATCTGCACCGCCTCCACCGCCTCCCCAGGCAGCTCCAACTGAGACTCCCCCAAGAGAGCCAGCACCACCGCCACCGGGTGACCAAGAGCCACCCAACCCCTCCCCTCCGGCCGATGCTCCTAATGGAGGCGGTGGTGGAAATGGCGGCGGAAATGGCGGCGGACACGGAGGGGGTGGACGAGGTAACGGCAAAGGCCACGGCCATGACGGTGACAAGGAAAATGAAGGTGTGGACGTTGCTCCTCTCACTGTAGGGGAAAATCCAAGAGGAGAAGGTGGAGGGTTAGTTGGTGTCCTCACGAGGGCGGCAGATGATCTATTATTTGGATGAATCCAAAAAGCCGTAGGTTGTCTCCTTCTTCTCTTGTCGGCTCTTGGGCTGTTTGAGGTGTTGTGTCTTGGGATATGTGCCTGTCTGTGATTATAGACATGGGTTTGATTGAGGGGTTTTGCCTGTTCGGAAGGCGAATTTATACATAAAACGCTTTCCTACCCAGTGCAAACATGAAAAACACTTATATTCAGTTACAACTCCTTTTCCTTTCTGATATCGTTTGTTTATATGGTATCTTTTCACTTGCCCTTAAATGGTCTTCGAATTCTTCCAGGAATATCTCGTCCTCATGTATCCCAGTTTGGGGGAAAGTGCAATATCCTAAAGCACTGGTTATAGTCTTTCATATCATATCTGTCTTTAATTATATCGAAAGAGATCATATGTAAGGGAAAGCAAAGGAAGCACATAACGCTCATAGTCTATCCGTATAGCGCGGTTCGTAAGAAATAAGCAAACAAAAGAAAACATACACAAAAAATAACCAATGTATAAGTATCACGCTAGATGGTCACTGTAAATGATCATATTATCAAGTCCAATAAGGATTCCTCCAAGTCTACCGAAACCGAAACACCAGGGATAAAAAATGAAACCTGAAAGAGAAGAAATGGAGAGGAAGGTAAGATGATGTGTGTGGATGTTGGACTATACAAGAGTGCGATATCCACTGTGACGCCCTGCCTCTGAGCGCTCGATGGCAATTCGTCGACGCCTCTCGAAATCGGTAGCCCACAGAGCTGAACCAACGGCGGTGGTGAGGAGGAAGAACATGGAGAGCATGGGTACCAGTTGCAGGATTAATGCAACTGTTCCGAACCTATAAATGTCGAATATTGAAAGTAATTGTGAGTGATAAAATCATAGGCCAAAAAGGAAGCCAGAAAGCCCCAAAAAAAAAAAAAAAAAAAAAAAAAAAAAAAAAAATCGTCGCGTATGTCCAATAATGGAATGGGGACTAAGGAACACTGGCTCCCGGACATAAAGGAATCATGCATAGGAAAGCCATGCATACCTACCAAGGTAGGTAGGTGTACAAGGCAGAAGCCAGTATAAAAGAGACAAGGTGTTGGTTGGAGCATTAGAATTCCGACCGGAAACTAACCAGGTATATCTGACCCTCCTTTTCGCCACAAACTTCTTCCTTTCATTCTTATTAAATCCCCTAAATTCAAAATACCTCCAATGTTGCAAGGGGCCCGCCCGATAACCTGTTAGGATCAGAAACATCGGTGTCCCGGCCACGGGGACTAAGTTAAGCGGTAGCAGCACGATAAATTCTACAATCTGCCGGAGAGAGAAAGGCGCATATATGGCACTCGTAATCGGCTTACCCAGCCTTTGTGTTGGATTTAGCGACAGAGCAGCATCCCCGTTGCCGTTCCCGTCACCATCACCGTCTCCACCTTGACTTTGGTCGGCGCGTGGATGAATGGTCCGCGAGGTAGCAACAAGGTCCTCCTCACCCTGACTTATCAGGACGGCATCGAAGACATCAACGAGAGTTTCATCGACGAAGAAGGCCTCGAAAAGGATTTGGACAATCGCGGCACCTTCTCCCAGGACGAGGAATAGCCCATTCACCCAGGCGCCAGTGCCTTGGAAGATGGCGAGAAATGCAACTTGTGGGAGGTAGGTGAGGGTGAATAGGATGGTATAAATGAATGCGGAGAGGAGAGAAATGGAGAATAGACGAGCGCGGAATAGTGGCCATAGGAAAGGGTGGCAGATGAAGAATATTATGCCCTGCTTGGAAGTAGAAGTTGTAAGCTGTCTTAGGCTTGGATAACTAGGTTGGATGGTGATGATGCTTACTCGTAAAGGATAGAGCCAAGATGCCTGGCTCAGGCTAAAGAGCGAAACCATCCCGATAGGCGCGCATATAGTGCTTTCTCTTTACTTTCAGCGTTAAGTCATGAGTGAGCTGTCCATGACGCTCCTCTCTATATTTCCCCTGTAAAGGTGGTTGATGGTGTCTTCAATGTTCCGAGGTTAGGGTTAACTATGACGTTGGAAATAACGGAATGTGCCCAGACGGAAATTGCCTCTTATAGCCTAGCGTCATCGGGTTTGAGTTTAGATCGGTACTAAAACGTGACCAACATGGCGATGACACGTTATTTATGTAATCAGCCCTCCGAATTCGACCACAAAAGGAAATCTGCACCAGCGCAAATTCTTTCTCTCCCCAACATAAAACTCACCCCTTCATATTCACTCTGTCTTCCTTCTACATGGATTGGCGGAGGGGAAATTGGAGGGAATATAATGGAGAACGCTGGTGACTTACCCCGAATGTTCAACCTTACTCCATGGAGCAATTTGGAAATATGTGCGGCGATACATTCCCTCTAGTAGTTACAATAATCCTTCTGTTGGCTGTAACAAAGATACGCAGAAGCCATTGTTTTGCACCCATATTTATATTGCTCAAAGAGTTTTCCCTTTTAATTAATATTCGCGGCTCTCAATTGCCCGCACAGCTTCATTGAGATCTCTGGCTACCACCAATGGCCTTATTTCTCCGCTCATCGAATCAATCCATCCCAACCCTGTCCGATCAACCCATGCCGTCTTCATTCCTACATTAACCGCCCCCATTACGTCAAACGGGTTGCTGCTAATAAGCCACATTTCGTCCATTTGCGACCTGTCCTTGCCAGCTGTATCGGCTAGATGCCAGTACGTCTCTGGCGCCGGTTTGAATTTCTTGACAGGATCGACGGAGATAATATCGCGGAATATGCTGGCGTAGGGTGATAAGTCTCTAGACCGTAGGACTGAATTTGAGATCATGGAAATTGTTCCGTTGGAAAACACTACTGGCATCAAGCTGGGATTGTGTGCCAACCTCAAAAGACAAGACGAGATGTCTGGAAAGGCAGATAGGCAATCGTAGCCCTCCATAAGCCTTTGTGTGGAGCCTTGGTCCAGATCTACCTGATGCTCAGCCAGCGCATGTTGCAATGAGTTCCTCGTCACTTCTGAGAATGATTTATACAGTCCTAGAAACGTGCGTAAGCATAAGTCTCATTCCATCAATCATCGTCATGCAAGATTCAACACGAGAGTAAATACCCATGCTATTTAGCCTCCAAGTGTATTCGAGCTGATACCGCCGCCAGAGACCCGCGATGCTCTGTCCTCTTTCAACGCCAAGTACTCGGCCAATTTCTCTGCAATGGACTCTGTAGATAGTAACGTGCCGTAAAGATCAAACGCAAGCACGGTTCTTTTTGGTGAAGTCATATTTCACCAGGTCGCAGTTCAATACGTAAATATCATGCTCTATTCGGCAGTGTGTTGATGTTGAAGCAGCACGACGCTGGTTGATGACATGCATGAATGCGGAGGGAACAACAAACTTCCAGCCGTCTTCAGCAATAAATGATAAGACTCTCTCCGCTGCCCGCCTAAACAACAACTGCAAGCGAAGCAGAATAAAATTTTACCTCTCAGGATTCAGTTTATTTTGTCTAAAATACCCGTCAATGAACGATAATGTTGCCGTGCATAATCCCAATTATGAAACCTTCCGAGAGTACGTCTCCCAGGCGCTCATTCACAGATCAACCGACAGCCCTTCAAAGTCTCCCTTGCGGCGGAAAAGGAAAGCTTCTTCACAGCCAGATAACTCAGAGAAGCCTCCGCTGGCTGAGCCTGAGACCTATGGCCCAGAAGAGCTAGCAGAATTCATCGATGTATGAGCCCATCTTCCAAAGTGCCTTGGTCTACTAGTACCCACGTTTAACCGGCCAACCTAGTATATTGCTGGAGAAGCATTCAGCTCCCTGCCAGAGGAAGTACAATCTCTCTCTTATTCCGCGCTTCAAGGCAGCGGAGGGCTTGCAGATAAATACGCTGAACCACTACCGCGTCCAACGCTCGACAGCTTAACCGCCACCGTGCCGTTATCAGTCTCTGAATCACTCTCTGTATATGGCCTTATACCAGATCCTTCTGATTTCCCAACATTCTTGAATCCAATCCTTACTGGATACATCTCAGCTGTGCAGACCGGTCCTCCGAAATGGTCCAGTACGCGGGCCACATCTTGCGAAATATGTGAACGCGATTGGATCCCACTGACATACCACCATCTGATACCACGGGAGGTACATGCCAAAATGCTCAAAAGGAAGTGGCATGAGGAATGGATGCTAAATAGTGTCGCTTGGCTTTGCAGGGCTTGCCATTCCTTTGTTCATAAAATGGCTTCTAATGAAGAGCTAGCAAAGGAGTGGTATACTGTTGAGCTGATTTTGCAAAGGGAGGATGTCCAGAACTGGGCAAACTGGGTTGCAAGAATCCGGTGGAAAGCAAAATGAGCAATGAAATTCCATTTATCTATTGCTATATTTTGCTTTTATGAAGATTATCACTCTGGGTTTCATAAAAAGGCCTGTGATATATTTACTTGTTACCCCCAACTGTGCTTTGGGGTTTTCTTTCTCTTTCTCCTTCTCTTTCTCCTTCTTTTTCTCTTTCTTCTTTTTGGTTAGGTTTTCTTGGCCATATGACCATATTTTCTATATGAGCCCTTCTTCCCCAACATACAACACCTTGATTTTAGAAAGGTGACCCTCATTTGGATGTCCTGTTTAAGGGGTGACCCACATCTTGTTTGTTATTCCCTGAATTGAGCTGAAGAGGTTGCTGCAACTTCACTCCCTATTCTTTGCCCTTTTTCACTAAAATCAGCAGATATTAAATCTCTATTAACAAATGATGGCACTTAGTGTTGTATGTGGATGAATGACTGCAATCACTTTTTGGTCCTCATTTAGCTCCCTGGCATCTTTTGAATATCAGTCATTGTTACTTCAATCTGTCAATGGTATCTAGGAGTGACTAACACTGATTGGCTTGCTGTGTTTTTAACCACCTGTGTTCCCTTTAATAGAGTTTAGCTGCTCATTTCAACTCCTAGATGGGTGAAGCATTGAATTCACTGGATGTTAGTTTATTTCTCCTCTACTCTTCACATCTTCATATTCTTCCATTGCTCTCATCTTTCTTCCTTTGTCATCTTGCAATCCGCTTTTAACACCACACTGTCTCCTCTATACCTTGCCTCGTGGCCATTTGTCTGCTCGTTCAAACCCAACTCAGTGGCTCATCAACGGCTATCGCATCGCAGCTGGCAGATTGTCGTTCATCTATATACCCTCTGGAACATCCGCTTCGGTGTGAATACCGGGTGGATCGCCTGTGGAAAAACTTCTTAAACGATAAGTAATTTATTTGAACCTTACGATCTTCACAAAATGGGAGGAAATTACGTGAGTTGATGCATTTCCCCCAGGCCTATCACCTATCACCCGTTCTCTCATACTTCAGAAAGATAACCAAGAGGTATACCTTCTCCGAATTTAGAACATCTTGTTCATTAAAGTCTACCTTTCGCATGCCAATCGTGTCATCTCCAGCTATGTCGCAGACGAGAGAACTGACAAGATACGGCGAGCAAAAATCGAAATGCAAATTTTAGAAGAGATTGAAAAAGTGGATGTTTCCTATGGACTTACGTATCGATTGGGCGATACGGGGATGGAGACACAACTACATCCCCCTCTGCTGAATTTTTCTCAATTATCGCTGACAATTTGAAGGTCGTCCATAGCAATACGTTTGACATATATTGGCTAGGTCAGCAGGACCTACATAACCTTCATAAAGATTCTATTAAACGTATTGAGCCCGATATGTCTCTTGCTGAGACGCTGATATCGCCATCACCATCAGCTTCTTCATCGTCATCATCATCATCTCGAGAATCCTCTCCTTTAAACTCTGGGCTAGGATTCCCAAGCCTATCGGATCTTGAGACATCCTCAGAGATCGACGCACCAATTTTAGAAATCCAAACGCCAGATGCTCCTGCTGTCACATCAACAAAACCAACTAAACAGAGAGCAACCAAGACTGGAGGAAAGCAGCCAGCCGGTGTTCGCAAGAGCCGCGCTCCTGCAAAGAAGAAACTATGCCCGGCTGCAGAGGGAGAATTAAAGAAGTTGGCCGACATCGTCGAACCAGATGAACAGAAAAGTGATATTCCTATAGACAAAGAAGAGCCTGCCGAATTTGCCGATGAAAGGACACCATCTCCTTTACAAGAAGGATTCAAAACCTCTGAAACCTCCACTCCGGCGGGAGTTCTAAAGAATAGTCAGATAGCGAGCAAAAAAGGTAAAGGGGGAAAGCAAAAAAGCGTGCGTTTTAATCTCCCTGATGAATAAACTATCATGCAAAATCCGTGAGGATGCCCGCGCTGTTAACACTAGTTACATCTTCGCAAAATTACGTAGGTGCCACGGCAAACTAAAGCTTATAAAACAACAGCTACACCACCGGGAATGGGGAAGGGAAAAGGCAAAGGGAAGGGCAATCACCCTTAGAGCGGATGTAAAGCTGCGTTGTATGCATATGGTTTCGCGTAGTTTCTAAAAATGTGTGTTTTATTAGAGCTTCAATGATTTTCTTCTACTTTCTATGTCTCTTTATGCTTGTTTTGCTTGTCAGGGACTTTTATTTTCACTGCGCAACGCAAACAATTGACATTTCAAACAGCCAGTCAAATGCCTCGTTTTGTTTCATTTTTTATTTTTGGCCCAACAGGCTAATGACCCGAGATACTTCCAAGAACAAGCTCCTTGTGTTATATCCGTTGAGCAGTTAAGTTGCAGTAATTTTACATTCGTTGGAAATTCTTTATCCTTGTATCTTCTCCTATCAAAATAGAAAGAAACATTTATGTATGAAAGAGATGCTCCGGATATCCAGAATTCGCAAAAATGTTTTGCTTTTCTTTATTCAACTCTAAAGAAACCTATGAACATCTATCCAGGGGATCAACCCATCTATCACCATTAACATATATCAACCTTCCCCGCCAACTTAAGAGTAGCGAAAACATATGCCCAATTTTCCACTATGAACCATACATGAAAAGCAACGCGATGGAATGGAAATGGAAACTGGCCAGCCTATTTTGGTGAGAGTCCGGGAATGACAAAACGAGACCAAGGTTAGAGAGGGGAGCTGGATCGGTGTACCGACAGTTTACGCGTGGAAAAGTGTGTGGATAATTTTGAGGACGCAAATGCATCGGCCGATGAAAGGTGAGTATAACTCCTTGAACGTATAACCGATAGTATCCGGTGCATATAAGACAAAAATCGAAAGAAATATGAAGTTGGATATGGTACAAAGGGTGAGTATTGGGAAAGAAAAAATCCAAAGGATTCGAACCCAGGTGGAACACGTAACAATTATCAACGAATAAAACGACCATTAATTTTTCTTTCCTTTGTATATCATAGCATTCGCTTTTCGGACTTTTCTTCGTAACATTGGACGTGGTCACCGACTCTAAAGTCGTTCCAATTATCAAATGCGATGCCACATTCAGTACCCTTCCGCATCTCTGTGACGTCCTTCTTCACGTTCTTGAGAGAGGTGATTATACCTAGTTTAAAAAGACGTCAGCACCAGACATATCAATTGCGTATTCCTAGGGCCACCGGAAAGGTAAAAGGGAAATGAACAATGAAGAGAATGAAAAGAGAGAGAGAGAGAGAGGTAATGGCAGTTGTAAAACAACTATACTCACCGTCATAGATGACTTCTTTGTCACGAAGGATACGGGCTTTATGCGAGCGGCTAATTAGGCCGTTCCGAACCCTGGAACCCGCAATGGCAATCTTCGTGCGGCCTTTGCCTGATATTTCGAAAATCTGACCTATCTCCGCCTCTCCAGTGACATGTTGAGTGATTGTGGGTAAAAGATGATCGCTAAGTTTCGACTTGACATCATCAATTAACTCATAAATGATGTTGTGGTTCATGATCTTGACCCCTTCTGCCTCTGCCATTCGAGCCATTGATGGATCCACAGGCATGTTGAAAGTGATGATGTGGCCCTTCGCAACAGCAGCATGTTGGATATCAAATTCACTTATCGGGCCTACACCAGACCGCAAAATGCGTGCGTATACTTCGCTGTTGCCGAGCGCAGAAACAGAGTTGACCAGGGCCTCAACAGAACCCGAGACATCAGCTTTGATGAGGAATGGTACGCCCTTCGGACCAGAATCAGCATCAGCGGCGGACTGGGCTCTTTCGTCCTCCTCAGCTTGCAGCTCCAGTCTTCGCCTTTCAAGAATATGATGGAGAGGATCGTATATACCGGTTGGGGCACGCCCGTTGAATATCGCGTTGGATATAGGGGTCAGCGTCACGGGAAATACGTCACGGAAACGGTCACTCTAGT
>NW_001813978.1:2141921-2150437 GCF_000149585.1 Histoplasma mississippiense
TCCACCGTCAACTTCAACTGGAGTACCCGGGAGAGCTTCTTGAATTATTACTCCCGCTTCGTTTTTCAGCGTTCGGACTTTAGCCCAAGTAGTGCCGGCGACGACGACATCACCAGGTTTTAGCGTTCCCCGTTTAACGAGAACAGTAGCTACACGACCACCTTTTTTCGTAGTCGCTTCGATGACCCATCCTTCAACATTGCCATCTCTCTCAGCCCGGTGGTCAAGCATTTCCGACAATGTCACCGTAGCCTCTTCCAGGTCAAGCATGCCTTGCCCGGTTTTTCCGCTGACGCATATAGCTTGAACATCACCACCGATATCCTCAACATGGACGTTGTTCCGAGCAAGATCTTGTTTCACTCTTTCAACGTTGATGTCCGGCTTATCGATTTTGTTAATGGCAACAATGATAGGGACGTTCGCCTCCTTCGCATGCTTGATAGCTTCGATGGTTTGCGGTTTAACACTGTCATCAGCAGCTACAACAAGGATGACAATGTCCGTTACATTCGCCCCTCGTCGACGCATGTCGAGGAAAGCAGCGTGCCCTGGCGTGTCCAAAAAGGTGATAACTTTGCCGGATGGCATTGTCACAGAGAATGCACCGATATGCTGGGTGATCCCGCCATGCTCGGTTGCTACAACGGATGACTTGCGAAGCCAATCCAAAAGGGTAGTCTTTCCATGGTCAACATGGCCCATAATAGTGACGACCGGGGGTCGCGGTGACAAGTTTGAAGTATCCTGCGGTGGTGGAGCAGCTACCAGATCGTCGCCAGCATTGTCGATAATAGGGGTGAAATTAAATTCCGATGCAATTAACCCTGCAGTTTCGGCATCTAAGATATGGCTGTATGTGGCTTCTTCGAACCCGAAATCCGCCAGGCGGCTCAAGAAATCGGCTGGTCGAACACCCAACACATCGGCAAGGTTACCGACTGTTATAAACTCGGGCAAATATATCGGCGCAGGAGCCTCGATTTCCTTTTTAGCTGCCTTTGCATGTTGCTTTTTCAGTTCTTTGAGTCGACGGCGCTCAGCACGCTCAAGTTCACGATTATAGTCCAGGTCGTTTGAAACACGTGAAACGGGGACTTCTCCCTCCTCATCATTACCATCTCTCCTTCTCCCTTTCTTCTTAATTCTCTTTGATTTCGAGTCTACACTCGCCTCTGCCTCCACTTGTGGATCAACTTCTAATGCAAGGACTTCATCTACCTCTGGCTTCCGATGCTCCTTCGGAGGAGCTGACTTGGACAGTTGGGATGCTATGTATTCCTCTTTCTCTTGCTGTTCTTGAGACCATCTTCCCTTTCGGAACCCTGAGAAAGCGTCGATTGTGTTATTGGTCGTTGTAGATGTGGTTCCGCCTCCGTAAGAAGTGGAGATGTTAACTCTGCGTACTATTGGTGCCTCGCGCACCTGATCACGGGGCTTTACACTGCCACGACCGCCGTTTGTGACTCCAGTTGGCAACGCAGATGTGAAAGAAGATGGTTGGGTTTCAGGGGTGCCGCATCTAGGGCAGACCTTACTAGGAGCGGGATTAACATTCCTGCAGACTCGACAATTCCAGCTCCCCCCCTTATGGTCACGCAATGGTGGAGCAGCGTTGTAGCCATTTGTTCGAGTAATCCGAAAAGAGTTCACGGGCTGTTTTTCTTGGTTTCGTCCGATTACATTTCGTCGTTCGCGTACCTCCCCTGCGCGACCGGAATTCTCCGCATGAGTAGACCACGAGGAATTCCGCCCAAAATCGCATAACGTATTTGGATTGTGTGGGAGCAGCATGGTAGTACGTGTTGACGAACCTCCATCCCATGAGACCTGTGTGTGCTGCCCGTGTTTCCTCAATGCATCGCGCTGTTTCGTTTCTTCGACAGTGAGTCCATTCACTATCGGGATCGAAGAAGTATTAAAACCTCCGCCAAACCCTCCGCCGAACCCTCCGCCAAATGCTCCTCCAGCTCGACCACCAACTCCGGGACGGCCAAAAGCAGGCCTTGAAGCTTGAACGGGTCCGGTGTGTGGGCCATCATCGTATTGCTCCGCAACGGCTTCTGCTGCAGCTGGAGGTCTAGACAAACCAGAGGTCGAATTGAATTGTCTTCGCGGTCCGCCGTGGACGCTGGCTGTGGGAAGCGAGGGGGTCAGGCTCCGCCAGGCGGAGCAGATATGACAACTGTCTAGGCATCGCGAGACCTTTTAGGACACCAAATTAGCAAACTGAACACCATCATGCAAGATCCACCAGCATACCTTCAAAACAGATCGCCTGACCATCCTGGGTTAAAAAGGATTGACTCTAACCTGGGTTTCCATCACATCCAGGTGGCAGCTACGAATTTGGTCATTTCCACCAAAATTTTTAGGAGGAAATCGGATTACATCAGGAATTATCGGGCCGAGTATAAACCCGATTTGCGCAAATCCCTGATTGTGGACTTAAATAAAATACACCCAATTGCCTGATATAGGAGCAGTTGGAGCGATATATGAACAGTTTTATTGGGAAACCGGCCCTAGTGCAATCAGGTTTATTTTCTCGGCGGCTTGGTGCAGTCCGATCACGTCTTTTAGAGTTTCGGCGGAGAAGCAGATAGGAATCAGAGGCGCCATCCTGCCTTTTTTTGTTTCCTCGTACTAGTATTCTTCCTCGACAGCGAGTTGGTGTCAATGTTCGAGCGGTATAATTGTGCGCCTTGTACCTGTTCTGCGTTTTGAGGAGTTTTTTTCCCACGTTGTTTCGTCAATTGGCTCGGCATACAGAGTATACAAAAATAATTCAACCAGCTGCGGGAACTGGAAAAGATGGCAGTCAACGAACTTGAAAGCGAAGGCGCTCTGCGAACAGTGAAAGATCTCACTGCCGGCGCTGCTGGCGGTATTGCGCAGGTTCTCCTTGGTTAGTTTTGGGCTTCCCTAGCCGTTCCAGGCACTTCTTTTGAAATTGGGACTCATAGTCGTCGTGGCTTGTATTCTTTTCAAAGGGGAGGGGGCAGATGGGGATATCTCGATGGCTACCCGATTACTTCCCAATTGAGCAACTGAAGAACCTATAGTATACGGTATGCTAATTCGTATTTATTGATTACAGGTCAACCATTTGGTAGGTGTTTGTTTTTGCGGCACATTGGGACTCCAAACTAACCCCGCACAGACATTATCAAGGTCCGACTCCAAACCACCACAAATTACTCAAACGCCTTCGATTGTGCCACAAAAATTTTGAAGAACGAAGGTCCGTTGGCGTTTTACAAGGGAACTTTAACACCATTGGTCGGAATTGGTGCCTGTGTAAGCATCTCCATCGGCCGAAATCATGTCGATATTGAGGATCCTCAGTTGGCGTATTCGAGTCTATTTGCCCTTCCGCAACGAAAATTTCCCAAGGCGCCTACAGGGATATTTTCCACTTTGTGGAGTTCGTTAACTAACTCGCGGTAACACGAACTAGGTCAGTGTCCAATTCGGAGCTTTCCATGAAGCACGGCGACAATTCGAAGAATTGAACGCCAAAAAGGACCCCCGTAACACATCTCTATCTTACCCACAATACTACCTTGCTGGAGCTTTCGCTGGCATTACCAATTCTGTCATATCCGGGCCCATCGAGCATGTCCGCATTCGGTTACAAACGCAACCACATGGCGCCCAGCGGCTATATAACGGGCCAATCGACTGCATCCGCAAACTGTCAGCTCATGAAGGCGTTCTTAAGGGTATCTATAGAGGAGGTCTCGTCACCGTATTCCGAGAAGCCCAAGCCTACGGCGTTTGGTTCCTCAGTTTCGAATATCTCATGAACTGGGACGCAAAGCGCAACAACATTAAGCGAGAAGAGATCTCAGCCGTCAAAGTGGCAACCTACGGAGGTCTTGCAGGTGAAGCTCTCTGGCTAGCAAGTTATCCTCTCGATGTCATCAAGAGTAAGATGCAGAGCGATGGATTCGGAGCCCAACAGAAATATGCGGGGATGACCGATTGTTTCAAGAAAACTTTTGTGACTGAGGGATTGGGCGGGTTCTGGAAGGGAATTGGACCAACGTTGCTCAGAGCAATGCCAGTTTCTGCGGGAACATTCGCAGTGTGAGTGGATTTCCTTCTCTTTTCCTTCTTCGCAGAAGTATTTAAAACGCTAACATTCGTTATTTAGCGTTGAACTTGCAATGAGAGCTCTTGGATAAAAAAAAAAAAAAAAAAATTACTGCCAGTCGTATTTCATTTTAGATGCCCAGCTCGCGGCCATAAATCGACCCTACACCGTGATTCAATATTTCCTAATTATAGACTTTGTCTTTTTTGGATTTTGCCCGCCACCTCCTACCGATATATTATTGCATTGCACTGTATTATACCCTATGCCTCATTTTGTCTTGAATGCAAATAGATCTGTCTCGTGAATTTTGCTAAGAATAACTTGACAGGCATCGTCCACTCCAGTCGATACATACAAACGGTGTTTTTGCCATTTGCATGTGACATCCAAGACATTGGTTATTTATTGCCCTTATCAGACATGTCTACCGTTCAAACAGTGTTGTGCCAAGTTAGTGCTACATCTGAAGTTATCTACCAAACACATGAAATGTTGTACAGGGAATTATGAGGAGGGAACCCGAGAGTCGTCTGAAGCTACACGCTGGCGATACCAAATCTTAGGAGGATGATAGAGTTTGTGAGTTTGGCAAGCATCCGTTCGATCTAAGACATTGTATGTATTACGGGGATTTGTGAATTAAATTTAGGAGATCATTCGAAGTTCAGAGCAATTTTTCTCATACTAAAATTTTGATCCAGACATTGCAGTATCATGCTTCTCAAAGCGGAAACCCCAGCCCGCCCCGGAAAATGATGCTTAAGGAACATGAAGGACACAAGCACACCAAACTTCTCCATGTCGCCCAAAGGGCGTTCATCACTCGTCTTTCTCCCCACCTCGCTCTGCTGCTTCAGCCGTTGCTTCCTCGTCATAATAAGCAACTTCGTAAAGATGCCCATCCGGATCTTCCATGCTCCTGGTGTAGAGTCCGCTACCACAACTCTCCGGTATCATAATTGGACCTGGCGTCCCACCTGCTTCCAGTCCCTTCTTGATTAGCGCATCTACTTCCTCCCTGGAGTTAACCATGAGGGTCACAATGGTCTCGTGCGAAGTCTTGGTGCAGGCGATCTCGCGACCGGATGGGAGGAATTTGCCAAAGACGGAATGGGTGCCGTAGAAGATGCTGAAGGAATCGCCATGCTTGAGGTGCAGGGTTGTCTTAGCGTCATAACATGCGTTCACTTCAAAGCCGAGAGCTGTTCCGAAGCGCTCTGCGGCGGCAATATCTGTAGTGGCGAGACTGACAGTGAAGGATATGTTTGGAGGGGCCATTGTCGATGTGCAGGTTGGGCTTGAGAGAGGTATTGGCAAGTGCCCGGGTGATTGAGCGGTTGAGATACAGTGAACAAACGATGGTCACAGCTCAAGAAGAGAGTTCGAATAGATTTATTTTTTTTGACTCTTCAGTCTTGGTCTTTTCCTCCATCAGTTCTTCTCGTTCCATCCTCCCTCTTTATATCATCGGCGGCTGTACCCCTCCCATTGCCCCTCCAGCGTTGCCAGATGGCGTGGGACCTATCTTTCGGCTTGTTTCCATGCCCCGAAATCCGACTCTGTATCGTCACTCTGGCCATCGACAGTTCTTGGCCCCAGGCAGCAACGCGTCCTTGTCCACACCAACGAATGGCATCGTTCTTGGCTTCATGCTTGTTGTGTCAGTACGTCTTTCCTGGCGCTTGGCAGACGCGCCAAGTTCGCGTGAACACGAGACCGAGACTGTCAATTAGGCATCAAATCAGGAAACGGAAACAGAAGGCTCAAGATGGATTTTGGAGGATTCCTTGGATTCTTGGATTGTTGGATTGTTGGATTGTCTCAGGAAATGTTTGGTGACTTTCAAGTTCTTATAACCAACAACATATTGTACGATTCCAAGCTCTCCCAGGTAATTTTGAAAGTTCCGCTACGGCGATTTAGGAAGACAAAAGATCGTTTCTTGGAATGGTATTGAAGGGATACTCTACCCTGTTGTTCCTATTTGTCTGCGGAAAACAGAAGAAAGGCGGTGATTTATACCACAAAATAGGACGACAAGTATGTAGGAAGAGGACGCAAAATTTTCACAGAGAGAAATTATAGAGAAAGGCCATAGAGAAATTAATAACCAAACGAAGCAAAAATAAAAATCTGAGCTAGAAAGACCCTATTTATACATTATCTTTTCTACAGTAGAAAGAAAAAGCACCCGGAAGGGTCAGGCATACCAATACCAGAATATAAAAGGGAGAAATAAAAGAGACGCTGGTACATCTACCCGTCCCGTTTACTGACTATTGAGCCCTTCCTGCTCCCGCATCCCGGCAGACTTCGGCTTCCAATCTTCCAAGATCTCATTCACAGGGTACATAACCTTCCCCTCCTCTGCCTCCCGCAATCGTATTCGCTGCCCATCCTCGCCTGCCCTCCCCAGGACCCCAGCAATAACCGCAACAGATCGCAAACTATCATCATTCGCCGGTATCGGATACGTAACGTGCGTCGGGTTCGCGTCGGTGTCGATGATCCCAATCGTCGGAATCACATGCAGCCCGCATTCGTGCAGCAGCGGCCGATTCTCCAGCGGATTCAGACACACGACCAGATCCGGCTTCAGCGCGGGGAGCGCGTCCAGCTGCGCTTCGTAGCCCGGCAGCGGCTCGTCAAAGGCATTGACCACCTGCTTGCCGCAGTGGCCCAGGATCTGCTCGCTATTCGTCAGGCTGCCGGGGATCCAGCGCTGGAAGACGTGGCAGCCCTTGGCGCGTTCGGCAGCGTTGACGACGATGCGTCGTTGGCCCTTGCGCGTGCCGACGAAGAGGATCAGGCCGCCATTCCTTGCGACTTCGCGGACGACTTTGGCGGCGCGCCGGAGGTAGGCTGCGGTCACGTCCAGGGAGATGATGTGTATGCCCTGCCGGACGCCGAAGATGTATTCTGCGTTCGCTGGGTTCCAGAGGGACGTAGCGTGGCCGAGGTGGGTTTGCGAGGCGAGGAGGAGGTTGAGGGTTATGTCTTCGACGCGGGGAGGGTTTGCGATTAGGCTTTCAGGGATATAGAGGTCTTTGAGGACGGAGCCGAGTTTGTGGAATTCTTTGGGAGCTGGGCGAGGGTTAGAGGACCAGATTGACAGGGGCAAGCATGGCAAGCGGGAATTTGTTTGCTTCTTGACTATACATACATGGCTGTGCTATCTGTGGTAGTGGTGATGATGACGATGACGGCGAAGTAGAGGGTATATTTTGGGGAGCAACTCGTGCTGGTGCTAATCCCGATGCTTCAGCTATATTTTGGGGGTTTTCAACCGGGTCACCAGCCCGGAGAGCGGCACTCTCCTCTGTCTGTCCCGACAAGGACGATTTTGGGTTCGCATCCAGCACAGCAGCGGCGATGTCACCTGCATAGCTCGTAGTGGTACGCTGGGCAACTGGCGGAGGCGGAATCGAGTCTGCATCCGTCGCGAAGAACCTGCCGCATGCTGTCGTTCGGGGTGAGGATGGTCTCAACAGAGCCAGACCTACATGCGAGCAGTTGTTAGTTAGCGCAAATACAGAAAGCAAGGATATGGCACACTGAGCACCCACTTTGCCGCCCAAGAAACCGCCGTATTATCATGATGCGAAAATGTGGTGGGAGACTCTCAATGCGCAGCAGATTTTACCTCTAAGACGGCTCCGGGTTGGAGATAGAAATTATATGGACGATTGCAACTTTTGTACGCTAAACTATTTTTGGATATATGGTACCCCGTCCAACCAGCATTCTTAATTTCTATTACTTTTCGTGCATAATAGTTTTTCACATTTTACCTTTGTAAACACGCGGGAAATTATCTTGAGATGTGTCTGTATATATAACAACGATGAATATTCAATTTTATTTATGAAAATCGTTAGTGATTCGTCAAAACTAAAATCTAGCAAATACAGCAGATACTAGTAGCCGGAGGATCGACATTCTTCAGGTAGAAAATAACGAAGATGGAGAGTCATTATTGTCGTACAGCCATTATATCCGGTAAGTTCATACAGTGAAAAAAGCCGCAAGTGACAAGAATATAAAATGAAAGCAACGGAAAGGGGGAGAAGGAAGAAGAAGAAGAGAAGAAGAAGACAAAGGAAAACGTTGCGAATATAGTCGTGGAACGTGCCAACAGGACGTAAATCAACAACAATTTGAAGATATGCGGTACAACATATCGAACGACAGACCACAACCACCTTCTATCTAAGGAACATCCACAGGAATTCACAATTCACATATCAATAGCCTGCTCACTTCTTCCCGAAAAGCGACCCAGCTGCAGACCCAAGGAAGTTCGAAGAACCCCCGCCGCCATAATGGCTGCCGCCGTGATGGCTCTCATGCTGTGTGTCACGCTATGCTGTGCTTGTGCTTCTTCTTGTCCTTGAGCTTGTCTTCAGCAATGCTT
>NW_001813978.1:2153012-2154711 GCF_000149585.1 Histoplasma mississippiense
ACGAATAATGAATGGTGGACGACACAGTGGAACCGAATCGTGCGGTGTCGGATGAATCGGGACACCGCCTTTGATGGAGTCATGTCCAGAAGGGGGGGTATCCAAACGGCCAGACAAGCTCTGATGGAACATACGCAGCGTACTCCGTAGACAAACGAGCAATTTACAAGGAGGGCCCCAGGGGGTCGGCTCTCTTTCACACAATCCACTTCGTTCTGCAGCTCTGGCAGCCAACACCAAAGGCGTCGAGAAGTGCTGTAAAGATGAGCTGCGTGGAACCAATTTGGTCCGTGGAACTTAAAGCCAGGGTGGTGATGCTGGTTAACTAGCGGGGCGCCGAGACCGCCGCTTCAACGGACCTGCTCGATCTATAAAAACCCATCCCGCGCCCTCGCAACGACCACACACTCTCTCCTCCTCTTTTTTCTCTCCCTCTTTCTTTCTCTTCGCGCGCCTGGATGCACTGCCCCTTCCCCATGCAGGGAGACGGTGCCGTCTTACCCAGCCCTCGCCCCCTTTTCTTCCTGCGCCCGCGGAGTCACCGCGGATGTCTTCTGGCCACCTCGCGGGCTGCCACTTCATTGGTTTCTGAGCCATCCACGCCGCCCCTCGTGGTGTTACTTCACTTGATCTGGAGCCTAGGCTGCTGGAACATCTGCAGCCATGTTGCAATGGCCTTCGCCGTGTTGTACGATCGGCGACTGTGAACCGCAGATTACCAATGGTTTATGTTATTTTTATGTTATTTTTATTTTATTTTTATTTTAATTTTTGGTTGCCAGGTCAAGAGTTTCCGCTCCTGTCCTCTCTTTTTCTCTTTTCTCTTGCAGTTTTATTCGCTCGATATGTTCTCCCATTCTCTGTTGACTTGGGGCACCTTTAGTCCGTGGAGATCTGTGCGGAAAAGCAACAGGCGACGATTGATTGAGGCCACAGTGAGACCAGCGTGTGAGCTGGAGGGCTTGCTGAGCCTTGAGTGATGGAGGGTTGCATCACCCTTTGACCCACCAAGGCAGACTACCTCATTTCCTTTCCCCAGCCAATAGCAAAATTGCCGCACTTCCTTTTTGGTATCGGTGTACGCCTGCAGGTCGGACCAAAGGGGGGTAGTGGGGGGTTCGTGAGGATTGCATGCTCGGCATGTCAGGGTTGGAAGTGGCGATAACCATATGCAATTGGTGCAGGGCGCCGGTTATCGACCTTCAGATGGCTTTTCTGATGAGGATGGACACATCAGCAGTCTCAGGGAAGACTCAGGGATCAGGGGAATTCGCCTCGTTGCTTTCTCTTCTAATGGGAGATGGCGAGGCAGTTGAAACCTCTGTGCTGAGAGCAATTATAAAGGGTGCCCGAGCCTCCTATGAAATCGCTGGCACTTCGTGATCTGTTTCTCTCGCCCATGCATGCTCTTCCCCTCAGGCCCAATTCCCACTCTCCTTCCTACTCCCCTGATTCACCTCTAACTCAAGAATTTCCCCTCTCAGATCCCCAATCTCCTACTCAGATGGCCCTCACATTTCATGTGAGCAACTTCAACCCGTGGAAGCCGTGGGACACCGCGGCACCCCAAGTCATTCTCACCCGCGCAAATGCCTCAATTCCCGCACCCCAGAATCAAGAAAACCCCCTCCCCCTCTCCTTCCGTCTTCCCCCTTCCCAGCGCAGCGTTGTGATGTAGGCCTCAGATCCCTGCTACCTC
>NW_001813978.1:2155013-2156345 GCF_000149585.1 Histoplasma mississippiense
CCGAGCTGCCTCCCCTCAGGAGAGGCGCCACAGGGGCTTATTCATCATTTGCCAAGCATAATCAGCTCAGACGGTAGCTTAGAAGATTTCTGCAGGCTCCCGGATTGTCAGAACAACATTCTCATTGACTTGGCTATTCTTGCCAACAATGCATCTTGAGACATTAGTGACTTTCACCAGTCTGTTCAGCAAGGTGATGATCTTGCAATTTCAAAGGCCATTAATCTATATTCTGAACCTCCTCTATCTATACCCCGTGACCCCCCCAATCATCATCAAGGATCCGGAGAGAGGCCTGACTGCTGGAATAGAAATTTCCAAACATATGATGACACTCACTTTCTGAATCATCAGCAGATTCACCCCGTCTGTTGCAGCACTGACATTGATGTGCCTTGCTCCTACAGCATAAGCGACGACTTCCTCAGCAACAAACAGCTCAGAAGACACAAGTGAGAGCCACAGCAATCAGAAAAACCAGCTACAAAGCAGCTTCACATTTCCTCTACACCATCTATAAAAGGTTCCTCCACAATCCTTCACTTCCATTTTCTGTCACTACAGCTCAATGAGTGTCTGCAGTTTCTTTCTTGACTGTTTGAAGGCGCTTTGGCGAGTTGCATGCCCGACTCAGCGCCAGCAATGTGGAGAGGAGACAAGAGTGTGCGGCCAGCCGGTCGCTCGGCTCCTCACAAGGTTGGAAAAACTCAGCGTGAGCGCGGTGAGGGGAGAAAGGGCCACAGAGACAGGCTGTGGTGATGGCTCCCTGAGGATGACACACAGCTCCTGAGCATGATGGAGGAGCGCCGACCCTGGCCGGATATAGAGAGGTGTTTTCCAGAAAGGACGGAATCAGCACTGCATCAGCATGTGTCTACGCTTCAGAAACACGAGAGAGGAATGCGTACAGCTGAACCCGCCGGTGTCACAGCAGCATCTGCCAACCCCGGAGACTGAGACATAATGCTAATCCATGTACATGGGGACGCCACTGCTGCATGAGTTCTATTTTCAGACTTCGTCCTCATATATTGTTGGCTGCTGCGCTGTGCTTCAATGCCTGAAGGGAGCATCCCGAGACGAGCACCCCGTGATTGCCCCCCATTTCTTGGTATACACAGAGGGCTCCCTTCACCTCCAGATCCATCGTTCTTCTCACTCTGAAGCATAACCCAAGCATCCCCAGTCCTGGTTAGCAACTGGAGCAACATCCCGCATCAACGGCCCTTTCCGCCATCCCGATACGCAAGCTATACGTCAACGGAGAGGTAAAATCGTGACCTCTCTTTCGGCCGTTGGGTATATGTATGGCCATTCCCCCCCCCCCCCCCC
>NW_001813978.1:2157245-2158614 GCF_000149585.1 Histoplasma mississippiense
GGCACAGAAGGGAGGGTAGGAATATAATGAGGAAGCCTTTATGGGTGGGCTTGATTATCTTCGCCTGAACCCACGAACTTGTAGAATACTATACAAATTACTGAAATTCCCAGAGGTACTCGGCACACTAAGGATATTGTATGAGGGACAGTGGTAACTCTGGTATCTTATGTCAAAAGATAAAAGACGAATCGCTGGCTCCTGGAATAGAGAGCCAGCATCTAGCTATTCTATATAGACAACGGGCAGCCATCCTCCCCTCACTCTATGAGCGAGGGTAGCCGAAGCAACTCCGCAGTGGCGCTGCATTGATCTGCCAGAAGGAATCCAGACCCCGTATAGAAACAGGATTCTCATATCTCATCAATCGGATCCTCTTCTATTGCATCCGAATGATGTCATAGGGTGGTTGGAAACCGGTTCGGACACCTGCGTGATGTCATGGGATTATCCGAGGGAAACGATGGGCCGTGTGGAGCCGTCACGGGGCCTTGGCACAACCAAGGGTGTGACACAGTCTTTTCTCAAACATTTAATATAAAATTTTTTAAAGAAACTTCAGAGATCTCTTTTTAATATCTTTTTTAAAAATTATCTGCAAATCTTTTAAAAAAGATGTTAGAGATAGATGCAAAACCTCTTCATTGGTTTTGAATGTTTTATCAACATTAATAGAAAATACAAAATCTGTCATTTTATTAATTTAAATATGTATTTATTTATTTTTATTTTCTTTATTTGATTTTATTTCACTTCTCATATTTCATTCCGGCTCAGAAGCTTTATTGATATTGTTTATTATATTTTTATTTAAAATTTATCTGATTTACACTCATAATATGAAATTTTCTTTGTATGTCTTTCTTTATTTATGTCTTTATTTATTTATTTGCTCTTCCTCTTTTTTTCTTTGTTTCTCACTTTGATTTTTCTTCAAATCATTACAGTTTATCTATTTTATCTAGTTTTGAAGAAAAGTATAAACAGTCTTCCCGATTCTGAATATTCATATATATATTTTTAAACTGTAATAAATCATTGATTGAAATTTTCATTCACATTTCTATAAAAACTCTGTCACTCTTCTCTATTCTGAAATCACTGAAGAAGAGTGGAAATTCAAAAAAAAAAAAAAAAAAAAAGATTAACAGATTGCAACATCATCTTAATCATCTTTATGAAAGTGAAGAGTGGAGTTGAGAAGCTGATGGGTAAATATCGATTTAAAATTAATTATAGTGTGAAGAAGAAGACCAATTTACTTTTATAAATAATCGATCCTTCCATCTGTTCGATATTTTCTTTTGTGATTGGGAAGATGGCAGCATCTCCATCAAACTCTTTGTTTATTCCAGGAAAGAAAATTTCC
>NW_001813978.1:2159556-2161150 GCF_000149585.1 Histoplasma mississippiense
TACTGTGCACACTTTTCTCTCTCTATATTTTTTGATTTCATCTTATTACTACTGTGTTGTAGTTTCACTTTTCACATCTACTTCACATAATACTTTATAGATCTTTACTTTTTGTAATTTGAATGATTGTCTGATTTTTTTTATTTTGATTTTCTTGTGAAGAGCCAACAGCACGGGTTTTCTGTTGCAGATGAGTCAATATAATCAACAAAAAATACATTTAAATATCTTCACACATATTCAAAACAATTGTAGACTGCCGTGATCGCGACAAAAACTACGTGGGTCCGTACCAACCACGCCAGATCGTCGGATCGCCAAATTCCTGAGACTTACAGAAGGTTTGCATAGAATAAAATGATTCTTTTAAATTGCTGTGCAACTCAGTTAGCTCAGCTTGAAATATTTTTAGATATATGAAATTACTCAATTTGAGTGAGAGTTCTCAAGTTCTCAAGTTTCACATAGACATTTTCTTGTATTACTATCTGAGATATGAAGATCTCATCAGATGCTAGAACACATGGATTTTTTAACAGCTTTTAAATATTGTGACATTTGGCTATTAAAGAGTATTTATTTGAAAAGCATCTTCTGTGACAAGAATCCTCTTAGAAGGATAATGAAGAGAAGGGTTCGCGGCGGGAGGAATCGAAAGAAACATGAATCCAAGGCGGGATGAAGCTCATATATATACCCAGAGCATTTGGTCAATTGAAACGATATACGGAGAAGATTTGCATGGCCTCTGCTCTAAGGATGACACGCTCAATCAAAGACAAGCTACAAGTTTTTCACTGACAACCAAGCTGCCGTCCAAGCAATACGAAATCTCAAGCACTCATCCGGCCAGTATATCCTCGCTGAAGCCAAGATCCACTATCCGTCAGGCGATGAAGGGCGAATGGGAAGCATTCTGAGAATAGACAAAGCATGTCAGAGATCTCTTCCGACTTTGAGGTTCGACTTGCTCGATTCGTTTCCTGATAGAAAAGCCATCCCAAAGTGACTGCATAGTATTATATATTAGCGCTTTGTGGTCAATGAATCAATAGAACATGCCAAATGCCAATCTCCGGGTAGTACACATCTATCACTTTTCAACAAGGGTCTCCCTTCAAGCCTGAATATCTTAGAACCAGCTGATTAGAAAGCCGGACGCCAGAAGCCGACCATCTTGTAAGAAGGCACTCGCTCTTCCACGGTGATCCTCGCCTTTGAGTGATAATATGGATTCTTCCGACAACTCAAAGTATGTGTATTTGGTAGTAGATACATATTCGAGGTTCGCGTCATTCTAATATGCAAAATATAACTACTGCTCTCTAGTTTCTGGGGACTCCATTGAACCCACCAATGCCATAAATTCAAGGAAACTAGCATTGGAAGTTACTGTTTTGTTGAAGGGAATAACTTCTTCAGATGATCAAAATGTGTGGCAGAAGGGACATCTTTTTAAACTCCATCCTTCTTTCTTTCACTTCTGATATCCACCATTCATGTCACTACATTATCAACAGTCTGTTTAGGAGGATCGGCCTGTTTTCAATCCAAGAACAACCAGAATTTTCAGGCTGGAGCTGGAATTCCCAGC
>NW_001813978.1:2161953-2173519 GCF_000149585.1 Histoplasma mississippiense
GTCCAGGAAAAGTTCTATCCGGTACATAAATATATTATTCACGCGTCGTTCTAGCGCAGTCACTGAAGGTCGGTGAGGAAAATCGTGGCACTAGATGTATTTCCCGGTATTGACGCAGAAAATGTTAAACCGACAAACTGATTCCTCAACCCCCTACCCTGGAGCCCTCCGGCTCCCAAACACGCAGATATCTTTCTATCCCCGTTTGCGCCACTTTTGAGTTGGACAGGAGAAACAGGGATTACTCTCTAGATGGCCCGGCACATCTGCTATTTGGAGAATCACAAATTCAACACAACGATTTCATAGTTTTATTCGAGACAGGTGTATCAAATCTATTTAACAGAAGCCCTTTCTCCGATCTGAGCATGACTACTTCTTTCTGTGAACAAGGGGGAACGGGCTCAGAAAGGTGAAGGGAAAAAGAGCAAGAGAACAGAGGAGGAGGAAGAGGAAGAAGAGAACCGCCGCCGCAGTAAGAGCAAGAGCACAGGCCGCCGGAGCAAGAGCAACCAAGTTGAAGAGGAAGAGGAAGAGGAGGACCGCCGTCGCAGTAAGAGCAAGCAGAGAATCCGCTCCTGCCCCCGTATGAACATAGCGGATATGGGTGTCGAGACCTCCCTTTCTTTTTAAATCCTTTTCCTGAGCTGCTATGACAGCCTGAATAAGGACACATCCACTTGTTCCCTTCGCAATGAATCTCGCGTACATGACGGTGCATGACACCTGACTGAGTAAAGCGCTGGTTGCAACCTGAGTTCATACACTTGTATGGACGGTCGTGTTTCTTCATGTATGTGTTCTGTCAGAGACCATGAACAAATTGTTCAGATCTTCACTTCGCCCAACCCAACTGGGAATCAATATGTGCATGGCCATCCATACCCAATAAGCCACGAAGGTACAGGAGGGCTGGCGGCATTTGCTTATGTACGGTATGACACCATTCATGTACATTCTCCAGCAGCATTTCCACCAAGCAACGGCATAATCGCTCTTGTTGCTTGGAGATTTGGGATCGCTTTGGATGAGTTGAGATTTTTATTGGCAGCGACTCTGGAGCTAAATTATATCGAGCTAGCGCAAAATAATCGCGGTAATTTACTCTTGTTTCGATGTAATTTGGTAAAACCAGAACACTGATATCAACGGGTTTCACCGTCGAATGTTGTTCAGTCTCCCATAGTATCATATCCCACTAATGTTAGTAGGGGAAGAAGCAAAAACATTTGGTGTGTAGAAACTGGGCTCCTTGCAGCCTGTGGCTGGCTGAAGGCCACTATTTCTGTCTTCCTGCATCTCCAATGATCTTCGATTATAAAATTGGCCATGGTCGTTTCCCCTCCTCTTGGTGCCTGATTTGGATTTTCTATCCAAGTCTACTAGGCACTCTTGTGACTAAATCTCATCACAAACCTATTCCGCAGGTTCGACCATGGACGGTACTTCTATCGGTTCAGCCCAGAAAAAGAAGCACAACATGCTCGGACGCTTGAAGACTGCATCGAGAGGGCGAAGCAGAGACAAAGATGCACATCTTGCTGCACCAGAGCCAAGTACTTCAAATGACCCCACTAATCTAGACACAAAGAGCGGCTCAGTCGATCCCACGACGGACAATTCTGAGAATGACGACCGTGATGCAAAGGATCATTGGCAGATGGCGTACAACGCCTTAAGCGAGAGCGACCGGAACACTTTGGCAACACTTCTCCCAGCGATGGCAACCGAGCATCCGGACGCTGGCCGTTTACGGACCAAGGACATAGTGGACCAAGTAGTCAAGACAACAAAGATGCAGTACCAGGAGTACCAGAAAAGGGAAGTCGGCATTCGAGCAACAGCCCACAAGATACTGAATTCCGCGCTATCCTATCAAGATGTTGTCAATAATATTGTGAAATTTGATCCAACTGGGTATGTGTCAAGTGCTTGGGTGATAGTGTCTCTTGGATTAACAGTATGTCCATCCCACCGACGGAGCGGAGCGGTTAGCTAATTATTTAGATGGCCAGCAACCATGCAGACCTTTGGGATGCTCTTTTCAACTCTTCTGAGTACCTGGCAGACCTGCTGACCCGTTGTGCTCTCATCGAAGAACGGTTTTATGGTGGCAGTGTGTCAGTCATAACAAACACCGAAAAAGAAGGATCGATCGTCCGAGTGTATGTGGCAATACTGCGATACTCCGCCGAAGTATGCAAGGTCCAACAGTCGAACAAGGGAAAAGACATCATGGAAAGCATAACAGCTGTAACAAGCAAGCAACTCGCGCAGCTCAAGACCTCAATCAAGGAAGAGGAGTCTTGCCTGCATCTTTGGCTGCTGCTGGACCAGCACCTGCATCGAAAAGCCAAAGCAGAGGCCATCCTGAGTGACATCGACAGATTAATGATGGATGTCAAAAAAGTGCATGAAGCGGTTGCCATGTTAAATCTGCCTTTCGCTGAAGGCGTAATTTTCGGCTCCTTTATGGATCAATATGAGGACGAATGCCTTCCTGGAATGCGAACAGAACTGCTCGAACAGGTGAAGGATTGGGGGAGGTCGAGTGACAGATGCATATTCTGGCTGAGCGGAATGGCAGGTACCGGCAAGTCCACTATTGCAAGGACAGTAGCACGATCGCTTAAGGAGGATGGCACTCTTGGCGCGAGTTTCTTTTTCAAAAGAGGCAGGGGAGATCGGCGCTCGGCTGCAAAGTTTTCCCCAACAATTGTGAAGCAATTAGCCGTCCACATTCCTCAAATGATCACTGGGATTCGAAGAGCTATAAAGGATGATCCTGCTATTGCCAATAAAACGCTTCCGGAACAGTTTGACAAACTTATATTGCAGCCACTACTCGCCGTCGATCAGGGTCAAGCTGTGTCTTCCACTCTGGTTGTCATTGATGCTCTCGACGAGTGTGAACCAAAGGAAGACGCGAACATGATCCTTACTCTGTTAGCCAAGGTTGTGACAGCAACAAGTATGCCAATCCAATTGTTCTTAACAAGCCAGCCAGAGCAGCCTATTCACTTCAAATTTGAACAAATCGGCGAGAGGCATTATCAACACACTCCCTTGCATAAAGTGGATGATGGTTTGACCAAGCATGATATCACTCTGTATCTCACGGAAAAATTCACTGAAATACAACAAAATCCCGAGCATAATCTTCCTCCAGCCTGGCCTGGCGAGGAACAAATTGAAACTTTGGCAACAAGGGCTGCTCCGCTCTTCATCTTTGCAGCCACAGTATGTCGTTTCGTGGGAGATAGTAATTTTGACCCGCAAGAGCAACTACAGGAGTTTCTCACTACCTCATCGGGATACAAGCTGGATGACACATACCGGCCAGTTTTGAAACAGCTCCTGGTCAAAGATAAAAGTGATAGGGACAAGCTGATTGCAGAGTTCCAGAAAATCATCGGTGTGATCATTCTTCTCGCTAGTCCGCTTTCGCTGAGTTCTCTTGCAGAACTGCTTGAGCTGCAGGAACGCAAAATCAGCATCCGGCTACGCTCCTTTCATTCAGTTTTGACCATACCTAGCGATCCCAATCTACCCATACAGACCGTCCATTCGTCCTTTCACGATTATCTGCTGGATGACGCGACGAAAAAAGATATGAAAATATCCCACTTCTGGGTCGATAAAGGGGAGAAGCATGAGCTCATAACTAGACAATGTCTTAGTGTCATGGGCTGTTATCTCAAAAAGAATATTTGCGAGTTAGAAAGTTATGGGAAAAGCCGAGCTGAGATAGACCCTACCACTATGGCAAGATTCCTGCCGCCTGTCCTTCAGTACGCCTGTCGTTATTGGGTTTACCATCTCACCCAAAGCTCGGCACCAGCAAGGAAGCTCAACCAAGTGCTCCTTTTCCTGAAAGAGCACTATCTTCATTGGCTGGAGTCGATGAGTATTTTAGGGCTGATATCCGAAACCATAAATGCTGTGGATGCTTTGCTTCAATTGACCAAGGTAAGTATCATGCATGCTCGTAAGACAGCCGACCGACTAATATTGGTCGAAATATAGGACATATCCAATAATGCGGTATATTTTTTTCTCTCAGATGCTCGCAGATTTATCTTCAAATTTGCAAACATCGTTGACACGGCACCGCTGCAGCTGTACAGCTCTGGCCTGGTTTTTGCGCCGCAAAAAGCACTGATCAGGAGGAATTTTGAGGCAGAGCTCCCTGATTGGTTATCTAGAGGCCCAAGAGTGGAAGAAATCTGGAGTCCAGAATTGCAAACCTTGGAGGGCCATTCTAGTTGGATTCAGTCAGTTGCCTTCTCACAAGATGGCCGGCTTCTGGCGTCCGGCTCTGATGATAAAATTATCAAGCTCTGAAATCCTGCCACTGGCGCTCTGAAGCATACTCTGAGTGCTGATGGAAATGTTACTAACATGAAATTCTCAAATAAGCTGCCCCAGCTTCAAACAAACCTCGGATCTTATGATATCCAAGTCTGGCATCAAGGCTTCTCATCAAATTCTTCCGAAAGATCTGAAATAAAGTCTGAGTTATCCCTACAGGCTGGTCGGTGGGTTACTATTCAGGGTCGAAAAGAGTTATGGCTGCCTTTTGACTATCAGCCCACCTCTTCAGATGCCAAGGATGGTACTATAGCATTTGGATGCAGAAATGGCAGAGTTTGTTTCATTACCATTTCTATCTAGCAAGTTATCTCTTCTTGAAAGAAGGGTCAGGGAGAACCGACCATTATATAATCTTCTGCAAGCCCGGGCCATTTTTTGGGCTTTGGCTTTCCTTGCATTAAGAGACAACGTAGCACTTCTGGAAAGTGGCAATGAAGAGTTCTAGGATATGTGTAGCCATACCTGCGAATTCCGTGTATCATAGTCGCACCCAAGTAGCAGTCGGCCCTTGCGAACTCACAGTCTCTCTCGCGCGTAGTAGTGGATGACCGGCGTTATGGTCTACGTAGTGGGTTGGACGTCCCACTAAAGCCATGTCTTGGCGTCATCGTCATCGTAACTGGTTAACACAGCTCGAAATGATTGAAATACTTGAGCGAATGTCCGCGATACTCGAGACAATAGAAACACGGAGCAAAGAACAATATATTGTCGATCTACAGGCCTCTGCGAAAGAAAATCAGAACGTAGCACGTAACATTTGAGTGCCGGTAAGCATTATTTCCATATCCAGTGGGCTTCATTGCTGACCGTTCACCAAGGTACGTCGAGAATGAGTACAATGAATGGAAGGAGGGGGAATCTGATAATTGGACAGTCCCTGTTTGTTCATACGTTGCTATGATTGTTACCCAACCATGTACATCTGCGAATCGAAACGAACTACTCCCCTGTGATGCTCATGGGTTTGGGTCATATGGCTACTTCTCGGTGGGAGTTCACTATTGTGCCGGCATTTTCTCATAATTGCGCGTGAAAAAGCTCTGGAAATCAACAATGCTTTTGTTCCCACTACTCCTCCACGAGACATAGAATATTTTCTAGGTCCTATATTTCATTCTTAAAAGTAGATCATGTAGCTGATTTAGTAAGCTGGGCTAATATAAATGCTTATTCGCTAGAACATAGCAATCATTAAACCTATTTGGTTTCAATCAGAGCTATCGTATCATCATACGCCTTGATAATAGGATCATATAACCTTTGTGGGTCTTGCGGCGTTCCAACAATAAGTCCTTCCTCCCCATGAGGAAATAGTATGCGCCGTATGGTTCTGCAGAGTGGTTTGACCCAGTCAAACGATGGAGGAAATTCTTTCATCAGGATGCGCTCAAAACCGCCAGCTTCCATGTTGCCTCGTTTATAAGTTGCAATATCCTCGTAGGTGCCGGTGTACCATTTCTTGAGCGTACTAGATTTGGGCCTCTCCTGTAGTTGATGAGATGTTTGTGGCGGTTTAAATTCCCAACCGTGATGGGCACATTGCCAGATAAGCACGTAGAAGAACGACTCGAGATCATGCCGATAGGTATGGTCGATATTAAGTAGCACCTCGATCGCCATGAACTCCATCGTGCCAGTCTGGTGACGCGCGCCGCTTCGCCCGCTTCCGACTTCTTTGGCAAGATCTAGATCGATTAGCATACCTGAGTGACCATCCGCTTTATCTGGATCGGTTATTATTATATTGTTCTCCGAAATATCCCGATGAAGGATGTTCCCATCCAGGTAAAGAGACCGGTGCGCCTTAATTGCATCGCGAAGTGCCTTGAGCAGCTCCAGTGGTGATTCGTACCTGTAGATCAGCCGGCCAGGGGGTGAGATCACAAGACACCGGAGGACACGGTTGTCGTAGAGTTCCTCACCATTCCTGTCGAAGAGGCTCGGTTTGTGTGCTGACTGAATGGAGAAAGCTAGTTCATTCTCCTCCTGGGTGTCCCTTGATGATTGATTGGTGGAACGTGATTGTTTGGACATCTGCATCCCCTTGTCCGGGGATCTGCGTTTTCTGGAAGATGACTTTCGACGGATATCTAAGTGACGCGGCTCAATGAGCGGCTGAGATTGATGAAACGAGGAGGCTGCGCTGGGGGGTGCGCTTTTGAAGTCGTGGCGCTTGTCGTCGAACGTCAGGCCGCAGCGCATGTCGGCGATGCTGGTGATGGTACTGTGACCGATGATCCTTGCGACTCCTTGGACATTCTTTTGACCTGCTAGCTCGAGGAGTTCCACCTCCGGCCGCCGCTTGTCTGACACCCACGAGAATTTAGCTACGCCTTGTCCATCGTTTGTGAGAAAACACGTGGTACCGCGACACACGATGGCACGTTGAAAGGAAAGTATTTCACCCAGCTGCAGCACTTTTTCGTCTAACGTCCCAGGCCCTTTGACAGTTATTGATTTGTTGCCGTCTTCATCCCTAGCAATAAAACTATCCAGTCCCAGGTCCTCATCACTCATCATGGTGTACCCGACAAGCACCTGAAAGAACCGTCTCGAGTCCTCATAGACGTCGATGATGCCGGAGCTATAGGGACCCGAACGGTCGAACACCCACGCCTCCATCTTGGTCCCGCAGACGGCGAACGCGTGGACGAACCGCCGGGTGGGCTGGGCGGCAAAGACCTCACGCACGTAGCGGCTCATCTGAAGCACAGTGCCTTTGGTCTTGATCTCCTCCTTGGATTTTTTGAGCTCGCCAACTACCAGGATGTCTCTCCAGTTGTGTTTGTTTCGCGAGGGGCTCCCACTCCTAGCTCGCAAAAGAAGGTCGACTTGCCGTTCCGCCTTCGAACCAGTAAGATCCGCTTTGCTGGCCGTGGTGTAGTAGGTGCCGCGTGATTCCGAGAGAAGGTCTTCTTGAAGACGAAACCACCAGGCGAGGACATTGTCCTGTGTAGGAGGATCAGGAAACTGGGCCCAATTTCGGTCGCTGCCCGGGGCCAATACGCGTCGACAGATGGCATCTGCTTTGCCGCTCCAGTCCTTCTCCTCAAAGTATTTGTTGAAGAAGCCCTTGACGTCTCGAAAGGTGCAGCCACATATCTCCTCGAAGATTCTCAGATTCACCAACTCATGCGTCTGCTCGGAACCTTTCTGCGATGATGAGGTGGATTTGACTGGTGTGCCGTCAAAGGAGGGGGGGACGCTTGCCGGAGGAGTTGTTCGAGGGGCGTTGTCAATGAGGTTAAATACAGCAGTCCAGATGTCGATGTTCCATTTTTCGACGCCCTGGAGTTCATCGTCTGGTGGCCTTTGGATAACCAGGCGTACCAGCAGGCGATACTCGTCGTACCTGAAGTTTCCTTTTGCTTTTTGGAGGCGCTCGACTAAGTGTGCTAGATCAGACGCCATATTCCCGTTACTCATTCGCGAGCGAAGGCTGTAAGCTGCATCCTCTCCCAGTAAAGCGGAGAGGAGTTTTGAAATCGCATTTCGATAGAGTTGGTCAAGGCTCTCATCAGCGCCATCATAAATTAGACGCGACTCATATATTCTTTCGGCTTCCTGAAGCGCGTTTCGTAAACGATCAACTAAGTTGGTTAGAGGATGGTTCTTGATAATTTTGCGATCTTCATGTGAAAGTCCCGCCATTTTGACGGCATAAAAGACCGTTGGGTTGGTGCGAGGTTAATTAGGAGTTGTAAGGGAGAAAAATTAGGCTGGTATGCTAATATTATGTGATGGGAAGCAAACACGAGAACAAAATGCAGAACTGTCAGGAAGTTATGACGTATGATACCTGCGAGAGAAGATAGCTCGCTGGGAACAGATGCTGATATATATAATCCAAGGGAGGACTATGGTCAAAGGGTTGATCCGGCTTGGCTCTGATGCAGAACGCGAATGTGGGAACGGATAGAGCCGCCGAGCAAGGAACCGGGTGGAGAGCAAGGAGCCTGGTGGAGATCTTATTCGATCGCGATGGAATGGTAATAAGCGCGAACGAAACAGGGGGGTTGACACCGTATTTGGCTAGCTAACCTTGGAAACTAACGCGTCGTGTTGCTGCAGAGCATGCGAACGCCCTCATAGCCTACTAGAAGGAAACACTTTCGGAATATCATGAATCCTAAATTTATGCGTTTTTTGGCCTTGAGTAGCTTGAAACACGGAAGCGATGGATGATTTTTCCGTGATCGCAAGGTTGGAAGAGGGGAGGTTGTTCGACCACCCAAACCAACTAAAATATTTTGCCGTAAAACATGAAAATTGAAAAGACGGATCGGAAGGGAGTGGAGCCCTTCAGCAATAGAACCAGTAGAAACCAGCACGATACCACCGCACTTTCGCGCAACGCACCTGAAGGTCATGTCGAAATCAAATCTCACGATGCTGCCCTAACGTAATTTTCTTTTTCTTGGGCTGCGCTGTGGGGAGGAGGGGAAGGGGGTGATTAACATCGCAGAAGTGGTTGGGGATTTCCGAGTCACATGAAATTACGGAAGTCGTGACTATGACATCTACCTGAAATGCTTCAGAATTTTTCAAATCAAGAATAATCTAATATACAAAAGCAATTTGATACATGCATTAACAGAATTCCAGCCCAGAATCAAACAACTATTCAAATTGTTCAATCAAAGAAATCAAAATCAAAAGAATGTCAACAAGTCAACACAACTCAGTTTGAAAACAAAAGAAATAAACATTGTAAAAAACAGCTTTATTAAAATAAGGAAAAGAAAAACCACTGACAACAACTATAATATCAATAAAAAACAAGTCAAACTTCAATTTAAGTAGAATGAGGGGTCAAACGGGTTAAGCAATTTTCTTTTTGTGAACCCCTCCATTTTTGAGCTTTTGAAGTTGCGCGATTTTGCTCTCCAAGCCTGTCCTTGCGCAAGTCAGAAAGTAAGTAATGTATTTTTGTAACCCTTGAGCGAAATCCCCGAAGTTAACCTTTGCGTGAGAGGCAGAACATTCCTACGTCCTTCACATATATACGCTGCATCTGCCGTCGCCATGGCCACCGTCAAACCCAACTTGGAAGTCTCCATTATAGACGATGAACGCTGAAAAGATTTCTTGGACTGGTTTGATAAAACAGATCTTAAACTGGACAATACTACTGTGACGATCCGGAGCTTCGTCAACGAGTGTGGATGTTGGTTGGGGAAGTTTATGAAAAGGTAGCGAGCTATGAAATATGGCTAGCACAGAAAAGAAGTAACAAGTTCTAGGGGTTCGATTGTGCTGCATACAAGACTCAAGCACATGCCACGTTTACAAATGAGGCCGGTTACGGGGACCTAATTGTTTTGTCGGGAACACCGAGGATTGGGTCGGGAGATATGCTTCAGCGGGGTTCAATTAACAGGGTCACTAACGACGACACGTTGAGCCCACCAATGGTTTGTGTTTATGTTTCTAACGCAAAAAAGAAGCGGAAGTCTGCAACGGCTGTTGAAAACAATTAACATCGTTTTGGAGTGGCATTTGATATTCCTGTTGGCGAGATTGCAGTGATGTATCGATAGTTTGTCTTTGTGTCTCATTGAAATCCATTATTGATGTCATTGGCCCGTCTATTTCTTGGGAGTGTAGCCCTGTGCTGATGGACTGGGGCAGTGGCGGTGGCTGCGGATGCGCAAAGATATATGAATCCTCGATGCGCTGGGAATGGAGGCCGGGGTCAACTATCTGGAACTGGGGTACTGGCAGTGGCTGTTGCTCCGAATTCGCTGGCAGTAATGTATTGTCCACTTCTAAATGTTCCCATGTTTGTGAAACTGCTAGGTTTTCACGGATTGCATTTGGTGGACTCGCGGTAGTGAAAATTTGTGGTGTGGCTGGCCCGGATTATCCAGTAGCTCCGAGAGCGGTGTAGGCGTGATAATACCGTCGTTGTCCCAGGTCATGTATCGCTTCACTTCAATTAATAAACGGCTCGGGGAATCCCTAAGCGAAGAATAAGAATATTGCCCTTTTCCATATGTATATAATCCTTGAAGTATGATTTTGCAGCTAAGGTAGACCTTTCAATCGTCTTTTCACTGGGATACCGTTGTTGGTGCCAACGAGCGATCGCTTGCCGCAGTCGATTTGTTAGCTGGTATTCGCAACTAATAATTGTTAGTTATTGAATTAAACAAAAGAAGAGAATAACTCACATTCCAGAAACTTCGGGCTTCAATTCTAATAATAGCCAGATTGTCTCTCATCAAGCTGATATAGTTTTTTCCTCGTTTTTCAACTTGTTTGACTTGTTTGACATCGCAACCCCAGTCTTTTGCAACCATTTTGAAAGCTCGGGACTTGCGTTTGCCATAATCGCTGTGATCAACTTCAAAAGTCGCATAGACCAAGGAAAACCGGCTTGCAATGAAATCTATTGTTAGTCTTGCTTCTATATCTTTCATAATACTGTACAAGCGGCGTCCCGGAGTTGGAAGGTTCCAGTCAATGAGGCTTTCAGTTGAAGACCAAATCTGCTGGGAAGAGCTAATTGGGAAAGGCCCATCTATAAAGTCCGCTTTCAATCTTTCAACATTACTCGTAGGCGCTTGTGTGAGATAATATGCTTTCCAGACCCCTTCATGAAGCCATATACCTAAGTTGCAGAGGCCTCTTCCTGAAAAGCCTAGCAGAATAAAACTAGCATCTGACAATTCCAACTTACAGGTGACCAACCGCGAAGTCCCAAGTTAATTTTATTCACATATTGCTTCAATTCCTCATGCGCTCGAACCTGCTCCAATCGAACGCAGCTCGGATCACCTACCGTGAGCCTCACTTCCCTAAAAAGCTCCCGAGTCGCAGACTTCGAACATCTATGGCCAGTGAGACGAAGATTTTTGAGTGATTTTCGGTCTGAAAATGATGCGATGCGAGCCCAAAGTTCGCTCGGGAGCTGAGGGATAGCCAGTGTCATCTTGACAGACTGAAAAGTAAAGCCCCAGCGGAAGTTAGGTAGCTGGTAATTGACTCCCACCCTCAATCCGAGGCATGCGCCAGATGTCCCATTTATAAGTTTTTTTTTTTTGGGATCGGCTGCGAAGTGCGGAGCAGCAACTCCCAACTTCCACCTTCTTCCTGTAACTAAGCTTAACTTAGCGCCGTACTATCATCATGATGCCAAAGGATATCCCTGCCCGCCCAAAAGTATCATGACCGATGGCTTCTCTTC
>NW_001813978.1:2173668-2186302 GCF_000149585.1 Histoplasma mississippiense
TGCTGACTTCGACGGGTTCTCAGAAAGGCAATTTTCGGCGAAGAAAATCACTGCAGTAGCATAGACGCCGCCGTTCCTCAGTGTACATAAAGTCCAGGAGCATGGATGATCAATATGGAGAGTGAATGTCCACATATCAACCGTAGAATTCTTCACAATGCGATGATCGCACCGTCCAAGACTCGGCCTTAGCTAAGCACTTCCACAGGAAAAAAAAGCCGTAACCGAGAAAATCAGCGTGCCAAGATTTCGCTCTTCCCCACATCCTGCGGCCTCGCAAATTATTCTTTTCATGGCAGAGCCTGGAGACCAGTGCGTTGTCGATTGGACTTCTTCTTCACAATCGACCTGTCAGCAAGAGAGGAAGGGGTTCTTGCTTTGGCATCTTGTGTCGGATTCTCTTTGTTATTGCCATGGCGGACAGTCTCGAGGTGAGATTTTGACTTTTTTTCGCCTGCGTCCGCTGTCGATTTATCAAGCTCTACCAGCCTCAAATTTTTATATATTGTGTGTCAGCTAGAAAGCTAATGCTGGTGGTTATATATTGTTATCTATATAGGAACGGCTGCGGAGTCATGCACAGGCTTTCGATGGATTGCTATCGTTGATTCCTGCAAAATATTACTATGGAGAAGATACCACTGTAAGCGCTGCTGAGCATCTCGATATGTTTTTCCATCCCACCCCAGAAAGCGAACATCCACTTACCCTATGCCCTTTTCTTTAAACTATAGGATCAATGGCAGCGCAAGAAGCAAACGAAGGAGGAAGCTCGAAATGCCAAACGTGCAAAGCTTGACCCTGATACCTTGAAAACTGCAAAGGACGTAATGGATGAAAATGCCCGGAAGAGAAAGAGAGAAGAAGGTGAAAATGATGAAGCACTATCAGGTTCCGATGGTGATGATAGCAATGGGGAACTAGGAACAGAAACACCAAGGGAGGGCCTTATCCGTGGTCAAAATAAGTCGAAAAAGCAGAGAAAAGCAGAGAAATCGGAAGGCGACCACACCAAAGATAAAAGTGAAGATGCAGAAGCTCGCAGGAAACGGCAGGAAGAGAAAGCAGCAAAGAAAGCAGCGAAAAAGGAACAGAAAAAATCGAAAACAGCAGCCAAGCTGGAAAAGAAGAAGGCGGCTAAGTCAAGCACTCAAGGAGATACCAAGGAGAATATGAACGAGGATACCTTAAAACACCAAAAGCAACAAAAACTCCAGGAGCCTACGCTCAATGGAACGCCCAAGATAGACGACGATGACGAAGTAGATGAAGACATTGCTCCTATAGAAGGATTCTCCGCTCTGCAAAACACTGAGGATGGGGAGCCAGCATCCACCGCTCCATCATCACCAGGCCCCAACTCACAACCATTTGATCCTTCCAACCCACCGTCCGGAACATCCTCCATTTCCTCCATTGCCCCGCCCGTAGTCACCACCGACGCCACAACCAAGCCAGAAACCGTCACACAATCCTCAAACGACACCAACAAAAAAACCAAAAGCCTAACCCCCGAAGAGCTCAAGCAACGATTGCAAAAGCGCATAGAAGAGCTACGAGCCGCGCGCCATGCCGACGGCTTCAACGGCAAACCTGCCCGCAACCGCCAAGAACTCATCGAAGCCAGACGCCAGCGCGAAGAACAGCGCAAAGCGCACAAAAAGGAACTCCGCCAAAAGGCGCGAGAGGAAGAGCAGAGGAAGCGTGACGAGGCCATTGCACGACGGTTCTCCCCGCGCGGCTCCGGTTCATTACTTGCCTCCCCGCGCTCCCCAGCAGACTCCATCTCGTCGATCCCGACCAACTTGTCTTTCGGCCGTGTCGTGTTCGCCGATGGCCAGCAGGCGGATCCCAGCCTAAGCACGCTCATCAATGCAAAGAAGCGCAAAGGCCCGCAGGATGCGCAGACGGCGCTGAAAGCGCTCGAGGCCAAACAGTCGCGCTTGGAGGGGCTGAACGCGACCAAAAGAGCCGAAATTGAAGAGAAGGATATGTGGCTGAATGCGAAGAAGCGGGCACATGGCGAGCGGGTGAAGGACGATATATCTCTGTTGAGAAAGACTTTGAATCGCAAGACGGGGGCGAAGAAGAAGAGTGAGAAACAGTGGAAGGAGCGGATTGAAGGTGTGATTAAAGGGAAGGAGATGAGGCAGAAGAAGAGGGAGGAGAATTTGCGGAACAGGAGGGAGGAGAAGGGGGCCAAAGGGGCCAAAAAGAAAGGCGGTGGCAAGAAGACTACTGGTGCGAAGAAGCGGCCTGGGTTTGAAGGCGGGTTCAAGGCGAAGAAGAAGTGAATAAGTTTGTTGTTTATTTGCTTCGGGGTTTGTAATGGAGGAGTGACGAGGAGGACTTATTTTCTTCATCTTGATGGTTTGGACATGTTAATATACCTCCGTTTTTACTTAACCCATTTTATATTTCACTTCTGTTGTGATTTAACTGTAAATCGGTATTTTATAGGTCTTCGTTCATGGCGAGGAGTTTCATCGATCAATTTAACCATTTTTTGTTGTCGATTTCTCTTCTCATTTGGTATCCGTCATTGCCTACCTAGCAAAGGTATACCAAGCCATAGTGTTCCCCTGATCTGGAGGAATGGTGTTGATACAGGTGGAATTCGTTATGATGCTTCCTAGGTTCTCTTTATGTTTGCTCCTCAACCGACTTCCAACTCGCAATTATTACATCTAGAAGGCCGAATATTCTGTATTGCATAAAGAGCTCTGCATTTTTCCTTCTTCGTCTCTCCCTCCTCATTTCCGTTTCACACTCATTCCGTGCCACTTTTATAAGATACCTTGGAGTTTTTTTTTTTTTTTTTTTTTTCTGTCAAATCAGAATCCTCTTCTTTCCAAATGCTTTCCTTCCTTCTTGACCGAAGCGAATAAAATTCGGTTTCGTTAGTTAGATAATACAGTATGAAAATAATAACAGCGGTGAAATATCTAAAATATGGAATAGTAATAGCGTATGAAAGAAAAGTGCGGCAGTAGAACAATTAGTAGAATATTTAGAGCAATTAAGCAAGCAACCACAGAGGAGGGGGAAAGATACGGCACGCCTACCGCCCGCCTCTACCCTTGCACGAAAACAATGCGTGGATTGTAAATAATATGTACAAGTACATTGATATCGCAGGATACTGTTGACAAGCAAAGTTAGGAAAATGAAACTGTGGTTAATTTTTTGTGTATGTGTGTGTTTGCTCTGCACCCGTATCAGCCTAGATCAATAGCCCCAGGGTTTTGGCGATTGGTTGCAGCGTGTGTCTGATCACCCAACCCTTTCCTCCTAACCCATTCCTCCCGCTTGCTTTCTGCTCTTCTGTTTATCTATAGGGGGCATCAGCCCTCGCGACTGCGGCCAATTCCGGTTCCCACTTGTCGCCGTTAGCGAGCAGTTTCTCCTTATTGTACAGCAATTCCTCTCTTGTTTCTGTTGCATATTCGGCGTTGGGGGCTGTTTTGAGTGAAAATGGTTGGATTTTTTGTTAGCTAACTGTAATATAGACCTTCGTGATTTCTCCATGTATTTGTCACTGTTTTTCTACGACATATATTTTCTTATATATGAAACCTCAAGCACATGCATCTTTGGTATCTTTTCTCGCATCCGAGGACAAAGGATAAAGGCAAGGAAATACTCACATTCAACAATAGCGTCGACTGGACAGCTTTCCTGGCAGAAGCCACAGTAGATACATTTTGTCATATCAATATCATAGCGGGTGGTTCGTCTGCTTCCGTCTTCTCGTTCTTCGGCCTCGATTGTGATGGCAAGAGCGGGGCAGATTGCCTCGCATAGTTTGCAAGCAATACAGCGCTCTTCGCCAGAAGGATATCGGCGTAGCGCATGCTCGCCGCGGAATCTGGGGGAGATTGGGCCTTTTTCGAACGGGTAGAAAATGGTATAACTACGGGAGATTTAGTATTCAGTATGAAGTCCGTTGCGGCTTATCGGGTCAATTGGATATCCATGACAAATAGCCATGCAATACATAGCTCTCCCAGAAAATTGAAGATATATCAGGATAGGATATGTATGATAATTGCGGGTTATACTCACGGTGGTCTGAAAAACTGTTCCAATACAACATACATGCCCCGTAGCATCTCCGTCATAAGGAAGTATTTTCCGGCTTTGTCGAGAGCGGATTCATCACCCTGGTCCCAAGCCTTGGGAGCCGGGAGGCGGAAGCCTTGTCGTGGAGGGCCAGCGGGGGTAGCAGGTCGAGGGGAGGAGGTTGAAAAGGCGAAAGCAGGAATCAGGACATTGACGCTCGTGGATCGTTGGGGGGCGGAGGACGGGGAGGACATATGGATGAGGGCAGGCCGTTTGTAGGCAAGAAGCCTGGAGACAGCCTTGGAGGAGGATGCCATTGTGGTAGCAGACGGCTGGATTTGGTGCTAGATGCCGGTGCGGTGGTAATTGGAGGTGCAAATCGCATCTGGCCGTTTTTGATGTTTTTCGGTCATTGTGTTCTGCCGGCCCGTGATTGGCTGGCGGTGTGTTGGCATGCAAAATCCGAACACGGAGAAGAACAATTTGACATCGCTCACCACCAGCCCGCGAGTCTCTTTTTTTTCTGCTCTCTTCGCCTTCGCATCCAACTCATCTGGCGCCACCACCTGCCATCGCATTAATTAGCCTATATATATATCACCCCTTCCACCATGTTCCGTTCCGCTGTTGCCCGGTCGCTGCGCGCAGCCTCTTCCATACCTCGAATCACCAGACCCTCTCCGGCCTCTTTCCAGATCCCCAGGAGCCCGCTCTCTGCCGTCCGTGCAACCCAATCCCAATTCCCCTCATGTTTCACCTGCCAGGCCATCCGATCATATTCTTCGCCTGCTGGCCTAACCCACTCGGAGATTGAGGGCAGAATAGTCGATTTGCTGAAGAACTTTGACAAGGTATGTGATATCAAATTTTGGTGCCTTTCCCCCCTCGATTCTTTCTCTATTGCAATATTATATACTATGGCGGCAACTTACTCATGCGTGTGCTTCAGGTTTCGGATCCATCCAAGGTATGAATGAAATATTCATGCTTCTCCCAGTGGATGTTGGGGTATGGATATCAGATACTTACGATTGTCGATGGTGTATGAAGATTACTAGCACCTCGCACTTCTCGAATGACTTGGGATTGGACAGCTTGGATACCGTCGAGGTCGTGATGGCCATTGAGGAGGTAAGTCATCGACATATATTACTTGCATGATATCAATGGTTATGGTATGTAATGTGACTGACCTGTGCCCAATACAACAGGAATTCAGCATCGAAATCCCAGATAAGGAAGCCGATGCCATCCATAGCAGTATGTTTCCGCTTGATATATGCCTATAATATTGTCCAAATTCCCACGACAAAATCGAAATCAACATTCACGTTTACTAACTAGCAATAGTTGACCAAGCTGTTACCTATATTAGCTCCCAACCTGATGGTATGTAACCCCCCATCACACTCTTTATACACATATACATGGTATACCCAGTGGAGAATGCATAGATCTTTCGCTCACTATTTTCGTTGCAGCCCACTAAAAGACTAGACCCCGATGATGAGTGAGATGAAGGGGACTCTGGATATGGTTGATGCGCAGTGGATATATACATCATCTTATCACTCAGCGTTGGAAGGGAGTGTGCAAGTAATATCAAATGGAGGAGTGCGTGCGATTCGATTTATTTAAAGGGGGCCCCGTTACGTTTCCGTTCCCGTTCTTCATTTGTCATATCGTGTACTGTACATCAATCTCTCTTTTTCTTATTCTATCTCTTTTCCCTCCTCTTCCTCCACAATGTGTAAATTCCTGTGCAAAACTAGAAGCAGACTAGGAGCCCCCGTCAACCCTGAGCGTGTATCTATTCATGTAGAGTTGATGTAAAAGGAAAGAGGAAAAGGCAAACGGCTCCACCACTCACCCTATTATATAAATAGCAAAATAGCAAAAAGTATCGGCAGCTTTTGGTGTCAGTATTGGCCTTCCCGAATCAGTGGTAGCGGAGGAGAAGAAAACTCATTTCCTCTCATGCCAAAACCGATGTACCATATATACAGCCTGCTCATAAACGCGTCTATCGCCAAAGAGATTGCAAAGGCAGCAGCTTGAGAAATACCGACTCCAGGGACGAGATGTTTTGCTCAACGGAATTGTATATTAGATTTAGCAGGTTACTACAAAACTCCTGAAAATGCTCTGGTAGGTACGGTAATAGGTCATTGACTGTAAATACATTAAATTGTAATAATAATAATGTCAATGGTGTCAATTCTCTGCATCAAATAATTCCAATGGACTCAATATTCTCCATCTCATGTCTGCAAGGATGCGCCAAGACCCAAGGCAACCTTGCGACCCAGATAAACTTCTGGCGTTGAGCATTATCTGTCTCTCGCGGCCGAACAACAGAATTTCCTCTCTCAACTGCACCGCTACATCCACTGCTATATCTACACCATACCCCAATTGATTGGATGTGCTTTTCATCACCTACTGCTTCTCGGTAAGTTACCCCCGGAAATCCCAAGCCAACTTGGCCCATTCCTTGAAATACAATTTTTGCTGGGGCTCAATCTCACCACCTCAATACCTCCTCACAGAACTTAACCACCTCCATATTAATAGCCACCACCACATCGCCTCCGAATCCCCAATCCCCGCAAAACGCCCTATGCTTCACACAAACTTCAACTTCTAAGGTTTCCCTTACTCTCTCCCTCTCTAGCTTCTCAGCCTCTCTCCGCACGCTCCTCGAAGGACGCAACACCTTTCTTGAACCCAATCGTTGCCCTCGACCTACTCCCGCTCTCCCATGGCTTCTGCCGGTGGTCTGACACGCCGTCGCGGAGCTGCCCGTTCCAACACAGACGATATCAACGGCACCAATGGCAGCAGTCGAGTCGCCTCCCCATCCCCCTTAAATGGCTCGGCTACCTTCGACAGCCGCACCCCGGAGACATCGTTCACCTCCAGCGGCGAAAATGGTGGGCACAAAATCGCTTTCGATCCGCGGGATATCAGCGAGAGTGATGAAAGGAATAAACAGCCGAAACTTACATTGATGGAAGAGGTGTTGTTGATGGGGCTGAAGGATAAGCAGGTATGTATCGTTGTGTCTGTTCGGGGAATGTCTCTGTCCAGATACCAAGGCTCTCGACTCCTTTAATGGGGTTCCGCTGTTCGATTGGGGATCTTTTTAGTAGTTGTAGACTGTAGAAGCTGACCATGGAGCTGCTATCACGACTTTTATTGTGATTTTGCTTAGGGATATCTCTCCTTCTGGAACGAGAACATTTCATACGCACTACGAGGATGCATCGTTATCGAATTGGCTTTCCGTGGCCGCATCAGCATGCAAAAGGATTCATCAAGACGACGCTTCCCCCTTGCCGACCGGGTAATCGAAGTTATCGACGACTCGCTAACTGGAGAAGTCTTGCTGGACGAGACGTTGAAGATGATGAAGTCAAGTGAGAAAATGAGCGTCAGCTCCTGGATCGATCTACTAAGCGGTACGGGCTTATACTCACATCCCAATAGCCATCATGTCCAAGAATTAGCTATCAGTGGAAGGGAATGAATGCGATTTAAAAGGGAAAACAAATACTAATAGCTATTTTTAATAGGTGAAACCTGGAACCTTATGAAAATCGGCTACCAACTGAAGCAAGTCAGAGAACGGCTGGCAAAAGGGCTGGTGGACAAGGGTATCCTCCGAACCGAAAAACGTAACTTTCTCCTCTTCGACATGGCCACCCATCCTGTTGCAGATACCGGCGCCAAGGACGAAATCCACAAACGAGTCCGCAACATCTGTAGCAGCCGTACCGTCATTCTCACACCAAACCAGTTCTTCCCTGAAGATATTGAATTCAGATACCTGCGCACTATCACAATGGTTTGTGCTGCTTATGCTGCTAACGTTCTTGAAAACGCGCTGGTGACCATGGGCCACGAGGCGCGGGAGAGGGCTTTTGCACAGGTTGATGAACTGCTCTCTGAATATTCACAATGGCCGTTTGCGCGGCGGACAGGTGGTTCGCAAGGGATTGGGGCAAATTTGGCCCAAGAGGTCAATGAGGAGGTGGAGAAGGCAAAGGATAAGGAACTTCAACTAGAGGTAAGTCAAAAAAAAAATAAAAATAAAAATAAAAATAAAAATAAAAAAAAAAATTCTCTCCCCGTTAGACACCCCTATAGTTTCTATCTAGTTGCGGAGTCTGGAGGTGTTCCTAGGACTAACTTGACAATTCGGCATAGGTGATAGCAGCGTGTTTGAATGTATTTACTCGACTGGATTCCCTTCTCTAAGCGATCGCGACCGTTTTGCCAAGCTTTATTTTCCCTTAACCCCGGATATTCGATAAGGCCTCACTATTCCTCTACCCGCGATCTATCCATCTACCTATCAATCCCATCCCATTCAAAGCCGTTTCTGTGTTATATAGCTACCCGCGTTCTCTTTTCCAATATTCCCACCTATTCGACATCAGTTTCCACGCTCACGCCGTTTCATATTTTGTTTTAAGCTTACATGATGAAAAATGGGTTGGTGGGAGGGAACGAGGGAGAAGAAACGCACCAAAATCTGTAAAAAGCAGGACGGATACTTTTTTTCGTCGAAACCAAACAGACCTTACCTCCTGAAGTTTTCCTCTTTTCAGTCATATTTTCTTTCTTCTTCACTTCGCTTTTGCTTCTATTATCTTTTTATTTTCTCCTTTTCTCGCATTCATCTCTAGTCCCTCGCTCCCGATCACCTCCTGATGACTTCCCATTTCGATACCGGCTTCGTTTTCGTCTTTTCAATAGTATTTATCTTTAATATTGCTTGCATCTATTAATCAGATTCCTTTATGTTTTCCTCGCTGCGCGCCTCCCACGCTTTCTACCATGCTCGTTAATTTAGACGAAACGTCGAGATATCATTTCTTTATACGCTAAGCTAGCTGTTGAGACCGAGGCGAGATGAGCTATTTACGAACACTGCTAAATGGTTAGGTTGATATCTGGAGCGGGTCCTTTCTATTTCGTCTACTTCTTTGCTTTTGTTTGTACCTTTTTTATATCTCGTTGTTTTCCTGCCATGATGCTTTCTGACACAATCCTCAGGCCCTGCTCAATGATATATTAGTATTTAACCTTCCTTTTTTACTATATTATTGCCATTATTGATCTACTTTTGTCAAGCCCCGTGCAATTTCCGACGCAGCCCATCCTGATGATATCGCATATACATAGCTATGCCCTTGAGCTGATATACATCCATTCGTGAAGCCGTCTTTCCTCGCTGAAATGTTCCCGGCCTCTCTGTCCCATGTATTGGACTGCGGAACCCCTATCTATCATAGTTGTTAACCCTCAGAACCACCTTTCCCCTCACTCTCCCGCTCTCCACCAACTCCATAGCTTCCCGCCCGTGATACAGCTCCATCTCCTTCTCCACAAACGACTTCAGCTCCCCGCCTTCCACCAACAGCGCAATCTTCCCCAACTGCTCCCCATCCGGCCTGACAATGAAAAACAGACTCGTTAAGCCCCTTTTCACAATCGCATCCCTCACATCCGCCCACTCCGGCTCCTGCTCAGGAACGGGCTGCGCAACGCTAACAACAATCCCCCCATCCCTGACAACAGCGGCATCATACGCCTGCTTCAGCGTCTGTCCCCCAACACAATCCAGTACAAAATCCACCGGCGCCCAGCCGCGTTTTCTAAACGCCGCACCCAACCCTTCTCGTTCCTTCGTATAATCCAAAACTTCATCAACCCGCAACTGATCCCTAACAAACTCCTCATTCCTCCCCGAACACACCCCACAAACCCAAAACCTTCCACTCCCATTCCCTTCCCCATCCCCAAACAACATATGCGCCTTCAGCAATTGACAAACCATCACCCCCACACCCCCACTCGCATTCAACACAAGCACCCTCCTCACCCTCTCCTTATCCCTCCTCCACTCCTCCCCATCCCCATCCCCATCCCCATTTCCATCCTGAACCCACCCCTTAACCCCCGCCTGCTCAAACACAGCCTGCCACGCCGTCAGCGCACTCAACGGCAAACACGCCGCGTGCAGCGCGCTGACATTGCGCGGCTTAAACGCCAGCTCCCCTTCGAGCGCGACCGCGACGTCCGCCGCGCCGCCATCCCTCGCAAACGCAAGCAGGCCAATCACCTCGTCGCCGACTTTGAATTTGGGCCCCGCCATGCTCCGCTCGTCGATCTGCGGGGTGGAGAGGACGATGCCGCTGATGTCGTGGCCCGGGATGCGTTTGAGGGGCACGGGGTTGTCGGGCTGTGGTTGGGTTGTCGTTGTGGTGGTGGGCGGGGAGGAGGAGGAGGAGGCATGGGATGCGGGGGAGAGGGTTTCGGCCCACCCGAGCTCGCCGCGGCAGAGGGCTGTCGTTTGGATTTTTACCAGGTACTGCGAGGAGGTAGGGGTTGGGGTGGGGTGAGTTGCGGTGTAGAGGAGGGTGGAGGGCGAGGGGGGTTTTGTGATTGTGTACGGGTGTGAGGGCGGGAGGGGCAGGTAGAGGGCGGGCATGCTGGCAGGAATGTTTTCCTGTTCGGCTAGGGTGGTGGTGTGGGTTCGTGGGGTTGGTTCCATCGCGGAGGCTATATATTACGGGCTTGCTTAAGAGAAGAGGAGGGATTTGGAATTGTACATTTTGCTGTGTTTATTGTATTTCCAACAGAAGCGCGGACCTGATGGCACAGAGCGGAGTGACCTATAAACTAGCGATGGAGGGTGTGTGTAGTAGGATGAATCCTCCCTCTCACTCGTGTGGATCGATATATATGTATGTATATATCATGAAAGCAGCAAGCACATGCCCATGATACCAGTTCCAAATAAAGGTTATATATTTCTCCTCCGCGTAGTAATCTGCAGATTGAATTGAGTGGCATATATATATATATGTGTGGAAGTGACGTCAATGCTTTTTGGCTAGTTACTTATCAACAAAAGTAAAAAAATAAACCGCCGATGTACGCGGTTTATCCGATAGTTTGATAACCATAGTAACGAAACCAAATCAACCCGGTCTCGACTTTATGTGTTTGGTATCGGGAGAGAAAAATCTCCATACCACTCCCTCCCTGCCAGCAATGCCTAAAACACTGTTATCTCTGGAGCGACCAGCAGGAGATAACATTCCCACGGAAACATCTCGCTAGCGAAGAGGTTCTTTTCCAGTTGGTTAATTTATTATATATACTATTACTATATATCAGCGTTGGTATTATCCATATGTAAAAACGACATATTCTGCAGGAACTGCAATTCCATGTCTGCGTCTTGTGTTGCCTGAACAAGAGAACGAAAATTCAGATTCGAGACTCTCTCCCGGGAAGCAAGCTGGGATATATAGTAATATCTCATAATAAGGCGAGGGAAGAATGAAAGGGCAGTTATACTTTAAACATAGGAACATGGAAGACAAGGGCAGTGAGCAGCAACCATCCCATAGGTAATACAGATAAATCGAAAACCGAGCCTTTCCCGAAAAAAAAAAAAAAAAAAAAAAATTAAAAATTAAAAATAAGAGCATCCACTACATGGAAAATCTTGACTCGTCGCGATTGGGGGGTATATACACAGACTCAGAGAGAAACGTTAAAACCGGAACGACGAAATAAGCGAAAGAGAGAAAAGCATCAAGCATTTCGACAAAAAGAGACAAGAGGAGGAACCGATGTAAAATAAAAAGCGGGGGAACAAAAACAAAGAAAAAGGAAAAGGAAATCGAACAAAAACGCCCCCATCATGACCATTGCCTCCCAACCCCAATCCCAATGGACTAGGACCAGCCATAAAACCATTTAAAGGCAGAAGAATAACACGAAGGAGGAAAAAAAGGATAAAAAAAAAAAAAATCCGAGCCGAGTCCCCACTTAGTCCTCCCGCTGCAACATATCAACCTCTCGGTAGAGGTGCACCGGATCATCGAAAACCCTCCACACATCATCCGGCACGCCCTCAAACGCTTTAAGAAAGCGCTTCTCCTTGTTCTTCTCCTCCATATTCGCCACGTCAGTGACTCGCCGGATATATATGGCGCGCACCCACTGTTTATGTCTGCGATATATCTCTGCATACGCCTCCGGGTCACTCTGCGTCGAGTCGCCGATGCAGATGACCCTGCGCTTTGGGAACCAGCGGTACAGCTTCTCCATGCGATCGACTTTATACGCTCGAGTCCCCTTCGTGAACGATTTCAGGAGCCCGCTCAGGTCCATCCAGGAGTGGTTGCGCAGGATGAGTGTTCCGGGGGGATACTCTTGGCTGAGGAAGGATCGGAGGAAGGGGTAGAGATTGTACGGTGAGGAGGAGAGGTAGAACCACGTTGGCGCGAGTTCTTTGTCGATGTGTTCGTAGAGATGGGGCATGCCGGCAATAACTCGTGGTTCCTCAGCAAAAGTGGTGCGCAGGATGCCGACAGCGTCGCTGGTCTGGGTGTATTTGATGGGTGTCGTCCACCATCGGGAGATCATCAGCCAGGCCGGTCGGGGATGCGAACTTCAGTATCCATTAGATTACTTTATGGGTCCAGTGTCTTAAGGAAAGGACGGGATGACGGTTCCATCTCCGATGTCTGCCTCGTCCATCCGGGCT
>NW_001813978.1:2187106-2194589 GCF_000149585.1 Histoplasma mississippiense
ATCCCAACGAGGTGGGTTATTTATTGACGGCGGGCGGCCCAACAAGAAAGCCCATGTGAGGTGAATCACCCTTTCCCCCAGGGGAGCACCGGTCTGATTCAAGCAGGTGGGCAGCTGGGGGAAGCCACCGCCGGCACATCGGATCATCTTGAAAGAAGCGGGCTGTCCTGGGTGGGCAAGGGAGGCGGCGCCAGCCAAGGGGCCAGCGAGGGCTTGGGGCTGTCTGGTGCGGGACAGCCTGATGGCCCCCAGAGGAGGAGAGTGTTCCTGGGCGAGGGCAAGATCAGAGGGATGTAGGCTGTAGTTGTAAGCTGTACGCCGCTAAGCTGTGGGCTGTTGAGGTGAGACGAACGAGACGAGGGGGAGGCGGCTATTCTTAGCAACATCATCCTCAGGGAGGGATTCAGGGAGGGATTGTCATTTAATAACCAGTACTCCGTAGTAAGCCTCCCATTGTCACCACCGCTATCCGTATTGATCCTCGTCCTCTGCCTTGGCCTTGTCAGTTCTATTCTGGGTGTCACCTGGATCGGGTCAGGAGATGTTGCATGTTTGATTGCTGTCGCGGCCAGGAAGCAGGATTCGGGATTCGGGATTCGTCTTTATTTAAACCACTAGCTGCTAGTTAGTAGTTGACAGTTGATATACATCCACGCAATTCCCACGTCTGCTCCTCGTCCCTCGTGCTCGATTGATACCAACGATCATAAAGGTAACAGTATCCCCGCCCACTGCCCAGGCCCTACGCCCTATTTATTTTGGCAACCCATGACGGTAGACGCCAGGGCTACCAAGTTCATCTGGCCCAAGAACGAGCCATGGAGAGTGTGTTCTCGACGATTCTTCCAGCAGAACTCAAGGGTCTTTTCGCCCGGGTACATGTCATGAATGCTCTATCCGAACAACGCCCGACTTACCCGTGGGTTTGTTTGGATAAGATCGAGTTGTTCTGCTGCCAATGCCACCGGACTACATCATACATCCTCCGCTCCTCCCGCAGGATAGAATTTTCACTCTGGAACACTTATTTTGAGACCCCTACTTGGGATACTATTTCTTGCTGAAGAATGACTTCTGGAATTCCACCCAAGAAACTTCCCTTCGGGCTAATTTCCATTTAACACACACAAAGAACAGAGTTCGCCGGCACCTTATATGAAATCACAACCCACGACGCACATTTATCAACCTTCGATAATTGCAGAGGATTTTTCTGGCTAAATATCCAAAATGTTGGATTCTGTTCATGAAGATGCCGAATACAATGTGGCCGATCTCCTACCGTTTCAAATTCTGAGCCATTACCGTACCATACATACCGAGGAAAAAGTCTGAAGAGTTTTCTTTTTGTTTCCTGCCCTCCCTTTCCCAGAACAAGAACCATTATGTGGGAGATTCTGGAGAAGCAGAACGATGCCTCCCACCTATGCAAATTTCTGAAGACTTCGGCTGGGCCTGTCGCAGGGTTACTGCCGTTGCTGCATGATGTAGAGATAACGAGAATACGCTGTAATATTGCAAAACAAAAAGGCGGGGCGGGGGGGGAACCCTGGTTTAGTCGCGATAAGCGCCAAATCTAATTAAGCGTGGGAACTAAGCAGGGAAGGGACAGGTTGGCGTTCCGACCCTTATTAGCATCTACTAAAGTATACTAGGTACCAGAGAATAGTATTTTTTCTTATTCAAGCTGGAATAGGAGACACAAGCTGGATGAGTTTCTGATTCTCGACACGAGATTGCAAAATTGATCATTAAATCCGATAAAGCCTGTCTTTCTTTGTTCAACATAACTCGGGGCGAAAATGTTCTCCACTTTCTGGACTCAGGTATTTCCTCCGCGACCTCTGTTCACAGAGAAGAGTTTGCCGGATTTACAGGGAAAGGTATTTTGCTCATCCATCCTCAAGTGGTTTATCTCCCCCGTTCGCCATAGGTACTGATGGATTCTATCCAGGTCTATATCGTGACAGGGTCAAACACGGGAGTCGGCAAGGCCCTAGCCCAAATTCTCTTCTCCAAGAATGCAAGAGTCTACATAGCAGCGCAAATGGAGAGGAAAAGGCCAATAAAGCAATCCGGGGAGATCAGCCAAGCCGATCCTAATTCCACAGGCGAGCTGGCCTTTCTTCCCCTGGACCTCAGCGATCTGACTGTAATCAAGTCGTCCGTTGAAAGCTTTCTTGCCAAGGAGAACAAGCTGCATGTTCTATTCAACAATGCCGGCGTCATGGCGCCTCCCACAGGATCCAAGACGGCCCAGGGCTACGAACTCCAGCTAGGCGTCAACGACATCGGTCATTTCTTATTCACAAAACTGCTAACACCTACCCTTATCTCCACAGCCAAGACCGAACCGCCCAACACAGTCCGCGTGGTCTGGGTTTCATCCCTGGCTATGGAGATAGGCGCTCCGAAATCAGTTGGCGTACCCATGGACGAGTTGGAGAAGCTCGCCGACAACAAATCGGCTCGGTACAGAAATTACTGCATCAGCAAAGCTGGGAATTACCTGTATGCGGCCGAGTTTGCGCAGCGCCATCGGGCCGACGGGGTTATCAGCGTAGCGCTGAATCCGGGGTATCTTGCTTCGGACCTCTTCCGTCACCGATGGCTCTTGTTACAGCTGTTGATGCGCCCAATGCAATTTCCGCCTGTGTTTGGAGCTTATACCGAGCTCTTCGCTGGGTTGTCGCCGGACGTCACGGATAAGGAGCCGGGGAATTGGAGTAAGTTTCTTCTTGTTCTTGTTTTTGCTCTCCTGCTTGCTGCTACTGCTGATAGGTGGTTGGAGTGTGGGTTGTCGTTTGGTATATTAACTGTTGCGGAAATTTTATTTTAGTTATACCATGGGGGACGTGTGGCTCTCGTCCGGAAAGATTTGGTGGGAAGCGATCAAGCCAGAGACTGACGGCGGTAACGGAACTGCGCGGAAGTTCTGGGAGTGGACTGAGAATCAAATTCAGCCTTACCTTTGAGTCCGCTTTGTTTTTCCTTTTACGGTTTTTTTTCGACATGAACTGTACGTGTACATCTTAAATACACTATTGACGGATGGTCTGGTCAAGAGTGAGTTAGCTTCTGTGGTATCAAAATACCAGGGAAGTGAAGTATCCAGGAGAATTGATATGAGGAACTCAAAATACACCACCACACGGCTGCAAGGGCGACAGAAGAAGCCATACGAGAACTTGTCACAGAGCCTCCGCAAGATATCACCACCTATTCTCTATGTACGGATTTCAATCACGCCGCACGTGAGAGCCCATGCTTCCACAAAATACCGCCGGAGCTCGGACGGTATATCTACATCGTTTTTCTGGCAATCGGTGTGGTATGGTACACATTGAAAATGGCGGTAGAGCTCTGTTGCAACACCTGTCCATATGCAACTGCGTAACGGTCTCCACGGGAGTATTATTATGAGCTTTGATAAGAAAAGGGCGTTGGGTTGGTAACGGCAGGTAGCGTTGGGGAGCTCTTGGGGCGGCTGGTTGCTGATGAGTTGTCGATAGGCGCAGGAGCAGTGATTTTTTTCCCCTATTTTATTTTCTTTGCTACATCAAGTATGCTCATTTTCGAATTGCTCTGTAGATTCGCGGACATCATTGGCGATCCTCTACTCGGCCAACGCCGTCCACCCTTGCTGCTCTGGCAACTTACCCCAACTAACGAGCCTCGTACTCTCACGTATATTAGCGTCAAGCGGTTCCCTCGAAGCTAATTCTCTATGGTCGCTGCCATGAGAGACGCTTTTGGGCATGCACAAACTGTGCTATGGAGCCACTGTCGTTTAATTCCACCCACGAAGTCTATGGCATTTATGAGCGCGATGAGACCACGGAAATGTTGCAATTGCATAGCACAGCCGAGCGTACAGCATGGAGACCTCCTTCTCACATTAGACGTTGGTCCTCATGTTGCTGCTGCTGAAGTTGTTGTTAATACGGTACTATGTGGGGCCGTTGTATCCGACGTTTAAGCAGTATGCTCTCAGACTGATTTGGTAACGGAGAGAGGCCGAAGACATTACGCTGGCACGGGGGATCCGGAGTCCTGGATAGATTTAAGGGTTTGCCCATAAGAGTGTGAGAAATAGTTTGTCGAGTTCCTTGGCTGTCTCAGGCCTCGAATATTCGTGAATGCCCCACTTTCACATACACTTACACATCCCGGCTCTCTTCCTTTTCCCTTCCGTCATGGCTTTCCAAACACATATGTATGCCGCATATGCTGGAAGATTCAGCCATAAAGGCCTTAACCCCTTGTGGATATGAGAAAACGGGCGCACCGGCCCGGCTAACTGTCACAGATTAATGCTCGAACCAGCGTTGAATAGCCTTTCCAACCAAAAATCCGAACCACAAAGAGAACCGGCTGCATCGCATTCGAATAGGTGCTCTGACTAGGATGGACGTCTGTACGTCCTCGAGGCCAAGGGAGACGTTTGCCGGGCATTGGAGAAGTCAAATTCAGTCCCCGCTCAGACAACACCCGTGTTCAGCATGGTTTCTTCCCTTAAGGCAGGGGAGCAAATAAAGATCCACAGCATTTTTCCTTATCTCTATTGCCCCTAGCTCAATCAGTCATCCTCCCGCATTATCATCGTCAAGAACTCTGGTTCGAGAGGCTGCAAGAATGAGCGTTGAATCCATAGTGTTAGGTACGGGCGGAGCTGCTTATTGCAACCGCGAGTTATCCATATTATTTCGGCAATTAGATCATATCCCTCCACGTGTGGAAAAAGAAAGGAGAACGATATTCATGGATGCCATCGACAATGGCAGCTTGATGCCCAATTGGGAAGCCAGCTGCGGCCGTGAGATTGGAATTAGTAAGCTAGATGCCGAGCCCTGTTTAGGTAAACCTCCTTGGCGCAGGCCGTGGTGTGGGAAATGATCCTGATTAGACATTGGAACTACAGATGCACACTCAACGCCTCTATCCAGAGACCGTTGGTGCTCGCGCTATTCATGGATAGATAGCGACTCCCATCGGTGTTTGACGCTTCTTGAGGTCATGATTGTTCTGTGATTCTTGCGAACTATGGTTGCCCCGTGTCACTGGGCTAAGTATTCGGGTGCAGGTGTCGCGGACCAGGTACACATAGCCCTGAAGCTGTGATCCTAGGGCCCCAGTCTGCTGGTATCGTCATGACAATGGCATGTATGCGTGGTCTGCCCCCTGCGGGAAACAGGCTGAACGGACAGAAATCAATCCCAGGACTCCAGCACTGACCTTGGGGTTTCTCAGGAGCAGAACAGCGGAAACAGCGACTGATCGGTCTGACACTGCCATTCCGAAATTGGGAGGAAATGCCCGCCATGGACTCCCTTCTTCTGGGAGCGACAACGCTGACAAGTGGTTGGTTATGCAGCAGTGTGGGGTTAGCCTGGTGATTTATCTCGGCCGCGCCTAGATCCCGATTATAAAATGCCATATACTCTATCAGTGTCCCCCATCAGTCTCCTTTAAGTTCATTCTTATCATGGCGACCTAATTATTATATCCTCCTTTCTCTCTCTCTCTCTTAAACCTGTCCTAAAATGCTGCACCTACGCTCGTTTACAGCAGCTGCACTCGCCCTCACCCTCGTCTTTCTCCAGGGTGCGGCTCCTACATTGGCTGCTATCGCAACCGCTACTGTCCCCGTATCTAGTTTGACTCATGACGTCGAGGGAGATTTTTCAGTCATTTACTACGGTAAAAAGAACGCAGAATCTTTACTTGTGGGAAATGACGGGAGTGCGGCAACCGGTGGATGGAAAGCCTGGAAGCTCGTCACCGATCCCACCACCAATACCCTACGGGAGCATACAACCAGTGTCCAGGGACGTACCAAGGTGATAGGCGTGATGTACGATATTGGGGAGAAGGATATTATTGTTTCAATTGCTGCCACAGACTCCGTACTGCGCGTTTACGAGGTTGCCGATCCCGGAGAACAGCCCTCAAACCGGAAGGTCATGTTGGGCGATTGGTCTGCTCTCTGTCCATGGCGCAGCCCCAAAACTGGGAATCAGTATTTTTATTTGTTTGGAAAGAAGCTGGCGGTGCAATTCATTGTCAGGAGGGAGGGGAGCAAGTTTGAAATTCTCGAGGTCAGTCAATTGTTCTATGACGAGGTCTTGTACTGAACAATACAATATTTTATTTTTTTCGGATACTATTGCTTTACCAGGACCAAAATAAGAGGATCAAGAAAGACCAATTGTATGTATTCGTACATACGCCCGTGTTAACATTAGTGTAGGTTCAAACACTCGATCTTCCTGTCGAGCCAAACTCCTGTGCTCTTTCTCCCAGGGAAGGGACGGTCTACTTCTCAGCTGACGATGATAAGACTATCTACAGCTTCACAGCCGAAGACTCGACGACGGCTCCTGAAATTACTGTGCTTGGAAAAGTTGAGGATGGCATTACCGGATTGGCCACATACGTTACCGAAGCATCCATCTACTTGTTCATTGCCAGCGATGATACCATTGGCATTTACTCACCAAAGCTTGAGCTTCGGGGAACCATCGAACTCACCGAACTAGAGGATATCGAGATTGAGGGCTTGTCAATCGGCCAGTCGAAAAGTGCTAACTACCCTGCAGGCCTGCTTAGCTATGTTTTGGCATCGAAAGCACAGAAATCGTTCGGTCTCAGCTCTTTGGAACTAGCATTTAAGAAGTTGGACCTTGAAGTCAACGTGAAGCATAACCCACACCCATCGAAACATTTTCCGAAAGGAAATAAGCATAACGGTTTTGAAAACCGTGATGGCTCACTTTCTTGTTTCGCAGGATTCGCTGGCAAGAAATGCTTAGACTTCACTTGCAAAAGCAATTGTTCAAACCGAGGAAAATGCATTGGACCTAACGTATGTAAATGCAAAGATTCCTGGAGCGGACCAGATTGTTCATTCCTCCTCGTGGAACCGAAGTTCGAAACAGATGCCAGCGGTGGCGATGGAGATGACCCCGCCATTTGGATCTCACCGTATTCTGGCAATAAGTCAATGGTTATAACTACGACAAAATCCTCCGAGGGAGCGGGATTGGCTGTATTTAACCTCACAGGAAATCTGCTCCAAGTGATGAAAGCAGGACAGCCAAATAATGTGGACGTTATCTACGGAATGAAAGCTGGTCAAAAGACTATCGATCTCGCATACGCAGCTTGCAGAGAAGAAAACACATTGTGGTACGAGCAAAATTTAGCTATCCACTGACAGCTTATCCTCCTCCCTCAAGAAAGGCTTCAGTGAAGTGAACACTGCTAATCCTTCTTCCTCAGCCTCTTTGAAATCACCCGCGAAGGCCTCTTAGCTGAAATCCCTGGAGGCTTGCAGCCCACAAAGGACGGCTACAAGGTCTACGGTTCCTGCGCCTATCGTTCCCCCAGTAGCGGCAAACAATATCTTTTCGTCAACTCCAAATCCTCCGAATACACTGCCAGTACGAACTGACAGTCTCGTCTAATGGCACCTGTCTACAAC
>NW_001813978.1:2195099-2218913 GCF_000149585.1 Histoplasma mississippiense
GTTGGTGAGCTTGAAGGATGCGTTGGGCCATTTAGGGGCTCGCGGATTTGAAGCTGTTGGATGAAGTGGATATGGCATGGGGATTGGATAGGCTCCAGGTGGATGAGTGCAGGTAGCTGTAAGAGGCGGGCGTAAATGATACAAACAGAACCTCGGAGCATTAGAAACAAATGACTGGATACCTGGAGTTGATGTTAGTGTTTATATCATATCATCATCGATATTCTTTATGTATGTTATAAATCGATATTTCTATCGACTCTTCTACCCTACGTTCTTCGATGTATGTATGGTGCATGAAACAAATATGCTTTCATATTTATTTGTCATCCAGCTGATCGGGCCAACACTAAACTTAATATGGTATACGCGATGTTGACGAGAACTGGTCCCCATCGCGACAGACTCGACCAATTGTCAATGGGTTAAGAGGTGGCTGGTACAAGGGACGGTATCACTACCGAGCTGGGCCAGTCCTGTTCCCTCGAAAAAATCGGCGATTCCCCCGAGCAGCGAGAAGCTGTGAAGTTGGACTGAGCATCTGTTCCCGGAGAATAGTATATATATATATATAATACACGGAGCCAAATGGCCAAGAAAGGATGCGATTGGAATAGCGGCCAGGTCTATACGGATCGCATCGTTCCCTCCTTCGTTTACCAGTCAGACACTTCCGGACCATGCTGGAGTCATGAATCGCCCTACCTACCGCCTGGGTGGGAAGAAGGCAGTCCCTGCGGCGCCAATTCGTTGAAGCACATGGCTATGAGAGAAACCCTTTTGGACCAGCGGCTACTTACGACGCTTCATTTTGAGAACTTTCCTTGGGAACTTGCTAGATACTTGTGGGATTGTTTAGGGCGGTGGTGAGCAAAGCAAGTCCTTCTTCACCCTTTGAGGAACCTTCCGGTTTTTAATCTTGCAGGGCTCCCTTTTTGACCTAAGCCTCTTTATTTTTTTTTTTTTTTTTTTCTAGCGAAAGGAGAACCTTGCATCTCTGGAAAATATTCGCAACGGTGTATCCCTTGGAGTTTAGGGAAATAGCGCCGTTTTATTCGTTGAAAGCGTCCACTAAAAAGATGCCTCTCCGCGACTATTCCCGGCTGATTCATTCCCCGTCTCTGAGATGGGGCACGGTTTTCACCATCTCAACCCACCATGCAGACCTCCACGACCTCGTTGAGGTATCTAAAATTACCAACTTGGTGGCTCTGGATATCACTACCCCTTCTCTGGCCCAATCCACAGCCAATCAGGATGACGACGCCCCGATAACCCACTTAACCGATCGCGTCGTGAGGAGCTGGAGCGAATTAGCCCTCGCCGGTGAAGCTTTCAAAAATCTACGGGTATTGATGCTGCACGTGCAAGCCGACATTTCCCTGCGCGTTTTCTCATACCTGGATCAGTTCCCTTCGCTCGAGGCTCTGATTATCGTAGGCTGCCAGCAGCTTACCGACGACAGCGCAAAGAATGTTGGTCGGCAGCATGGATGGAGCACTCGTAGAGTCAATGCCACCAACAGAACCATATACGAGTGCTACAAGGCGCATGTTACATCTGCCAACTCTGCGGACTACTCGGAAGGATCAGAGATACGCTCACTGCCATTGCTCGAGTTTTCCTTAGGAGCCCCCGATGTGAGAGAGTATGCGAAGAAGCAGCACCAATCGGTTTGGTTTCATCGGCAGATCCAAAAGTCCAATTTGGAGCTGGCGAATAGTAGAAAAAGAACACCCGACCCCGACATCAACGGGCCGGCGAGGAACGACGTGAAGAGATTGCGAGGCAAGCCTGTCCCAAAGGGCCAGAAAGGCATCAACATGGCCGGTTTGCTAGCGGAATTCCAAAGGTTTTATAGATATCCCTCCCCTCCTGCTAAACTCCCTTAGTAAAGTCATATTTCCCCAAGACTAATGACACGGTCAGAGGAGGCTGATTGGCGGAGGTTCCCGTGCACGACCCAATGAACCACTTAATAATAAGGACCACCAGCGAGATCAGATGGATGCGGGGTGGATTGGCTACTTATCCCCTCGTCTGGGGGCGAGGCAACAATTAGCGTATTTTTTAGCGTGTACATTAGTGTATTAAATACACGAAAACTACTGGATTATATGAGAGATCGGCTGTGTTTTAGTGTAATTTATGTAATCTATTTGATCTAGCTCTAATTAATATCATGAGAATGGAACTCCTTCCAACACCCTCTTTTCAAGCAGAGAGGAATATTATTACATGCTTCACAACCATATCTTGTCCTTGGAGCTCTTCCTTTATTCTTCCCTGCTACCTTTCTTTTGTACTGACATCAGGCACAAGTTTGAGTATATGGCAAGGAGATCTGATGGTGATTTAGATCTGAATTTGATTGAGTAGTGGGTAGAGGATTTGAGTATTGAAAGAGTTGAAGATAGAGCTGTTGACGGAACTGCACATGAGATAGAGTAGCAGTGCCAGAGCCAGTAGCAGCCAGTCGATGAAGGATATAAGCATTGACAATAGCATAGTCAATAATCCAGTACAGAATTGCCAACCAGGTCTGATTAGTGGGCATATGAGTCTCATAGAAAGCTCTATACTGATTTGCTAAGTCAATCCCATTTATATTATGATTGTAATCATCAATAATGGTAGGAATCTTCACAGCTTTTTGCCAGTTATCTCCAAATATTCTTCAGATTTGAGAGTCATTAGTAGAGCTCAATTCTAAGTGCTTCTGACGCATTCAACAAAGCTGTCTGACAGATGAATTGTAGACAGTAGTAATACTATGTTATTGTCTTTCCATTCAAGACAGAAAACCTCATTTTGAAGTATTATACACAGAATATTGAAGGAAATATAAGAGGATAATCCAGAGTTCTTGCAGGAGAGGAGACAGATTGACAGAATGGATGATTCCACAAGCTCCAATTCCTTGCTTTCAAAGATAATAGAATAGAGCAACAGATGTGAAGTAGTTATCTATATAAATTGAGTAATCAGCAACCTCTTACTGTGAATCCACCACAGGGGCGAGATCCATGCCTTTTCGGAAGCTCTGCTGCTCGGAGCTCTGCAAGAATACAGGCAGCCGTTCAATCAATTCCATCACAAGAGATTCAGTCTTGGTTAATTCTGAAGTTCGGAACATCGTACTTATGCAGAGATTATTATGAGACATGGAAAAGATTCAAAGATATCTCTGTTCTTCTAGTTTAAAGACCTTATATCTCTGTCTGATTGGTTTCTGAGGCATCTTAACTGTGTATTTGGACTGTTCAAAGAACCGAATCATCATCTCATCAATGGAGAGATTTAAACCTGGGTTGTAGTATTTCTGACATGCTGTATGGAAGTTGGAGTATAAAGACTCTAGCTTCTGTATGAAGGAGGAGTAGAAGGATTCCAGTCTGTGAGGATTGGATATATGAATATATCTCTTGATCTGCTCAAATTGATACTGTGTCATATGAAATCTTGATGAATGAAGTGGCCCCTGTACATCATTCCTGTTCCAATAGTTCCCAATTGCTGGAGACTTATGTACTCCCATATAGATAATCTGCCCAAGAAATACCTTGATTTCTGCAGGAGTAGTTGGCTGCCAATCCCGTGGATTGATGGCTGAATTCCTTGATATCTGAATCTCTGCGTAGGCATTGGTGGAACTGGCAATATTCTGAATATCTGCCTCTGAGATATAGAGAAAGAATAGGGTGTATGGATTCTGTGGATCAATATCATTGGACAGATTGACAGCTGGGGGGCGATAAAGAGATTCCATAGGTTTGAATCTAATACTCTTCAGAGGTGGAATGTCTGCTAAAAGTGCACTGACAGATCGCTTTCGCTTTACACCTGTTTTTGTACTGTCTAATAAATAAATCAGTCAATCTGATTAAAAGAAGCATTGAAGAATTGGAAATCACCTGTAGAGGTCATATTTCTATCCCAGGGTGGGCAGGGTGGGCAGGGGGTGATCGCATCCACGGTGGATATGAATATGGATCAAGAAGAGAAGGTTCCAAGGTTGCAGAACACGTAGAGCAGAAAACACAAGATAGTGAAGCAGTATCAACAAATCAGATTACATAGATTTTAGTATGAGAAAGCTAACAGCTTAGTAGTTATTACACTAATGGTATTGCGCTAATTGTTGCCTCGCCCCCAGACGAGGAGGTACTAGTGTTTTTGTCATGCAGTCTCGGTCTCAAATCTCACGTATGGTCTGTTTGGCAGAATTACTATGGAGCTACTGCGTAGGATTCAAGGAATCGCCCGATCCCCAGCATACACATACAGTCGTATATTAGTACACCCCTTCGCCTTCTTCCTTTGGCCGATTCACGATGCCTGAGGCACTTTGAAACTTAGTTTTTTTTGCTCTGTTGGCGCCACAAAGGAATTGTTGATTCCACCGCGCTTGGAAGTCTGCCAACGCATCCCGCAAGACAGACTCGACGGGGTCCCCACTCGCTTTTTAAGTTCGTGATAGGGCAGTTAGGGCTTTGTTCGGCAATTCCCATTTCTCGACCCACGAAGCTTGGGAAGTTGTCTGCCAAAACTCGACCTTCCACGGCCTTCACATGTAAATATCTGTATACTACTAAAATATGTGAATGGCGCACGTCCAACCAGACTACCCAAGCCCAACTCAAAAGCTATGTATGGGAAGCAATCATAGAGATTCGTTCAAAATTGAGCTTTGCTGAAGCGTGGGCAAGAGCCCTGGGACCCAGGCCCGCTAAGCCGGATCGGGCAAGCCGGCCAAAGTGTGATATCAGCGCCCAGCAGCATCGCCCAATTCCCGTCTGTCCTCTCCTTCGATGCTCCATGTTTGGGCGCGTTGCTCTCCTTTTGTCTTTCTGAATATAGAGGCGCCCCCAGCCGTGACCTCCATGCATTTTCTGCTGGGATTCCTGTCTGCCCAGACTGCTCTCTGCTCTCTGCTCTCTGCTCTCTGCTCTCTGCTCTCTGCTCTCTGCTCTCGTGGTCCCTCACCTAGCTAGCCGCCTTGAAAGTTTCATACACCCACACCTACATTTCTATACCGTTTTACAGAGTGCGACATGGCAGACCGCGGCAGCCGATCATCCGCGGAGGCTTCCAGGGACTCTCGTTCTAGCACAGATTCTCGCTCCCCAACTTCTAGCAATACGCCTTTCCGTCTGGCCTCGATAAGCCCGCTACAACCGCGCCAAGGCTTCGGTGATTCGTTACGTGCTTCCCCATCCTCCCCCAGAGCTCGCCGACAACCATCACTGTCCCAATCTGCAGTGCAAAGCCTCATCGATAATCCGCCTTCCGGAAATGCGGCAGATCCGGCCTTTGCGGGCCGTGACTGGACCCAGATATCGGTTGGCGAGCTGGTCACCCCGAGTGATCTTCACTTTGTAGAAATGGATACGGGAATCGAGGAGGCCACGAATGTATAGTTTTTTTCATTTCATCTCCTACCAGATTAGCCGAAAAGTAAAAAAAAAAAAAAAAAAAAAAAAAAAAAAAAAAAAAAAAAATCTACCATGTTTCCAGTACCCGCTGATAATCTGTCCCCGGCTCTTTTTTGCTCTCCTCTGTTATCCGCAGATTCTGATCGACTCCGGTTCCCCTGTTATTTTAATCCGCGAAAAGCCCAAAGATAAAACTGCCATTGGTACATTCGATTATGCGGATCTCAATGCATATCTCCTGCTTGTGGTAGGATTGGTGCAACCAAGCGAGGAGCATGTTGCGTCCATGCGAGAGCTGGCGAGAAAAGCGAAAGAAGGGAAGGAAATCCCGCTGAGAGACGTGAAAAACCTGGGCCTGAACGTACCCATCACGAGCCTTACTCCCGGCGCCAGTCTGATGAGAGCGGTCGAGACATTTGGTGGTGGAGTTCATCGGGTTATCGTTGCGAAAGAAGATACAAACGAGGTTGTGGGTATCTTCAGCCAATGGCGGCTTGTGAAGTTTCTGTGGGAAAACGGGCAGAGCTTTCCTGTCATCGATCAGCTGTATCCGCGGTCTTTGGCAGATCTGAGGATAGGTTCGCAACAGGTAATATCGATCAAGTATGTGCCGGTGATGTGCCGTTAACCCTCGCTCTGAAAACCTGCAAACAATTTGCTCTCAAATAAATATCCTAACAGTTTCTATAGCGGATACAAGCCATTATCCGAAGCCTTGGAATTGATGAACAGTGAAGGGATTTCCTCAATCGCAGTCGTCGACAACCAACTCAATGTCGTTGGAAACATATCTGTTGTTGATGTGAAGGTGTGTTTCTGTAGTTATACAAAGCTATTACTTTTTAAGTTATGCTTGCACTAACCCCGAAATCAGCTACTCACCAAATCAACATCCCTTCCTCTCCTAAATAACACTTGCATACATTTCATCTCTGTTATTCTATCAACCCGCGGCATGCATGAGGGTAAAGACTCGTATCCGGTTTTCCACGTTCACCCTCAATCGACGTTAGCCCATACAGTGGCAAAGATAGTCGCTACAAGATCCCACAGGTATGGCAGGCGGGCAGTATCGGGCAATTGTGTCGTTTTTAGCTAACAAATTTAGGATGTGGGTAACCGACCCTCAATCGCCGGCATCGTCAGGACCTTCCACTCCTTCCCACTCTGCCATTCACATCCCTCTGAACAGCCCATCCGTCATACCTCTGTCGCCCCAATCGTCTCCTGCAGCTCCATCTACTTGGAGCCTCCCCCCTCCCACTACGTCGCACCATGCGCAACCCTACCATTCGACGCTGATATCCCCCGCTGGCCCACCACAGTCGATGTCCACATCTATTCCAGCCGCCTCGCTACCCGGTGCGAGGCTGTCTGGCCACCTCGTTGGCGTGGTAAGCCTAACTGACATTCTCAACCTGTATGCCCGTGCCAGCGGGCTAAGCCCCGCAGACCCGAGCATATACCGTAGTCAGCGAAGGCGAAGCAGTAGCTCGAGCCTAGGCATACGGAAAAGTGGAGATATCGGGCGGGACATCGGTAGGGATGTCTGGAACCGTGGAAGCGCTTAGGGATTTTCAAAACTCAGAAATCATAGCTAGCCTAGATCCCCCGCCCACTTCAGCCCCCTGTGACTTTTTTCCTCTTTTTGCTTCTCTGCTCATCAATGCATTTTCTTTCTTTCCTTTTTTTTTTTTTTTTTTTTTTTTTTTTGTTCTTTGTTTGCATTGTGGGTTGTCGAAAGGGATTTGGAGAGCAGATATTTATTGGCGCTCTCACATGTTTAAGCGAGAGTTTGTTGCGCAAAAGACCCTTGTCACCCGGCCGTTCTCGAGGTCAGCCTCCAGCTTCTTAGCTACAATAAATCAACTGTGAACTAGTTCATTGTTGAAATGGCTGAGATGACTCGCATGAGTGTTCATTCAAAAATCACTATAATTACATACCTGTCTCTACTCACTTGCAGGTTTAAAATCTTACATAATACCTGCACCAGTGAGTGAGTGAGTTACTTAAAAAGCAAGTTCAAATCAAAGGATGCATACGGAGTCAACATCTCGCCTCCACAAGTCCACCCATCAAGCTCAAGTTAAGCGGGAGGTGGGTCGACAAGAAGCAGCCACAACAACTGAGAGGTGCGTGCCTAGCGCACAGGCAGGTCCTTCACCCGCCCGAGCAATCAAAGCTCCCTCACTAACTACCGAGTATAGTTTAGTTTATAATAGAAGCTCCCAACGCCCTGGGGACTTGCCAAAACTCATTGGAGCTTGCACTCAAAAAGAATTTCCAACTACTATATGATGGGATGGGAGGATAAGTTAGGCGGTTTGAACCAGCGTTCAAACTTTTTGGTGCGGGTCTGTTGGACTACTTTTGTCGTTGCTTGCCGAAATTCTTCGTCAGTCGTTTTGGCTGGCAGTTCATAACCGTTCCTTGTTTCGGCGGATGAATGGAAAAGAAAAAGAAAAGGAAAGGAAAAGGAAAAAGGAAAAAAAGGAAAAAAAAAAAAAAAGGAAAAAAAAAAAGAAAAGAAAAGAAAAGAAAACAGAACGAAAAACCAACAACACCCTTTTGCTTTCTTTAGAAAAAAGCAAAAGGAAAACAAACCCGCACGCCAAATGGTTACTTATTACCTTCTTCTGTAGTTCAACCCATACCGCTGGACCTTCTCGGCTTTATCATCTAAGCACCGGAAACCACATCTCATCATTCCCTGGAGCGTGGAAGCCCAGGCCCGCAGTAGCCGGGCTCTTCCAATCCAATCAGCGCCAAAATGGCGGCCCCAACACCCCCCGCCACCTCCGAATCCATGATTCTCGCTGGGGGTCGGTAAGAACTGGCGGCTGTGGGTGGTGCGCAGGCGCTGTAGGGCGAAACAACTTTAATTTTAGAGTTCTCCAGCAAGGGGGGCGCCGTGAACCTATCTATTCCTTGCTCGTCGTTCGTCGTCCGTTCGTCTGCTGGTAACTACTGTATTTTATGCAGGTGATTGTCGACTAGTTTTGTTTTTTGATCGTCCCGGGGACCATCTGCAGTGCATATATAACTAGTGAGGCACTTACTTCTCGGTATGGGAAAAAAAAAAAAAAAAAAAAAAAAAGGCGCGGGAGGCGAGCTGGGGCTTGGGTTCAACAAAAAATGAACGAGACCAATGAAGAGAAGGATTCACCTCCGGGTAACCATTGCATTTGCTTTCTCCTCTCCATAGGACCCAGGCAAAAGGAAAAAAGAAAAAAACATCCATTGCATGAATGCTTCGTGTATCGCCATTGCCAGAGAACGTTGCTAGATATTTGGAAGCTTCTCTCGGGCCAGGCAACGAACGGCTCATCGAATCAAATCGACTCTGCAGGACAACATCGCCGAACAATGAATGGACGTCCATTTTGGCCCCCATACGGCCGAGAAAGGCGAATGAGAGAGAAGAACAGATTCTTCGTCCTCGCTTCTACCCTTTTTGATTGTGGAAGCGGAATTTCAAGGGAGTAAGTAGACAGTGGCGTGGGAAGTCAAGCGGGGAGAGGAATTTTATATACTCTTTTCCTGCTTTGTTTTTTTTTTTTCTTAGCATCTGCCCCGCCGGTAAACTTTATTTATATATATTTGTGTATATATATATTTTGGTTATTCAATTCCGAGCATGCTTTCCGGTTACCGTGTTCCAAAAATGGAATGGAGATCCAAAGAAAAGAAAAAGAAAAAAAGAATCAAGAGAAGGAAGGTAGTTATGAAATAGTAAAAAAAAAAAAAATCCACATTAAAAACTATTTGTTCCCTACATACATGCATCCACACATAGCCTATATAGCCTCAAACATTTCCTGTTTTCCGTCTTTCCCTTTAAATCATTCCCTTCCTTCTCTTGAATCTGCTTCAAATGACCCGCTTCTTAATGGAAGCTAGAAGCGGTGGGGGGAGGAGACAAATGAGTCTCGACTTTCCCTCTTTCCGCATCGGTTTTTTTCCGCCTTCGCCACACAAATAACCATAGATAGATTGCAGGCTGATGCGATTGCGCAGTTGGAGTATCATGACAGATATACATATAGCAAATACAGCAAATATGCATGTCGCTCATAAAAGGTATCAGGCGTTGTTCCGGATATGTGGCGAGCATTAAAACAGTAAAAATGAGATAGGCTAAAGAGCGTCCAGCACATATAGCAGAAAGGCTCAAAACTAAAGTATGGGTTAAAGAAAAAAGGCCAAATAAATGATGAATTAGAAGAAAATAAAAGAATTAAGCATCGCGTGGTGCAAGGACATACTTAGCGAGTCTTGGATTAAGAGGTAGGAAGAAGGAAAGAGAAACAAAAATTTTGATGGGCTCTCTCTGCCTTTATTATCACCATCCCTCTCAACATGGGAGCTATAGATTATTCTCAAGAACTGACTTATAGACAAACAGGCTCTCCGCATAGGGAGTATACGCGCTTCTTGAGGTATCAACTTTGCTCTGAATTCCCAGATAGCTAAAGGGGAAATCCCAACATACAAAACAAGTCAAAAAGTAAAAACTAAAAATCAAAGGCGGGAAGGGAACTCAAGTTTCCCTAGCTCTCTTTGATGAAACTAAATCGGAAGCCCCAGCTGAGTGAAAATTTGTTAGTTAATAGAACAATTGCGAAGAATGCACCAGGCAATATGAAAATTAACGCAAAGGAGAGGTAATGAGTGATTATATATAGCTGTTTTCCCTTCCCATTGCCAGATCCAGGGAACAGAAGACACAGGAAATATCAAGGGAGTATTAATGAGCGTATCTATAGAAATAGGCATGCGGAGGAGAAGGATATGAAAAAAGCTGGTGCTCCTGCCCTTTGTTGTTCGCGAGTGATCAATTAGAAGGTGGATACACCAAATGGGTCGGAATATTCGTATTTGAGAAAGGCGTTCTCGTCAGAACACTCGTGGGAGGCAGTGTTGAGTTCGAGTCCATTGACGTCTGGGAGCGCATCTTGGAAAAAAGATGATGTTTCTGAACCAACTATTTCTTCCGGGAAAAGGTCGTTGTTGTTCATGATTGAATTCTGAACGTATTCACTCAGGCCCATTGGAAGGGCATTCTGGTCGGAAAATCCCTGCTTGACAACCGGCGAAGGAAGAGAAGGGTCAGCAACACTGGAACCCGAGGTTGTCATTGAACCTGCCGAAGAGCCTCTGGAAACTGGGGATGTTCCATGACATGGAGTTTGGATCATAGGGACCTTGGTGTTTACTGGAATTGGTGTGCACTGGATGAGAGGGTCGAGAGTTTGGCTTTCTATCTCCTGGAAACTACCTGAAGGCAATTTATGATTGCTTGGGTTTTCAATGTTAGAGCCGGAAGGAGAATTTTTAGCGGTGGCGGAATTCAGTGCGGAAGTGTTGGCACCCCAGTTATATTCAGTGCCAGTGCGGGGATAACTGCCGGTAATGCCCATCCCTTCAGCCGGAGAAGTGACAGCAGAAGAATGAGTATAAGGCATACAGTCAAAAGAATTCATGCGTATAACCTGACTCGCCCTAGATTGGGTGTTTAGACGTCGAGGGCGCGGTTGCTGGATATGTTGATAGGATTGCCGCCGACTATTTGGGGCTGGTTTAAGGGCCGAGGTTCTTTGCTGGTTAGTTGGAGACCCTTGCTGCACGGGTTGATATAGTTGTTGGATATTGGAATGCGGTCTTGTAGAATCGTTCCCTTGCTGTCGGGTTTGTTCCAAGTGCTGCTGCCACTGCTGCTGCTGCTGCTGCTGCTGCGAGGAGTGCATCATGGGATAGCTGGGGACAGACTTTTGCGGGTGAGATTCCGGTCGCATGGGCGACGATCCAGCATGATTTAGGTGTGTAACAGCAATGGCGGGATCCGAAGCCACTCTTCGGTTAAGCCTGTTATTTTGACCGTTGAAATTGGCGATTCCTTGACCATCATAGCTGGGAGCGTTGGGTGAAATAGGTAGAGAACTGGGTCGTCCATGTGGTGCTGGGGGGCTGAACGGATTATTGAACATGCCCTCCACGCCTGGTAAGCCATTGAATCGGTACATTGCGGGATCATATACGCCCTGAGGTGATATTGGCCCTGTGTGGTACGGATTGGGTATGCTACCGTTCAGCTGTGAGAAAGATGAATTTGCATGAGGTTTTGCAAAATTGGCCAACATGTATGGGTGTAAGTGCACATCCAATGACTGGGACCTGAGCTGAAGACTATCGATGTGACACCGACGTTTTCTGCCGTGCTCATCATCTAATTCGTCGTACATCTCTTCCTTCTCGACAGCTTCCATGGTGATACGCAACCCCTTCCCAGTTCGTTCTTTGTGAACTTCTGAAGCGCGCAGCGCGGACTCAAATCGAGCTTCCATGGTCCTGTCTCCTCTCCTGGAGGCTGCGATAAATGCCCTTATCCAACAGTTAGGTTTACTCGGGAACAAGCATGACCAAAGAGTGAAAAGACTAACCTTTCTCGATTTTCCAACCGCCGTTTAACATCCTCTTTCTCTCTTGCTTCTCTCTCTGATTCTGTCTCATGTTTATCCTCCACCTCCTTGGTGTCCCTGCTCTCTTTAACGCGAGTGGAAGTTGGAGAGGCCATGGTTATAAAGAGTCACCGAGGAGCAAGGAAATTATGATCTCTGGGGAAGGGACAGGAAAAAGACACCCGGGGGTTTGAGTGACTATTGATATGGCAGCCGTCCGAATCTGAACAGGAGAAGAACAAGAGAAGGTTTCGTGTAATAATAGAGGGAAAGACAGCGTTTCCTGGAATATATAGATGAACAAGGCGGCAGGGAGTAAACCGTAATGCAGTAACCGAGCGGCCTAGTTTCTTTGGTCTTTTCTGACATACGGGGGAGCTCGAAGAAAAAGCAATAATTTCCTCCGATGTGGATTCGGGAGATCTCCTTGGTTATTGCATGGGGGATGAAAAGCAACAAGTTATGACGGAGATGAGGAGACAAAAGTAATGAGGAGCAGCAGTGGGGAGTGCGAAGTTGCAGGTACGCCAAGGAAAGCAATACTGGTGGTTTAGGGAAGGGTCCGGGAAGGAGGTCGGGACCGAAAAGGATTTCGCTAGTCCAAGTCCCACCTTAGACTTTCCGTCGTAACCACGGTTCGCAGGATATCTCCTACCTAGACTCTGATGGGCCGTGAGCCGTGTGGGCCCTGTAGTAGCCCGTGCTCTGCACACACGGCCAGCCAGAGCCGGGGCCCCTCAATCCACCTCCACTGCTCACCAACAATAACGATTATTGTTATTATTGAAATTAATGCGGAAAATTTTGAGGTGCCCAGCACAGACCACACGCAGAATGCATGCATGGAGTAGGAATGACCGGCAAGCTAGCCAGAGGCTTATGCAGGGGTCCAAAGCGTGAGCGTATACGGCTGGCGTTCCATTTACCCGCAGCAAAAAGTCGTCTACTCTTCGATGGCGGGCACTCCATTTTTCCTTCTCAGAAAGAAAAGAAAAGATGAAAAAAGGAGACCATGGAAGTGCAGAATCTGTAACTGGGTGGCACTAGCAACATGCTTGGGATCCCCGTAGTCGAGCGTTACAGGAAAGATGGCTCTGATAGTGTGGAATATTTGCAAACTAAGGTCGAATGGAAGGCAGCAGCCGTATACCACTTTACAATTTGGCCCTGAAAACCGGCCACGGACAGGGGAACCCTTTCCAGCACAGAGTTTCTCTAAGGCCGAAAGGCCTCCAACGAAGAAGGGCGGGATGTAGATCCAATGGGGTAGGAATCATAGACATTACAAAATGGCAAGCGTTAACCTTGAAATGAGTACAGCCAGCCTAGAACTGGAAAATAGTTGCGTAGGTACCTACCTGAGACTTGGAATCCGTCCCAAGTGTATACACACCCACACGCTCGCTTCCACGAACCCAGGTCTGGATAGGAGGCAGGGCATCAGACAACACCAGACAGCACCAGATGGCGCAAGACGGCACTAGGGGCTCTGTAAGGGCAGACATCAAGGCGCATCCAATGCCCGGATTATGGTTTGCAGGTTCCAAGTTGGCAGAACTAGTTGTGGCCTCAAGTACAGCGGCTTGGTTGAGGTCAAAAGTTTCCTGATTGAGCACTGTTTGGTCTGGAGAAAGTTGGTCAGCAACCGCACTAGGTTATTTTGGACAAGAACCACCAGGCCCCGTCACTTTTAGTGGCTGATCATCCAGCGTGGCCAATCGGAGATCCGCAAATCGCTAAATGCTCTATTATATAATCATGCCTGGGCTTGCCAGCTGTCCTGCTTTTTTTAAAAGTAACATGGGGCTCTCGTTTGCAAGTTGGACCCACAAACCATTCATCTAAAATACACCCATATATATATATCACGGGTTAAAAGATGGTAAGTCTGAAAACCCTCGACAGAAAGACAATAATAGCTCTAAGGAAGAGTTCTGCGATCTTAGTTGTTTAGGCCTCGCTGAGGCGTTTCTGGCCGAGATTTCAGTGGCGTTGCTGCTCTTCTTGGCTGAGCCGCCATCTTTCTAAGTCACGTGTTCAATATTCAACCTTGGAACCTTACAAGGTTGCCCATGTAGAATGCCACCAAGACACCAATATGGGTGATTTCTTTTTCTTTTTCTTTTCTTTTCTTTTTTTTTTTAATAAGAAGCACGTTCCATAATATAGATGGAGGTATGGTGGTAAATAAATTGTTTTACACGGCACAGTTTAAGACAATAAATTACGATGGATAAACCGATTGATGGTTAATACTTGGTGAATCGTATTGCCTGATCCCCGGCACTCAGTACCAGTACTAGTAACTACAAGTATACATCACGCTCGACTCACAGAAATACAACTACACACACATATTCTCTATGAGTAGAAATATGCCATTTGTTTATTTATTTTATTTCTATATTTATTTCTGGCCAGGTTGGTTGTTGGTTATTTTGGTACAACATGTTTCATCATGGGGAGGCAGCTGTAATTTTCTGTATCAAGTGTAAATAGCTGGTGCAGAGATTAAATGCGACTTCGTTCCCCCCGCCGTTGGCGGGATTTTAACTTCTCGGTTTCGACATGCCTTGGTTAACCTTGATCTTCAGTGGCTAAAATAAACCCGGCGCTGCTGATTTTTACGGTTGCGCACTGGAAAGCGGTTTTTTTTCGGGCCAAAAAATTTTGCCTCGTGCTTTTTAACAGGTAGTTTCAAGGAGGACCTTCTGACTTATGGCTTAGAGGTGCTACGGTGTCGGCGGCGATACCCTGACTCTTAACTAAACCGCTTAACTAACTAACAGTTGACCACACGCATTTTATCATGTAAGGGCTGCGATATCTGGCTCTGGTGCAGAAGACTTGGCTGTGATGGCAAGAACAATCATTTTGAAGGGACGAGGCTCCAGCCTCCAGTCCTGTCCGCAAAGCTATCTCCGTTTGGCCACTCCACACCTTCAACCCGGTTCCGTGATGGTCGCAAACCATATGGAAGAAGAAAATATGAGTCCACTTTATCCCCCACCTTCCGGAACCAACACTCCCTCCCCGCCTTCGAAATCTTCAAAGATGTTCCTCGCAGGGATAGAGTCAATCATGAATCAATGACAGGTATCTATCCCCTGTCAATCTTGTCAGCACTAAAAGACAATCCTCTTGGGGAATCCAGGTTATATGCGAACAGAACAGCTTCCTAGGCAGGTACGGAGTAGTCTATATTATCGTATTCGACACTGCAGACGACACTCACCGGCTTAACAGGTTGGAGGCAGCCAAACATGAGCCCCCAAATATTGTACAGTACATGTAATGTCCATGTACCAAAAAACGAAGTTTTCCACAGGATCTGCTGTGCTGCCAAACCGAGGTAGGGATGCGCAGGCCAGATGCCTCGTTCGCCATACTTTGAGCGTTCTCGTGCATATTTTGCCACTTCATATGGATACTACATGTACGCTCAACGGCCTAGCATTCCCGCCTATAACACACTCGCTGTTTGATCTTTGCACGAGGGAGAGGCTTCTCACGCTTCGGGATTTGAAAGTTAATGTCAGAATATATAAAGATAAAAACGGGCTGAAATTGGCTAGCTACTATGTACAGTATGTAAGTTTGGATGCCTTTCGCTAGCCATGAGGGTTATCCCATTTGAGTTCCCCTTCCAACCGCCAACTGTTTGGACGAATCAAAAGTCCCGAAAAATATTGTTCCTGCTTTTAGGGCGGTTGTGAGTGTTGTTGGTTGCGGACTTTGCACTTCTCCATCTTTAATTATATATGCACGTTGAGGTCACCTGGCGAAGAGAGAGACGGCACAAGCAATCCCATAATAATATGTGCGTCCGAACTATTGCTAGAGATCCTCCGCATGCAACCTGCAAATGCACCGATCTCACTGTTGCATGGCAATAGTCACCAATCCTCATGCACAGACGATGCCATGACTACATGGCAGCTCCAGGCGGATTTAGAAATATGCACACTTAGGCAGGTACCGATGCGCAATGCCTGCACATGTACTGTACATGTACATGTACGTCCATACCGTACAAGGGACATCGGTACGGCACAAGAAGAAAGGATGTGATCAAAAGCTGCGGTGTCATTCCATCGCCCTCATGCAAATCCGTTCGGCCAAGCTAAAGGCAACATGACACCATCATGCTGCACTCCACACCGTTTAGGGCAGGTCTCGTATGCAGGAGCCATGGGATGATTTACCCAATTGCATATTGGATGCAATGTATTATCCCCCATAATACGACGAACTAGTTGTGTTTGTGGAGGGATGGGCGGTGGATTGTCAGGTGTTAAGAGCCAGAGATGCCTGTCTTTGAGAGCCACGTCAGGAGAGGAGGAGGAGGGGTGTGTGATGCTAAAGGAATTCGAAATAGCGGGGGAATATGGTAACTTCGCAGCCGTAGCAACCAGCTCGCTCAGGTGAAGTTCTTTTCCTGGACCAACCTTTTAATTTTTTTCTGGGCCTCAATTTACCTATTAAAACACGAATATGAACCATTGATTTCTTATGTTTGCTGGCCACCTTGTGTCCTATTTTCAATTCGTAGGCAACAAATATTAATTCCCACGGATTCCCGAGAGCCGCTCCCGAAGTGATGGCCCGCCAGGGGTTCGGCAAAAAGGTGGATCGACTAGGTGATCACCAGGATCTGTTTTGAACTACACAGCGCGCGGGCTGCCTTGCAATCTTTGATGACGATATAGTTCGGACATGCGACCTTTGTGTGATAAAAAGGCCTTGGTCACTTATACAATCTAGGGTCTTACAGAAGTTGACAAGGGAGGGGCGGGCAGAAGAAGTACACAAATTAAAGTAAAATAAAGCAAGGAAAATGCACAGGAGCCGCGGAGGTGAAAACTATCTTGGTCCAAATTTATCAAGCTAAAATAACACGAAGAGGTACAAAACCAGTGCCATTTTGAAGGGAACCTGGAATTATAGGACGGAAAAACTGCGCTAGATTCGCACGTTTGGCTAGCTATTTCTTGACCGGGTTTTGGATTTTCTGCGTCATTTTTTTTATCTGTTTATTGTTTCGCTTCCCCCCCCTCCGTTTCCGTTGTTTGCCATTACTTCAATTAGCCAGTTTCCAGGAGAGAAGAAAGTGGTGTATTGCAATATCATGCTATGCCTAAGGGAGGTACACGCCCCTGTTCTTCTTTTTCCTCCGTTCCAAGTTTATACGAAAGCTTATACCGTAATTTAACTGAGTCCCCGGCCCCGAATGGGATCCCGTTCAATTGCATTTCAAGACGAACTCCGTTCTGCTGCAGTGGGGCTATGTGACGTCCAGACTGCGGCGTCAGTTGCAAGCTATATGCCTGTTTTAGTAGTTAGCGGCATTAGTATATTGGTCTATGTAGGTCGCGGATAAGAGGGGAGGGGTAGAAGATGATTATAGGACGGGAGGAGAAGGAAAGGGAAGGGGAGGACGGGAGGGAGGGAGGGAGTGAAGGAACGAAGCGGGACCACCTATTACCTTCTCAATTGCAACTTGGAAGTGGAGGTCGGATATTGGTTGGCTGGTATTATTCGAAAATGAGACTAACACATGTATCTTTTGATCCCCTGCGTTCCTAGCGGAAGTAAAGTCAACGCCTATCGATGATTTCAGGACTTGTACCTTGCCGGTACTAGGCAGATTATTCTCCGGAAGGGCCGAGGCGAAGGTCCATTCATCATCCCCTGTAGTAGTTGTGGGTGCTGCTGCCGGCTGTGTAGCTGTCTGAGACATTCCCTGGCCTAGGTCAAGAAATGATGGTGAGGAGCTGGATCCCAAAGAGCTTTGAAGGTGGTTGAAGGGTGACGAAGTCTGGGAACGTGCCGAAACCAGAGATGGGAATGGGTCCCCCAGTGGAGGCGTTGCTGCCTTTTGTTGTTGCTGTTGTATTGAGGCTGGCATAGCTGTCGGGGGTTGGGTTTCCAACACTGAGACAGCAGATGTGGAAAGGGCGGGGTCATCAAACAGGTTTCTGGACAGTGATGATGTAGACGATAATCCCAATAAAGTCGATGGACCTTTTAATTGTTAACTTGGTTCGTTGATATCCAAGGCTTACTTACTTGAACTAAAGCCACCTCCGAGAGATATGCCACCGCCTTGCGGCTGTGAATTTTCTTGGAATGAAAGGCCAAGGAGATCTCCTTCCGATGACAGTACCTGGCTTTGCGATGTACTGACAGCCGTGCTGCCATTGGAGCCAGGTGCAGTATCATCACCGAAATCGATTAAGGATAATTCATTATCGGAATTCTTCTTCACGCCTGTGCTCGTCCCCAGTGTTCCTTTCGGAATTTTGGCTGCTCCTTCTAGGTCGCCCGACTTCACTAACTTATAACGCTGGATAGTTCGGTGTATACTATCATTGATTTCTAAGAGTTTGGCAACAGCTTCTGAGTCATCCGACTCCTCCTCGCACATCTTTTGGATTTTCGGATGTGCGCTTTGGAGGGCATTGGCGAGTTCCTGATGGTTTTTCATTAAAAAAAATCCTAGTTTTTTGATTTGAGGTATAACCTACCTCAAAAACGTCCCCTTCCTTTACTTTATCACCGGGCTTGTAGCTTTGAAGCATTTCCTCTAAAATTTTTGCTTTTTGTTGGACTTTGGCGACCTCTTCAGCAGCCTTTGCTCTATAGTCCGTTTTATGCCGTAAGTCGTACCCCGCCATTACTTTCATCAACCTGTTCGCCTCCTGTAGGTCTTCAGGACCCCCTCTTCGAATGAGTTCCTGGAGTTTAGCGGATTGGGCAGCCCGCTCTTCTTCTTCCATCTCCTCAGCAGATTGGAGATTCTAGCCAATGGTCAATATGATCCTAATGTGGTGGGAATATATAAAAGCCGACATACATCGCTGGGATTTAAAACTGCTGCATCCTCCCGACGAATTTCCGGGAACATATAACCCTTGTAAAGAAGCAGGCGATGCATATCCCTGATAAATCCCAAGTCCTCCTTGTATCGTGACGTCTGGCATATTGTCTGCCGCCATTCCTCGATCGACTCTAGAATTCGATGCTGTACTCTGGATGGTCGGATCGGAGGGCGTTCGGGAAATCTCCGTACCAGCTCATTAAGGAATTCTTTCGTACTGATTTGGAGATGGAAGGGATATCCGCAGTTTTTCACACATATATCAAGAAGCTAACATCATAACCACGATCAGTATCCCGCTTCTTCGGACTGCAAGCTTCAACATACCGCTAGGGCGAGTAGCGCCACATTGGGATTCCGCGAATTAATGAGATGTACTATGTTGATAGCAGCTTCCCGAGGCCTTATCAATCGTCAGTGCCAATGAAATAGAGGGCGAGAGGTTCCGGTTCAAGCGAAGGAACTCACGCGTTGCCCTTCTTAGAGTTTATGAGATCAGCTATTTCGAGATTCAAAGCAAGGTTGGGTTCGTAATTCTGGGGGTCGCATGCATTGTCTACGACCAAAGAATATTAAATTAGAACAAGCGAAAAAATGTAATACTTGGAATGAGAAGTAGTGGAGCAGAGAGAACCTACAGATGTATCTTTGTAGGGTTGATTGCGCGGGTTCAGCGAAGACACCAAATCGATCCCTCGCTGCCATGCGTGCAGATGTCGCCTCCAGATTGACGGATAGGTCAGGGAATCAGAACCTTCAAGAAGGACCTTCGAAAGCGTAGAGTGAAAATCTCTTGCCTCCACCACGGAATAAGAGGATGTGCCAGTCGATGTGTCGTGGTATTAATGATGATTAGGATGAAGTGTACCAGGTAAACTAGGCTTGGTTGGCCTTGAATACTATGGAAGACGTTACTATTTTCCTCTTTAATCCAAGCGGGGCCAGAGGCTCAGACCCCATATCTCTCTCTACACCTACTGTAGGTACCAACGTCTTTGACTCAGCACCACATCTTCCCATCGCCAACGCCAACACAGCGAACTCTGGATATTAGAAATGGAAGTTAAAGTGACCCGGGCTGTCAATTACTAGTAGCCATGCCAACGTACTCTCTACTTTGTTTTGTCCTACCGTCACGAAATTCCGAAATTCTATTTCTGTGTTGAGCGCAACGGCCTAAATTTACCATAGCTAAGGGGCATGTTACACTTGACAATTTTCATTAGATGCCTACACCGGTCGGTAACTCATCCTACTATCGTTCGTTGCAATCTCACGCCTTCTATTCTCACGAAGAACCTTCCCGGTATAACGTATGACAATACCAGCGATGCCACTTCTCGCTCCTTGGCTTATTATCCCATCTAGCAGAAATACATATTCTAGTATTTTTATGGTAGAACAGGAGCTTCGCCTCATGGACCTTGATCAAGTCTCTCCGTTTGGTTTGTGGCTGTCATCAGTAATACACTCGAGCTCGTGGGAATATAAATATTACTCTTGCACATTTCAACGGACAATCCCATCACAGCCTGCTTGTCTAGGCCGTCCAGGGATGGGCTACGACAACAATTTGGCAACAGGGAAAGCGATGGAAAGCCAGTAACTTTTTCTCGTAGTGGCTTCCCGCGTCGGTAGCGATACGGACAAGTTCCAGGAGAAAATGCTGGAGCCTCGCAGGTATGCCCTAATCAACGACTAACTACGGGGTAGACAGAACTCGATATGATGCGCGTATGTTACTATATGTACAGTACAGTAATTTACAACATCAAAATCGTTAACAACGCGGTTAATTGCTTCACATCTTCATATAAGAATTCAATCCGGCTGTGATAATACAGCATGCCCGCTTCCTCCATGCCACACTGTGAGATTTGTAGCCTCAGGTGAAGCTGACACATTCGGCATTCATTGCCCTAATTTCCGTCTCTCGATGCATCCAATTGGGCCGTAATAGGGTAGATGACTTTGAGCATCCACCATATCCGCTTGCTTCCCAAACCACAGAGAATAGTTGTAGCAATGATACTTGTTGCGGAGGGGGGTTTCACATGAGCATTAACTTCCGCGACCAAATGGAGAGCATGCCTGAGAAGCTGAAGAAGGATTCAAATATGACGCCAGATCGCTTGAAAGAATGTAGGAATGTTCCCTACAGCAGAAACCGGCTGTCTCTGATGCGCTGGTATTTGATTTGTTTAAGCTGTGGACCCTGGCCAATTCACGCCTGGCTAATTATTCGGGGCCTTTTACTAGACAAAATATTTGTGGGAAAGATTCAAGATATCATTTGATTGCCTTTGTCAATGCTGCTTCAAGCAAGACAACCTTTCTTACAGCGTTTACTCGCGGGTTTACTTTAAAAATACTATGACGTATTGAAGCGTCGGAATTAGGTTATTCCCTCTGGTTCTAGTCCAGGTTCGAGGAACTCTAGTACCATGCGACAACCAACTATAATCATCAAAGGGATTTTCCATTTCTTTTCTTTTCGGGTTTTTTCTCTGCTTTTATTGACGAAATCATACATCATATCACCCTTGCGGCGGTGAGAGGAATGGTTCGACACAAAAAAGATAACTTTGGTAAACGAGGAAAAGGCAACTACCCATCACAACCCCGCCAACAAAGATTCGCACGGAGCTTCCCTGCCGATGACGATGGGGACGCGTCCAACATATTCCCTTTTAAAGCTGCATGTTGGGATCTAGGCCATTGTGACCCCAAGCGATGTTCTGGAAAAAAACTGATGCAGCATGGTGCCATGCGTGAGCTCCAGATTGGACAGAAATTTGCCGGGGTTGTGATTTCGTGAGTTCTCCATAAGGCCTATCTATATCTTTTCACTACGTTTTCAGCCTTCTTGCTTCCTCTAACCTTTACTAGACCGAATGCGAAGCGCACGATCTCCCCAGCCGATAACGAGTTGCTAGAGCAATATGGAGCTGCGGTGGTAGAGTGTTCGTGGGTGAGGACTCAGGAAGTCCCCTGGTCGAAAATTGGTGGAAAGTGTGAGAGGTTATGTGAGTACCTGTTTTCCTGTTTCCTTCCCGTTCAATGAATGAAGTGCCTTTCTGGATGGTTTGGGAAAAGGGAACTGGGTCAAAGAAACCACAACTTTCTTACAAGTTCCATTAGTACCTTACCTCGTCGCCGCCAACTCAGTGAACTACGGACGCCCCTGGCGACTAAACTGCGCGGAGGCACTAGCAGCCGCCTTCTATATCTGTGGACATGAGGATTGGGCTTCTGAAGTTCTAAAGAAGTTTCCGTATGGCAGGGCGTTTTTGGAAATCAATTCACAACTTTTGAAACGATATGCTGCTTGTAAGACAGAGGCGGATGTGAAGAATACGCAGGAGCATTGGCTTGAGAAGATCGAGAGGGAGTATTCTGAGAGTCGGGTGGAGAAGGGCGCTGATGATATGTGGACGGTTGGGAATACGAATAGGCGGGATATATCTGATTCAGAGGATGAGGACGCAGAAGATGAAGAAGGCGAAGTTTCTCGAGGAGAGGAGGAGGATTCAGGGAGAGACCCATATGCGCTCTCTGATGAATCAGACGATGAGGAGATGGCGGAGTTGCGGCGGAGGGTTCTGAATTCGAGGCCATTTACGAATGTTACAGAACTTGAGGCAACATCCAAGTCGCAGTTCGAAAAAATCAAGAGGCCAGAAACGTCAAGGAGTGGCGTCGCGGGGACGGTTTTCGGATCCCAACAAACGAACATTCTTGCTGATGACAACAATGGCGAAGATAGTGAAGATAATGGTGAAGACGAGGCGTTCGATAAGATCATCAATGCCACCATCACTACGGACCGGACAGGAATTGCGAAGCCGCGGAGATAGCACGGCTAACAACAAAGCAATATGACACTTTGCTCCATCACACCTTTATTTTTGGTCCTCAGCCACATTAACTAGCTCTGCTCTAGTCCATGAAAAAATTATGATTTGAATACTAGCAACAAAAAATAATTACAACGGACATGGTTTATCGTCCTTGCATTCACATATTTAGGTTTTCTCCCCCTATTCGCGTTCTATGATGATCGCACATCTGTGTAGACTCGTTACATTAGGTGCTTGTTTGCAGTTCTAAATAGCGTATTATATGATTCGTATCTACAGAATAATGCTTCATATATACGGAGAATGAATCCTAGATGCCAATCCTTGCAGGATCGGAGGTACGATGATCCGTCCCACCGCTGGAAGCCGAGCTGAGTAAGCTCCATGCCCACCACCTCGAGGGCGACCTTCTGCAACCACTTTTGCTCCAAGCACACCTGGGTATCTTGCTGCCTCCGTTCTCCAATCTACGAAGCCGTTCCAAAGTGTGCGTTGCTTCGTCCAGTTCTTGGGTACCTTAGCCCCTTTCTTGACCCTTGTCTCCCGGCTCTTTATTGTTCCAGATAGGACGACAAACACCTGTCTGTTGGCACAGGAGGGGTTGCTCTTCGGTAAAGTCAACCCATATTATTGCTTCAAGTAGTCGCCTCACGCTGCCTATCTCGGCGCATTTCCCGATGTGAGGGCCGGTTACAATACCCTATTTTATATACTTAGCAAGAAGCTTTGGCCTAAACACTCAAACTACTGTATACTTTTTAGTTGAACTTTTGCTGCTGTTACAAGCTGCGTTCACTGATGGAAATTCATGATGAACAATAGCCTCGTGACCTACAAGGGCGGTTTAGGGGACCATGCCCGCTGTTCTGGAGGACCCAGCTGGGCCTCTGATCTTTCGCACCTCTGGACAGCTGCCGTACCCTGATCCAGCTAATCCCCAGCTGCCACCCAACATATATCCCCGCCAGGTGACCCTTCGAGACCGTGTCACAGTCGCGACCCTTGTTCCGTTCGCTTCCCCCGCAGATGTGCCGGCGTCATTGCTGGGGTACCTATGCGATCAGCTCAATAAAGAGATTGACATGGGAGACACTATCCATGATGATCCCTCTCCTCGAGTCTTTGGTCCTATGTTCTCAAACTTTGGTGCTGTATGCTGCTTGGCGACTTCAACAGTA
>NW_001813978.1:2219013-2219947 GCF_000149585.1 Histoplasma mississippiense
ATGCGGAAAGGCCAAATCTATCTTTCAAATAGATGAGAAAGCCCTCTTCCAAGACTGGTGGCGAAGGGTCGGTGTGAGCAAGGCGGCCCATCGATGATCTAGGCCACACAAGTACGATTTTATTCATCCCCTATCTCTTCCCATAACTATACATACTGATACACAGCTCAGATAATTCGCCGACCGTGATATCTTCTGTGCGGGCCGGATCGCTTCCGACGACATGGAGCGCGTCTGCCCAGGCCACCGGCGCCTCCCACCCCAATCTACATGTACGGACATCCCAAGACCGCCATTTAGGAACCTGTGGCGCCTTCGAAGAGCGCCAAAATTGGCAGCGAGCGCTTCAACATCTTCTCCGACTGCCCTGCCGCCAAAAACCTGCACCCTCGTCCTCCGTGGCGGTGCTGAACAGTTTATCGCGGAGGCTGAACGCAGTCTCCATGACGCCATCATGATTGTCAAGCGCGCGCTGAGAAACACGAGCATTGTCGCCGGTGGTGGTGCTACGGAAATGGAGCTCTCCGGCTATCTGCACAGTTTCGCGGATAGGAACGTGCCGCATAAGCAGCAAGCGGTCGTCAAGGCGTTTGCGAAGGCGCTGGAGGTCATCCCCCGCCAGCTCTGCGATAATGCTGGCTTCGATGCAACGGATATTCTTAACCGATTACGCGTGGAACACAGGAAGGGGAATGTGTGGGCGGGAGTTGATTTTGATAATGAAGGTGTTCGGGATAATATGGAGGCGTTTGTGTGGGAGCCTAGTCTTGTCAAGGTCAATGCTATCCAGGCTGCTGTTGAGGCGGCATGTTTGATTTTGAGTGTGGATGAAACTATCAGTACGTTCCTAAACTCTGCTCATATTTATTCATGTTATTGTTTGTGGATATCAACGGTTTCCCATCCCCCGTTTTCCATTTTCGTGCTTCTAAAG
>NW_001813978.1:2221010-2223655 GCF_000149585.1 Histoplasma mississippiense
TTCAGGAATTGCTCAATGCGGCTTTTGGGAGTCCGGATGAGAACCCATTTAGTACTTGATTTGAGGTTTTTGGTTTCTTTTTCTTTCTTTTCTTTTTTTTTTTAGGTAGTTATTATTAGTTTTAATATATATATATATATATATATATATATATTGAACGTCTGAGAAGGTTGATATAAATTTGTTATTCTAGACCACGGAAGACTTTACTCTTTTTGGATTTGCTTCAAGGGCTGTTTTGACTACTACCTCTAACTCCTCATGCGGTTTTGGGCGTGAGTTCCAATCTTTTTCATTGCCTTGTCTGCATAACTTATCAACGGTCAATTTTGGCGTTTCTCCCAGTATATAGACTTGCATTGGAATGGTACATAAATATGAATTTATGACAGAATTGGAAGATGTGCTTATAAATTAATTAATATCTCTCCTTACCTGGATATCGCGTCGGAAATTACTGTAAAGTTTGTTGGCATAAATGTAGATAGATATAAATTTTGATAAGTTTGGACTGTTTGGTGGTTGCAAAAATCGAGGGGTCGCCCCTCAACGTCTGATTGGTTGCACCATGTGCAGCTCCAAAAAGGAAATTTTGGCCCAAGAGGATGAAGTAACTTGGTGCCTCCAACCCAACCTCGCAGAATCCGCCATCTTCCTCTGGGACACCTAATCAGTCTTCGCCGTGGAACAGGGCGCATTTCGACAGGAATACGTTCTGTCTTGTTAATTGTCTTGCTTCTCTCGGGTTCGTTTCTTCTGCGTGTGTTCGACCCCTCCCACAACCATGGCTTTCGCCGGCCAGACTCCTACGATCATTGTCTTGAAAGAAGGTCAGTTCGTCCCCGCTACTTACATCCTTCTGCCTACTTAGCTACTCTACAGGCACGGATACATCCCAAGGAAAGGGCCAGATAATATCCAACATCAACGCCTGTCTGGCAATCCAGTCGACGGTTAAGGGAACCCTCGGCCCATATGGTGGAGATCTATTAATGGTAGATGCCAACGGGCGTCAGACCATTACCAATGATGGGGCGACGGTAATGAAGGTTAGTTAACGTTGTTGCCCTTTTATTTTATATCCGTTAACTAGCTATTTTGATGGACTTTGGCTTTGTATTTCCATGTAGCCCATTACGGAAACCCAACCACACTAACACTAGATGAATCATAAATATTTTAGCTCCTTGACATTGTCCATCCAGCCGCACGCATCTTGACAGACATCGCGAGATCACAAGACGCCGAAGTTGGAGACGGTACTACCTCCGTCGTTGTTCTAGCCGGAGAAATACTGAAGGAGCTCCGCGACGCCGTGGAGCAAGGCGTCAGCTCGCAGATCATCATCAAAGGCCTGCGGAGGGCAAGTGCACTGGCTGTCAACCGCGTCAAGGAGATTGCCGTTGATTTGCGCAGCACACATGGAAACATTGAGACGAAGGTGGAGACACTGCGACGGTTGGCGGGGACGGCAATGAATAGCAAGTTGATAAAAAGGAATTCAGATTTTTTTACGAAAAGTTAGTATTCCCCCTTTTCCCTCTAAAGTTGATCTGGTTACAGGGCATGGGTTTTTGGTTATGGCCGAAGGGAGATGGGCTGACTCTTGTTCCGAAGTGGTCGTCGATGCGGTCTTATCTCTGGACCAAGACGATTTGAATGAAAAACTTATTGGCGTGAAGAAGGTTACCGGCGGTGCTCTTCAGGAATCTCTCTTCATCAATGGTGTTGCGTTCAAGAAGACATTTTCATATGCTGGTTTCGAACAACAACCGAAGTTCTTCAAGAATCCTAAGATCGTATGTTTGAACGTTGAACTAGAGCTAAAAAGTGAGAAGGACAATGCAGAGGTGCGCGTGGAGCAGGTATCGGAGTACCAGGCTATCGTCGATGCGGAATGGCAAATCATCTTCAATAAGATGGAAGCCCTCTACAAGACTGGGGCGAAGGTCGTGTTGAGCAAGCTGCCCATCGGTGATCTAGCCACACAGTACGATTTTATCATCCCTTTCTTCTCCCATTACTATACATACTGATACACAGCTCAGATACTTCGCCGACCGTGATATCTTCTGTGCGGGCCGGGTCGCTTCCGACGACATGGAGCGCGTCTGCCAGGCCACCGGCGCCTCCACCCAATCTACATGTACGGACATCCAAGACCGCCATTTAGGAACCTGTGGCGCCTTCGAAGAGCGCCAAATTGGCAGCGAGCGCTTCAACATCTTCTCCGACTGCCCTGCCGCCAAAACCTGCACCCTCGTCCTCCGTGGCGGTGCTGAACAGTTTATCGCGGAGGCTGAACGCAGTCTCCATGACGCCATCATGATTGTCAAGCGCGCGCTGAGAAACACGAGCATTGTCGCCGGTGGTGGTGCTACGGAAATGGAGCTCTCCGGCTATCTGCACAGTTTCGCGGATAGGAACGTGCCGCATAAGCAGCAAGCGGTCGTCAAGGCGTTTGCGAAGGCGCTGGAGGTCATCCCCCGCCAGCTCTGCGATAATGCTGGCTTCGATGCAACGGATATTCTTAACCGATTACGCGTGCAACACAGGAGGGATGTGTGGGCGGAGTTGATTTTGATAATGACGTGTTCGGATATATGGAAGCCGTTTGTGTGGGAGCCTAGTCTTGTCAAGGTCAA
>NW_001813978.1:2224823-2244643 GCF_000149585.1 Histoplasma mississippiense
CGTCGCGTTTTTTTTTTCAGGCCTCAAGCGCGAATGTGCTGATATTTCATCTCTGAAGATCTCATGAATGACTGCCTTTCCTACACACATGCCTGATTTATGCACGGAGCCCTTTTCATCCTCTTTCGCCCCTCAGCGGCCCGGTGGGTCTATGAAAGAAGAAAAATATGTCAATACACCAGACGACCTGTTGCCATGGTTAAGGCACCAATGACGGGGTCGGACTCGACTTCAGGGTTTCGTTGTGCGTTGTGCGTTGTGCTGAGAACTCACGGGACAAGGGAATCATGAAGGTTTCATTGGGTGTTTTATCTTTTCTTCCTTTCCCTTTCCTTTCCTTATTTTTTCAGGTTTGTTTTTCAATTTCCACAAGCCGCAATCGCTCGCTTGCGCTCACTTATCCAGCTTGAAAACGCGCTGTTTAATCCCTCGGGTGAATGTAATGAGATAGATAACAGCTGCATGTGACTTGTAACTATAGGTGAATTCCATGGAATCTACAGCTGTTAATAGAGAACAATCACATAGATGAAAAAGATGAATAACACTGTAGTAATGTTGTAAAGTTAATGTAAAAGCATTAAATAAAGTGTAATTAAATGTCAAACAATTCATGTAAAGAATGTAGTAAATACAATCAAACAACAAACATTTGAAATGTAATGATTTATATTTATCAACTCTCAAAACATCTGTAATACAATTGAAGCAGTCAAAATGACTGAATGTAAGTAAAGAACTGTCAAAAAATGAAGAAAACCAATTCAAAAATGATGAAATTACAATTAATATGCTTTGTTTTCCTCTCATTTGCCCTTGTCTCTATCGGCTCAAATGCTTCTTCTTCCTTCTTTTCTTTGCTCTCTCTGTCATTCTCTGCTCTTTTCCTGTCACAACCTTCTTCAGTGCTCTCTCCTTCATTATTTATCTTGTCTGTCTTTCTTCTGATGTTAGAAGCACAGACAGCTTTCTGATCAACTGAGAGAGGTATCCCTTTCTGCTCACTATAAAGCCTTCAAAGCACGGCAGCGGCGGTCCCCTCAGGGAACCACACTATAGCCCCACCATGAATGGCCATACGTCGGGCCAGAAGTGGATGCGCAGCTCAGAAAAATCCTTTGCAATGAGCTGAGTCTTCTCAAGAGTTGCCACCTGGATTCTGTTTTCTCTCTCTCTCTGTGTACATAGAAATCTCTCCAGCGTAGCACGTCTCCATGCCCTTCGGGAGGCTTCTGAAACACGGGCGCTGCCCGTGTTTTCTCCGGGACGTTAAACCTATACATACATACATACATACTCAGCAAATTCAATAGTTTGCATTATTTATCAATTTACTTTCACTTTATCTTCAGCAAACTCAGCATTCTGCATTGTTCATCAATCTGATTTTATTTTATTTTTAGCAATTTCAGCAGTTTGAGCAGTCTGTCAATTCATTTACATTCACTTCTCAATAACTATATTAACAGTTTGTCAATGTATGTGTAATGTGACGGCGCCGAGGCGGTTGCTACTCGGCAGCGGCACAGAGAAGGATGGTATATAATGAGAAGTTTTATGAGTGAGTTTGATTATTTCATTTGAACTGCGAGCTCTTAGAATACTATACAAACGCTGAACTATTAAAGATACTCAGCACACTAAGAATATTATATGAAAATGATAATAACTCTGATATTTTATTGATAAAAGATGAATCACTGACTTCTGAAATAGAGAGTCAGCATCTAGCTATTTTATATAAACAACAGACAATCATTCATCCTTCATTTTATGAATGAAAGTAGCTGAAGCAACTCTGCAGCAGCGTTGTATATATCTGTCAGAAGAAATCTACTGACTTTGTATAAAAACAAAATTCTCATATTTCATCAATTAAATCCTTTTATATTGCATTTGAATGATGTCATAAAGTGATTGAAAACCGGTTTGAACAGAGAAAAATAACATTTTTATAAAAAATGCAGATTTAAATTGAAAGCTTATCATTTTTTTTATAAAAATACAGAAAAATTAATTGAATGATAACAGATTTTTGAATAAAAAAATGAACATTATAATTGTTGAAGCAATTGAAAAAATATTAACCAACTCAGAGTTTAGCAAGGAGGATTCTAAATCAATTGCAGAGATTATAAAAATTTAACAGAAAACAGTTAAATAAAGAGAAAATTTTATGAAAGCATCAAATAAAAAAATATCAATAAAAAATTTGTATTTTGAGCTTGAAATACCCCCCGGATGCAGAGTCTGCATAATAATAATAGTAATCACTTGCATTATTATTTTAATGATCACTCTACTCATTTTGCAATGGTCATTAACTATGATTTGTTGATTGAAGAATTTTCAAATGTGGTATTGATTATCAAGCAGTTATTCAAATGAATTGAAGCAATGTTTTTTACCATTTGTAAATTCTTTATTTTAATTAATCAACAATTGCTGTGGAAATTGAGCAAGCAACCTCCGCTGCACAAGCTATATTGAAGAATGAGTGATGAAGAAATCATTATACTTCAAACAATTGATTTGAAAAGCAATGTTAATCACAATGTAATCATTCTTTAAATCCACTGCAATCTGAATCATCATCATTAATGAGATTTGAGGAAAAACACAGACAATTTACTGCTTGTTGAAAATATATCTAATTTTAAAAAATTAATCATGGAAATAAATGAGATCAACATTAAATGTAGCAGTGTGGAAGACAAAAGTTCTTCAATGAAAATATCCACCTTTTTTAAAAGAAAGAGAAAGAGAAGAGTGTGAGACTTGAATGAAAAAATGATTAATATTATTGATAAAAATAATCTCTCTGTAATGAAAATGTCTGATTTATCAAAATATAACGTAGTAGATCCGTCTACATCAAAAATTGTTAAATATATTATAAATATAATCAAAATAAGTGATGAGTGATGTTCATCAATTCTGTTCTCAGATGGATGCAAGATGGATAATATAATGCAAAATTTAAAAATGTTTGAACATTTACTCAATTTTAATAAATACAATTTAAACAAAATTCAGACTGTGCAGATGGATCTTGACAAAATCAAAGTTTTTATTAATGAAATGTTTTATACAAATGAGATCATTACTGAAAACTGCTTTTTCAAATTGCTCAAGAATGCACTCTTTCACAATTTCATGAAAAGGGAATTATTCACTGATGTTACATTCTGAAATACACACTTTATCAAGCAAGAAGTTAAATTGCAGCATAAATTTGAAGACAATTGATAGAAGATATCTACTGTAATAATTATTAAAGCAGAGTGAGGTAGAAAGCTGAGCAGAGCAGAAGTTGAACAAAGTAAAAATTGAGCAGTGATATTTTCTTTATTCATTTTGAAATAAAAAATCTCTGATATTTTATTTATTGCTAATTCTTTTGCTTGATTAAAATATGAATGTGAATGCAATGTGAAAAAAATATTGTTGCTTCTTTCTTATACTTTTTTTGATGTAAATAAAATAAATAAAATTCTTTGTTTTCTTCTTTCTTTTCTTTTCTTGCCTCTCAATTCTTTATCTTTTCTTTTATTTTATTTTTTATACAGTCAACTATGTGATTTCTTCATTATAAAAACTTTGATCAATTCTGAAGTGTCTTGCACAATGACATTGAAAGGCTTTTATGTGAAGTTACTATATCTTCTTTATTTGATTTGAAAGTAAGTTTTGCTGTCTTTTTCGCATTTTCTCATAATCTTTTCAATCTCAAATTGCAGCTGACTATCAACAATCATTGATTTTAAAAATGAATGAATTATATTCATCTTCGTCAATTTTGTTCTTTTAAATGGATGATTGAAATCACCGGGTGCATTCATTAGCTGATTGACAGCTTCAATTAAAATGCGATTTCAGTCTGTGTAATGACTGAGCTCATCAACTAAATTTTTTAATTCAGAATGATGTAGTAATATAAAATCATAAATAAATAAAGCTTTTATTCATTTGATTTGATGTCTGTTCAGTTTCTTAGTTGTTATAAAGTACTGCAGATTGGCATGATCAGATCAGATTTGAATTGAATATTAACTTTTTTTTAAATAATATCTTCAATTTTTAAATACTGCTACAATAATCAAGAATTCTTTATTATAAATACCATAACATGTTTCCACATCAATCAACTTTCTTGATCAGAAGGCAATTGAATGCCAGTGTTTATTATTTTGCAATTGTGACAGAATAGCAATGATTGTAAAAGTGAACACATCAGATTTGATTTGAATACACTGAATTGAGTCAAAATGAGTTAATAAAAAAGCATGTATAAAATATGATTTGAGCTTATTGAAAGTGCTTTAAACATCTTCTATTCATATGAAAGTGGTTTTTTTTTTCTTTTTCTTACTCTCTTTGTAAGTTCGAATAGTGGAGCTGCAATGGAGGAGAAAAACTTAATAAATCATTGATAGAAATTAACAAATCTCAAAAAAAAATTGAATCTTTTTAATTGATTTAAATGTAAATTATTTCATAATTATGAAGACTTTATCTGACTCTATTTCAACATCATTTATATCTATAACAAATTTTAGAAACAAGATTTTATTCATTTCAAATTCATATTTAAAAAGTTTTGCAAATAAATTCATATGTTTGAGATGTTTTAACATCTTAGTAATATGCATTTTATGTTTTTACTTTGAATTGAAAAATATGAGAATGTCATTCAAGTAGACAATGCAATATATATCTAACAAATCAGATAAGACATTGTTAATGTATGTTTGAAATATCACTGAAGCATTAACTAGTTTAAATGATATAATTACATATTTAAAATGTCTATATCTCATTCTAATAACTGTTTTTTAACGGTCTTTTACCACTATAAATATGCAGTGATAGGCATTTTAAAGATTCAGTTTAGTGAATATCTTGACTTTTGAAAGTCTATCAAATAATTCATTTATTAAAGATAGAGGGTATCAATTCTTGATGATGATTTGATTTAATTTTTGATAATCTACACAGAGACGAAGTTTATCATTTTTTTTGAAAATAAAAAGAATTGATGCATCAGCTAAGCTATTAAACAGTTGCATTCATTTTTTATTTAATGCATTCTTTAAATATTTTCTTAGAGCAGCTAACTCTGTTTCAGAGAGATTGTATCTTAATATAAATGAAGATTATATATTAAATTTAAAATTTATATAGTGTTTTGCTTTTTTTAATTTTTACATACTTATATGCTACCGAGTCTCTAACCTAGCAAGCTTCTCACTGGTATAAGTTAAGGTCGGGGCTTATATAGTGTTGCTGAGCTTGTTCACTAAGTCAGGAGGTAGTGCCACTATCACAGGTTAAAATATAACATCAAGAGGAATATCTAAGATGACTAGCAATAGCTACGGCGGCGGCCTGAGGTAAACAGTATGAGTACTGAGTAGGGCTTACAGGTAGGGGTGAAGGCTTAAGGTATGCGTCGTGAAGAAGTATACTTAAAGTGAACTTATAGTCGTACCATGTAACTGAGTATAAGTAAAGGTAGTAGAAGAGTAAGTAAGTAAGATGAAATTGATCGTGATCAAGAAGATAAGCTCTTTGATCCTAAGGGTAATGAGTGTGTTTATATACATCTTGAGATACATGAGGATAGGTCGGATAGCTCTTGCCAAGATAGCTATCAGAGCGAGGATAGCTGTGATCACTCCGCTCACTCGAGTGATCCGAGTGATCCAGGTGATCCACTATGTCACGTGACCTATTGTTCCTATTGGTTAACCGGATCTTCCCTTATCCGATGTCTAGTTTGCATGCCCTCTACCATTTAGTCGTTCTTTGTCCAATAGCTCTCAGGGTTGTGCCGTAGGTTTGTAACATTATAGCAGCTTCTTCTGAAAAGATATATATGTATGATATAATATAATCAGATAAACCGGTCAGCAAGTCTGAATACACAGCTGAGATTATTATTATTATTATTATTCTTCCGTTATACTTGTATGCAAGCAGTGTTTATGATGAGTCCTTGTGTAATGTTAAATACAGGCGAGAGTTAGTTATACAGAAGGAATGCTTAGTGTTGAATGATGTCAACAATATAACAAAAATATAAAAAAATTAATGAAAGACAGAATTTGATATTTATGATGCAGATTTTCAACTCAGAAACAATAAATTAAATTAGATAATAAATCTGTCTGAAGATATTTATTTGACAAATTCACATTTCTTTATTTTAAAAGTTGAAAAGTTGATTTCAGATATAATGTTGTTTTTTTGTGAGTTTCAAACTCATAAATCTTGAATCCCCACATCAAGGTGCTATCTGATGACTGCATTACTCATTCAGCCACCGGGGCTACACAGCTGAAAATATACATGAAATATATTTTGAATCTTTTAAATATTTTGTAGATAATACTATAAACATTTCTACTTTAACTTTTGTAAAAATTTCAATTAAAACATTTTATTTAAAAATAATTTGAAACTGTTATTCTATGATGGGTTAACACTCATTAGTAGTTAATTTATGCAATCAACTCACACTCTGCACTTATGTAGTTCTAACGATTCTTTTGTGCATTTGTGTAGTTCCTCATATTTCACATTTATATAGTTCTAACAATTCTTCTACATAACTTTCAATGTTCTTCCACTCTGTGCTTCACTGTGAAGTGGCTTCTGATATTCTTCTATTCTGATCTCCTCTCTATAAAAACCATCTTTATACAACCTTTTCTTCTGATCTCTTTTCTCTTTCTTCTCTTAATCAATTCATAATCTGTATTTAAAATAGTGTTAGATTGTTAATTGATGTATATTTGTTACATTACAAATTGATTCATCTGTGTCGGTGTTTACAATTGCACCCAGGTGCTCAAGTTAAGAATAAGTTATCAAATCTCTATAAAGCTATATTGTTGTGATAACATCTGCAAATTCTAAAGTTTTATAAAGCTGCATCATTGTGATAGTGCTGTGAAAAAGTCTGAGTGCTTAAGAACTTCACAATCACATATCTGTGAAGAGGTCAGAATGTCTATAAAATATTTTCTTCAAAGAGTAAGAACTGAACCTTCTGATCTTCAAGTTATCAGAATCAAGAATCATAGCTTTGTATGAAAATAGGATGAATTATAAACATCTTTTTATGAGGGAGAACTGAAGTCTCTGTGAAGGGTGATGGCAGTGTGAAAAGTGAATAGTAGAAGATAGTATATAGTGTAGTAGAAGATAATAATAATAATAATTATAGTAGTAGTATAGTTGAAGTTGTAGTTGTAGCTAATCGCTGAAGAGGAAAAGAAAAAGAAAGAAGATGTGCGAAATATATACATCCATATATATATACATATAGAAATAGTGGTAGCGAGAGTATAATGGAAAGAGGTAAGAATAGACGAAGATATAAACAAAGATAATAATAAGGAAATAATAAACGAGTGCATTACACTTAGAGATGCCCTCAAATCCAGTCAATCAACTCAGAGAAATAATAGCATTAAGAATGCTATTTTTATAAAAATTTAATGTAATTGTTATGAATGAGAAAAGAGCTATACTGATCTTGTCAATGAATTTAGTAATAAAGAAATTGAGATATCTTTTATGATTATATAAAGGATTCTTCATATAGTAGATCTTTAAAAAACAAAGTTTATATAGAAATTAAAACTTATTAAAAAGATATAATTAAATCAATTTCAATTTTATCTGAAATATAAAAATTAAATTTTGAAGAATTGAAAGAATGTTATATAATCAAATGAAATCTCTGTTATTTTTCTTCCTCAATAAAATGGATATAAAATATAATGTGTATTTTATAAAATATATTTTTGAAATTATATATATGAATGATGAAAGAGATTCTCTGAATTCATATTCTGAGTTTGTTTTTATAATAAGAAAGATTCATTACATTGTTGAAGCAAGAAAACCTTGCAGAAGTATGCTCAATTCTTTAAATATATTGAAATTTTAAATACAGAAATAAAATCTATAAAAAAGTAAGAAGAAAAACTTTCAAATGATATATAAAGATTATGAATTGATTGTCAGCAATCAGATCAAAAATCAATATAAAAATTTAAAAAAATCACAAATAAATTATTTCATAAAAAAAATAGTGAAATTGATTGATATCACTATCAAATTCAAATCCTCTTATCAAAGCTTTTTCTCTCTTTGCAAAAAAGCGTTAAATTGATTGTTTGAATATCATGTGCAGAAAGAATAAAGCTCATTTCATGATCATATATCAATATTATATATACAACATTCATAGCATTTAACAGTTGCTTTGATGTGGTAATTCACTGAATCTTAATGCAATTGAAGGAGTTTGATCTTGAATGAAGTGCAGAATGATGAAAAAAAGAGCTTTTAAGAATTGTACAGAAGCAATTAAAATATGAAAATAAATATAAAAAAATTTACTATAGAAAAAGATACAGATATGAATTAAGCAGATTTTTATACATATTCAAAAGATTATAGAGTTAGAAAATGGCAATGAGTGTAAAGAAGAAAAGCAATATGAGCAGATGAAGAAATAAAATACTCAACTAATTATACAGAATGACAAATTGACAGACAGATTTCACATTAAATGACAGACAGATTTCATATTAAAAAGGGTGGTATATTGACAGACAGATTACACATTAAAAAAAGTGGCATATTGGCAGGCAGATTACACATTAAAAAGAGGGGCAGATTCTGTGTTGAGTGGCAGTGGAGACAATGGAAAAATCAAGAGCTGAATATTCAATATGAAATACAGTGGGAATTTCTGCCAAGATTTGTGGCACTGTCTAGCTGTCTTTTTGCCGGCGCAATTCATTTGATAGCGCCCTCCGTAGTTCGGTTCGTCGTTTGTGACCACAGGCATGGAAACATCGCCACCGTCCTCGTCGTTCGATCAAGGAAAGCCAGCCACAGGGCGAAAAGGAAAGAATAGCTCTATTGATTGGATTTGATAGACAACATCGGGAATCAATCAATCTCGGATTCGGAATGACGACCCCGGGTGAGCCAACGTGGCACCGTAGTGCATGTGTGGTTTTTCTGACGATTGTCTCTCTTCCTCACCAAAGACTCGAGGGGACGTTTTGTTGACTAGGGATCTCGGTTTGCGCCAAAAAATATAGTTTTCTTGTTTCTTTTTTCTTTTCTTTTCTTTTCTTTTCTTTTCTTTTTTTCTCGATGATGGGGTTGTTTGATATTTTCTCTGGCAGCAACCTTTTCCCCCTTTCCACATCCCTGTTGGAAAGGATCGTAAAACAGCCGATCACGAACGAGTTCCCCTGCAACACCATGTCAAATAATGGAGCTCACAGCCTCTGGGATTTCCAAAGAACCAAAAGCAGCCGCTTGATTGGATTTTCAGCACTCAGGCTTGAAGGGGCTAAGAGCCTCAAGTGAAGGGCACTGGGCTGGACAGTGGTTGATGGGTTCTGATGTGTGCGGACATTCACGATGGAGAATAGGAATGGAGAATAGAGTCATGTCATAGTCCATCCATAGTACTTGTAGTAGTATTCCAGGAGGAACTCATGCCATGGAATAAAAACTTTGCCGATGTTCCCGAAACGGAAATCGGGATAGATTCTTGGTGACAGGCAAGTCACTCGTCGCGATCTCCGGACTGGCTTCAGGCTGGCTTCAGGCTGCCCGTCGCTCTGATGGTCTGGAATGATTGGCGGTGCTGCTGCTAGACAACTGCTAGCCCAGAGGCTCGTTCGTATCCAACGTATTATTCAGCGTGGTTAGTTAAATAGTTTATCAACCTCGCCGATGCCGAACATTTCAGATTTTCCTCCCCTCTTCTTTCCCATCCACCTCCAATCCACCGGGTACTCGCAGCCGGGGTGTCCAGATATCCAGTTTGTCTCGCTAATTTTGTTGGTATACCGTACGTGTCTTGGATAGGAGAAGCCGAATAGCCCTGGCAGAAGAACAGCCAGGGAAGAAGCACCCGCCTCTCCAGTCTGCCCCTCCTTCGCTTCAGTGACATCCTCTGCGCTCTGTGGGATTGGCTGTGGGCCGTCGTTAGAAACCCGGACCTAGAAGAAGATCCCTTTCCGCTGATTCTGTCTGTCCAAGCGCTCCGCCACTCGTGAGCATCAGCCGCCGCTGAGCCTCCGCCGTCTGATTCCAGATTTCTATCCATCAGTTGATCTTTCGCGCCCCTTTGGCGCCTTATCTATCTCTCATTTGGGTTTGATCTGGTGTTAGCCTCGATCGCATCTCTCATTTCTCACTTGCTTGTCACATATCGCTCTTTCTATCCTGCTGTGTTGTTGCGTTTGTCTCTGATCGTGAGCCATGTCGTACTATCCTCCTTCACAGGGCTATTCGAGTGGTCATGGTGGTTACCCTCCACCTCAACAGCAATACCCCCCTCCGTCATATGGAGCGCCGCCGCCCCAACAATACCCGTAGGTAGTCTTCTGCGCATTCCACTATCCCAAGGAGGGGTTTCTCTCTCTTTTCTTTTTGTTTTTTCTTTTTCTTTTTTGCTAACCATCCCCAAGCCCGCAGGGTTACGGAGGATATCCACCACAAGGGCCCCCTCCCCAAAACCCATATGGATACGCCCCTCACCCACCGTCTCCTCAGCCGCCTTACAATGGCGGATATCATGTGAGAGCCCGCGTTGTGACACCGTTCAACTTCGATATGCTGACAATCTCTGCTGAAGGCTCCACCTCATCAGCAACCTATGTACGGTGCTCCACATCCTCCACATCCAAGCGTCTCTCCGGGTCCTCCAAGCGGTGCCCCAATGTATAGCGGTCGCTCAGGTGGTGAGTACTGATCCCACCTGTAATATATTTAATAGACTAACCATCATCAGCCCCTCCTCCCGCACACTCTCCCTATCCGAACTCGTACAACCATGGCCCTCCCGGCCACAGTGCAGGTCATAACGTCCCCCCACCACCCCCGACACAGCCTGTCCAGTTCGGCCATGGCGCTCCCCAGGGATATAGCTTCCAGTACTCGAATTGCACGGGAAAGCGGAAGGCATTGTTGATTGGAATCAACTATTTCGGTCAGCGCGGACAACTGCGAGGTTGCATTAATGATGTGAAAAACATGTCGACCTATCTGAACCAAAATTTTGGCTACGCACGCGAGGACATGGTGATCCTCACTGATGACCAGCAAAATCCAATGAGTCAGCCAACCAAAGCAAATATTCTGCGAGCCATGCACTGGCTAGTAAAGGATGCTAGGCCTAACGACTCCCTCTTCTTCCATTATTCAGGTATGTATTCCTGATGTTACGGGATATACCCGAGTTCAATTTACTAAACATGGGTGCAGGTCATGGTGGTCAGACGAAGGATCTTGACGGCGACGAAGAAGATGGGAATGACGAGGTCATCTACCCTGTGGATTTCAGGTCGGCTGGACATATCGTTGATGACGAAATGCATAGAATTATGGTCAAGTCGCTGCTTCCTGGTGTCCGTCTAACTGCAATTTTCGACTCGTGTCACTCTGGCTCAGCCCTCGATCTTCCGTACATTTACTCTACGCAGGGAATTCTCAAGGAGCCCAATTTGGCCAAGGAGGCTGGTCAAGGTCTGCTCAGCGTTGTGTCTGCGTACGCGAGAGGAGACGTTTCGGGAATGCTTTCCACTGTTGGTGGACTGATAAAAAAGGCTACAAGCGGCGATGCAAGTCACAGCAAGGCAAGACAAACCAAAACAAGCCCCGCGGATGTTATTATGTGGTCTGGAAGTAAAGACAACCAAACAAGTCAAGACGCTACAATCGCTGGAGAAGCTACTGGCGCCATGTCCTGGGCCTTCATTACTGCGCTGAAGAAGAATCCACAACAGAGCTATGTGCAACTATTGAGGAGCATCCGTGACGAATTGGCTACGAAATATTCTCAAAAGCCCCAATTGAGTTGCAGCCATCCGCTTAGTACGTTCCAAAAAAAAAAAAATCCACTCACTACTTTATGCAATATCAACTTCTGCTAACCTGCAGCTTTGTAGACACCGATCTTCTATATGTCATGTAAACGGAAATTTTTTTTCTTTTCAACTTCCCCCCAAACTGGTTAGAAAGGGTAGGCTCACTAAGTAGCACGCCAATAAATTATCGAAACAGTGATAAATCCAAAGACAGTTATTGACTTTACTGGAAACGACACTTGGTTGTTTTGTGCTTATGACTTTCGCCCAGTCACCCTGGTGCCCGAACTGTTCAACGCTTATCTAGACTTTTTCCGAAAGTGTCATTCCTGTGCAAGTTTTACTGCGTGCTTTACAGCTGTATCTTCTTCTAATTGGATATGTGTCTCTCTGCCCTGTTCCCGGCTTTCTGACTGTCTTCCAGTTGAAGTACCTCGACGATTTTCCTAGGCCTTAAGCACCTTTCCATCTCATTCTTTTGGAGGTGATTCCTAAACTGCCTCCTGAGCGGAGACTAAGCGGAGCACCCGAATATGAGGGATGAACAAACCTTGTAACCGAGCTATTCCATGGTTGCTGTTTGAGCATATATCTTTCTATTATTCACTTTCCGATATCTAGCCCCCTGTTGTCATTTCACCGAGGCCCGTCAAGGTATCGGAAGGGTGGAGTAAAGATCGAATTTTGGCCTCAGTCTTGCTGATTCGTTTCTCTTTTGTTCTTCCTTATTTTCATTTGGGATGTGATGCGACTCTGTTGTTTTTGTTATGTGGTTAGCTAGTTTGCGCTCTACCTGCCTGTTTCGATTCCCCCGTTTTTTCTTGTTCAGGGATGGTGTTCTCGTTTTCTCTCGTTGATTTTGAAGACACGGCACTTGGGAACGATCTTGCTTGGGAAGTGGAGACGGATCTGCTTTTGGCATTGGGAATACGATCTTTTTCTGGCCCTTGGCTTCAGTTAATTAATGCTCATGAATATTCTTTCTTCTCGCCAGATAATATTATGAAATGGCTATTGGATAACTATCCAATGGATTTTTGAGAATGTTCTCGTATTGCCAACATTCCCAACACAGCCGTGACTTTGCCTTCTGATTGCCCCGCCTCCTTCCAAGCTTGCTATGTCATGCTCAGCCCCTGAAGCCCTGGAGGCCTCCAGGGCTTCACAAAAGGACCACGTGATGCGGCTCAACAGCACCGAACCGTTCAGATATTCATTCCAACTTTGCAACAAAAAGGTGACATGTTTCCCGCTTTCTCCCAGAATGCGGGCGCAACTGTTGAGTTTCAGTTTGCGGTATCAGAAACTGCGAACTTTTGCTACCGACATGACCGGCGATGCTCTAAAATCACATGGGTCAGTGGTTTCAACCCTGTAGCTCAATAAGGATGCTTGCCTCAGAGCCATGTCAGAGCATGCTACCTGATCTTAAAGAATATTTTCCTCATGCCATCTGCAACGTCGGCCTTCCAAAAGCTCAACAGAACAACGAAACCCACGAGCTGTCCTGGGTATAATTTTGAAGTAAATTATTCCCGGAAAGATTGGGCAGATCGAATGGAATCAAATATCGTTCATTATAGGGAAATGACTCGGGCTGCTGCATAGCGGCCGCTATCATCTCTAAAATGCAAGATTTTCCCCCATCATACGAACTCGCTACGACTAGGGATGTCTGGACCATAGTTGCCGATTACATCCCGTCTGCGGATTTATGTGCCGCCTCGCTTGTCTGTAAGAGATGGCATAAGATTTTTGTCCCATTCTTATGGGGCGCGCCAGCATCTCATTTTGGAACGGATAACGACGCTGTATATGGTGTGTTCGCCCCACCACTCGCTCTGCGCAAAATAACGATAATCAAGCTTCGAAATATATTGTTGGGCTTATTGCTAACATTTTCAATTTATTTGTCTACCGCAAAAGTCGCCTTGACGAGATTTAGACGGACGCTTAAACGGGCCCGCCTTGAGGTGCGCATGTTAACTCATACATTCCACCTGCCCCCTGCCCTGTCGGAGATATATGGAGGGCCTAGACGATCATGGCTTCAGGAGGTCCTACAATATCTTCCAAACCTCCAATCGCTTCTCGTATCCCAGCTGCCGTTCTTCGACCACAATTCTCTTATCGCATTGAGGCCAAAATCGAATGATGACACTGCTTACGAAGCATATGGCCTCCGATTACTGGTGGCACAACGCGAACCGAATACTACATCCCTTGGTGTTAGGGAGGCTCTCCTCCGGTTCCCCTTGTTGGTTTACTTGGACTTGTCGTTCACGACCCCGGCAAAGGATCATGGGGTCCTGTCGGCTATAACATATCTTAGACATCTCCAGGTGTTGAAGTTGAGAGGTATTGGGCTTAGAGATGCCGATCTGGAAGTTGTGGCGGACTCCATCAAAACGCGGGTTCGGTTGTTGGACGTGCGAAATAACATGTTGACAGATGCGTCGTTAAGGCCTCTTTTGCAGAAGTGCTTTTTACCCTTGGATGTTGATGTGTCCTCTCCCACCGATAGAGAAGTTAAATTCCATTTTGAGTGGGCCTGCTCTATAAGCCCTTTTGCGAATATTCTGGGGGCGGATTCATTGAAGAGCGAGGATTTTGACGCCCACCTCATGAAACAGTTAATGATACCCCTGACCGGCCGCTCTGATCCTCAGGATCTACCTCACGTTGGCATTACGCATCTTTACATTTCAGATAATCGTCTCTCTGTCGAAGGTTTAGGCAGCTTGCTTAAATCGACGCGTCTTCATGTACTAGATGGCGGGACCGTTAAAAGTGCTGGGTCAATGTGGAAGCGCAAGGGTTTTGAACCGATTACGGATAATGAGAGCCAGTGGGTTGTTGGCGTAAGGTATCCAGGCGCTGAAAAACTTATACCAGCACTGCGCCATTCAGCTGCGGAGAAATTGACCTATCTAAGAATTCACCATGCCGTGGTTACGGAAAATGCTTCTACGTCGTCCAGTGAGATTTTTCCTACCAGGAGAACACCTAAGAGACGACCTGTTCCCCCCGCTGCTACTATGGAACTGGACGGCTTTTACAGCCAAATTTACGAATTGCCGGCTGACGCTGAGCCTGTACGACACGAGCTAGCTGATACGTCATTTCAAAGGCCGATGCCTGGATGGAAACATAAATTGCGTAGTAGCTCTGACCCACTATCGCCAACACCATCTCACAGCCTCCGACTAACTCACCCTCAAGCACCACCACTGTCGCAATTTTTATCTGCTCAACCGCGAAGCGACTTAATCCAGTCATTGCTCAAAAAGCGTCCTGAAATTAGCCATGGCATAGCCCCCTTTTATCATCCCTCTCATACCCCACACCTCCGAACCCTTGTCCTTACTGATGTTCCAGCCTCTGTCCCACCGTCATCTCATATCATATCCTTCTTAACACGCTTCATTACATCGTGTGCGGATGAGGCCTACCTGGCCACTCTTCAGGCGCGATCCGACTACTCTCTACCCCCTGGCTGGCTACGTGCCAATGCAGAGCGACAGCACGTACGATCCCTTTTTTCTCTTGAACGGATTATCCTCGAGATCACACCTGTCGCAAAGCCTGATTCCTCGAAAGATTCGACGTCCTGGAACCGCAGCAGCGCGGGTTTCTTCTCCAAGTCCAGCACGGAGGATATAGATTCAGAGAACCTGTGGGCCGCTGCGGAGAATGATTTTAGTTTTTTCAGTAGGGAGATCGAGGAGGAGTGTGGGGTTCGAGATGAAGAGGCGAAGGACACGGATAGCGATAGGGAAGGTGAAAAAGATGCTGTATCCGTGCACTCACGGCGGATCCCAGAACTGGAAGCTACAACCGCACCATTATCGCATCTTGCCTCCGCAACCCCTCAGCCACCACCACCAGAATTGCCACTTTTTTCTCCGCCAAATCAGACGCCGCTTACCTCACCATCTCCCTCGCCTTCACCGAACGGCCAGAAGAGACAGCACACCAACCCAGCCACCTCTTCCAAGAACGCAGAGATCGACGTTGTTGCTGCTCTAGCAGCGTTCCGCAAGATTAAAAAGGCAGAATATGAGGAGTTGTTGTCACGCACCAATAAGGGGGTGCGGAAATATACCAATACTTCAACCCCTGTGCTTACTCCTATGCCTACTCCGACGTCACCGCGATCACAACAGTCGTCGGCTTCGTCCTCGTCCTCGTCTTCGTCTTCGTCGAGTGCATCACTGAATTATCCGTTGTACGTTGAGGGTCATTGGAAAGGGGAAGTGAAAATTGTGAGAAACCCGACGCCCAAAGGGCGAAGTGGTGGATTCGTGGATATTTATGGTAACTATTTTGAGAGAGGATATTTGTATCCATGACTCTCTCTAGGAAAGGATGCTTTTTAGGTGCTAGATATATGCATTATTCGATCGACACCTTTTCGGTGGATACATCGGATGCGATTTGATGAATCAGGTAAGACATGCAGATGCATTCCCAAATTTTCATTTTAAGATATCGTTTCGGCTCGAAGAGAATCGAGCAGAGAACATGGCGTGAATGTAGAATGAAAGATTTCATCCGTTTCCCCAGAAGTCTTATTTTCTCTGAGGTGTATAGTTTTGTGTCCTCTGCTGTATCTATTTTCGTTCCCTAAGCCCACGTTGATAAAATTATACCACCGTTCACCTAACGGACAGACAGTGCCAATGGCATCAAAGGAGGCGGCCCAAGCCACATGAATTGGGCACAAACGAACACTAAAATAGGGAGGAATAAGGGTGTTGTCGATTTTCCGATTTTCATGTCTCATTTCTCATTTCCTCTTCCTCCTTCCCCCCCCACCAATCTTCGTTTTCCCACGTCTTTTAAAGTCTTTGTTGTCATAGGAACCTATGTTGATATATAAAAATCCTGTTTTTATTTTGCCTGACACCGTTGAAAAAAACATACACAGAGCGGAAGAGAGAGATTTAAGAGAGGGGAAAAAAAGGAAAAATTAGACATGAAGAGAGCAGCAGCCGCATTGCCACCACCTCATTATCCCAAGCATGCTCTCCCGAATATTCCACCGACAGGACTCATATCTATGCCTGGGCAGTCTTTGCGGCTTGCGTCGGGTTCATCTTCTTCCCGTCCCTGTTGTACCGAATTCTTGGGGGAGGGGCACGGTTGCGACGACCCTCTCGAGAACGGACACTAGAAGACATATTTCCTGAATCAGTCCTGTAACAATGCGCCTTTTGTTGATTTTTTTTTTTCCCTGACCACCATCCCACTTGTTTATTTATTGGGCAACTTTTTCTCTTCTCTTTCTTTTCCCTTTCTTTTCCCTGAACATGTCGTGATTTTTGTGTGTCCTGCCTGATCTTGCATGCTCCGTTTCGGAAGGGGAAGAGGAAAGAGAGGGAGGTCAAAAGCTTGATAAAATGAGTTGGGTTGGGTCTAGCCATACCGCACAATCTTTCCGTGGATGGCGCAGGAAACGCAGTACTGGAGCTTCAAGTACATTTTGGGAACGGCGTAATCGGTGAAGACAGAAGCGTCAGAGATGTCACCTAATTATTTGCGAAAACGGAAGTTGATATTAGCGTTAATCTCGTCCCTTTTCTTCCCTTTGGTTTTTGGAGACGTACGGATGGCGGCAGACTCGACCATGTTGCGAATGGTGAATCTCTTGATGGCCTTATCCTTGGGGGTGCATCGCGAGCAATTGGAGCATCGGATTGGCTTGACGTGGCCGCGGCCCTTCTTGTTACGTCCGCTGTCAGAATCCGATTGTCAGCCCATATATGCCCGCACAATCTCAAATTTTTACTCCGCAATATCGTCAATTTTCCTTTATTCAAAAAACTCTTTTCCAATTCCCATATGTTGTTCGGCGTCAAAAAGGGGGCATTGAGAGCTCCTTAAATGAACATACTTCGATGACCGTTTCTTGACCATTTTGGTGGATTCTGTATTCGTTCAACGTCAGGGAAAGAGCGCAACAGTAGGGACAGGGTCAAAACAAAGGCACGGGGAATGGAGAAGCGTACAGGTTGTAGCCGGCGGAATGAGGTGGTTGAAAAAGCAGCGCTGACCTGTCCTGGCTCCGATGTTGGTCTGGTTGCTTGTGTTTGTGGGCAACCAGGACTAGCGGTTTAAGCGAAGGCCGCTTATCTAAGCAGGCTCCCCATGACCCGGTCCCCGTGACACGTTCCTGGCTGACTCCAAACTTGGTAGGAAACAAACAAGTGCATCAACAATATCGGACGTAGACGACGCCCCTTTTGTTCTCGTCGTTTTTCTGGATATCGTGGATCCCATTCCAGCCCTTTTTAAAAGACTGATTTCCCCCGTGTTTCTCTTCGTTAGTAATTAAACTTAATCCTTACTTTCGTTCTCTTTCTTTCAAATGTCTGCAGCCGGGGGAGGAACCTTTCGGAATCGGACTGTGGGCCGCGGTCATATTCCCTTCGATGGCAGCCCGTCTGGTATTCCTCGCAAGGTTGACCAAGGGCACCAAGGGGTGCCGCCGGCGGCTACTCCGTCTGATATTGGAAGTGCCTCTGCTCTGAGCACCAGTAGGCAGAAACAGTCTAAACGTGACGAGGTAAAATTTGCACCTTTGTTTTTCCCTTTAACATTCAATTGATTAGATATCGACTGTTCCCTTGCGGGTATGCATGATTAATGATATTTATTTCAATGGGCAGGCTATCAGGAAGAAAATGGAGGCAGACCTTAACAAGAAAAGACACGGGAATCCTGCCCGCTCTCGCCATAGCCGCAAGGCACCCCCCGGAACTGTTATGGCTCTCAAACCCAGCCAGGCTCTCCAGATCAAACCCAACACCACGGTTGCAGAAGCTGCCCAGCTAATGGCTGCGAAGAGAGAGGATTGCGTTCTTGTGACGGATGACGATGACCGTATTGCTGGTATTTTTACCGCGAAGGATTTGGCATTTAGAGTTGTTGGGGCGGGTATCAGGGCTCGGGATGTTACAATTGCAGAAATCATGACAAAAAATCCTCTCTGCGCGAGAACTGACACCAGCGCTACTGATGCCCTGGACCTCATGGTCCGGAAGGGATTTAGACATCTACCCGTCATGGATGAGAATCAGGATATATCTGGAATCCTTGACATTACCAAATGTTTCTACGATGCGATGGAGAAGTTGGAGAGGGCGTATAGCTCGTCTCGCAAATTGTATGATGCTCTCGAAGGTGTGCAGTCGGAATTAGGGTCCAATCAGCCGCAACAAATTATCCAATATGTGGAAGCGTTGCGGCAGAAGATGTCTGGCCCGACCTTGGAATCTGTTTTAAATGGGCTTCCACCGACCACTGTGTCAGTACGCACGTCCGTCAGGGAGGCTGCCACGTTGATGAAGGAGAATCACACCACCGCTTTGCTGGTCCAGGATCAGGGCTCTATTACTGGTATTTTCACGAGCAAAGACGTTGTTCTCCGTGTTATTGCCCCTGGATTGGATCCCAATACCTGTAGCGTTATCAGAGTTATGACCCCTCACCCGGATTTTGCTCCTACTGATATGAGTATCCAAGCTGCCCTTCGGAAGATGCACGGTCAGTTGAAATATCCGTCATGGTATATGAGGGGGAAAAGATAAATATGGCTGACCGTGTTGCAATAGATGGACATTATCTTAACCTTCCAGTGATGAACGAAGCTGGGGAGATTGTGGGTATGGTGGATGTACTCAAATTGACCTACGCCACTCTCGAACAGGTACGCTTTTCCTTTCTATTCCCGACGTTTTTCACAACTATTTTTGACTCAACTTATATTTTACCCATGATTCTAGGTCAATTCTATGTCTACAAACGAAAATGAAGGGCCTCCGTAGAATAAGTTCTGGCTCTCGATGGATATGAGTTCTGATTTCCATGGGTGTCTGGGCAGCCACAGCCATTCATCCCCATACT
>NW_001813978.1:2245705-2248854 GCF_000149585.1 Histoplasma mississippiense
GTGTATTTTCCATTTTACCCCTCGTATTGTTTTGTTGAGTGAAGGATAGTCCCAACAGCTCAATAGACGATAGTTTGTAATTCAGGACAATGTCATTCCTAGATAGGAAGATAGTAGATCCGGGTCCACTCTCCTTGCCGGCTTGGCTTGTTCGGGACTAGCGACGCCTGCCCGTGCTGACTAACCGCATCTGCCCTAGCGCCCTTCTCTCAACCTCATCCCACCTGCACCAAAAAAATAAACCACCTTCTGCCTTCTCCTTCGCGTTTTTCTCTTGCAACATTCCCTCTCTCTTCTCTCTTCTCCTCTACTCCTCGTAACTCGCTCTGCCCCCGTTCCCTGGTACGGTGTCTCTGCTGTTGCATCCGTGCTTCACTCGCCACTTCCCTTGTCGCGACCAATCCCAACTCGCAACAAACAACAAATTCGGGTCTTCGTTGAGTGCAGTTAGTGGAAAACCCCACCAACAACAGCCGCTTCAACGTCGAACTTGGTAATTATAAACGGGGATTCTAACGCACGAATCGCATATGCCTGATATACCGGAAACTCAATTTAATTGATTTCCCTTTGCTTGATCATCCCTCTTCCTTTATATCTCAAACCGCACGCGTCTCTACCTTCTCTCTTTCCCCCCTTTGCCTTGCACTTCAAAAAGCAACATTTCCGGATATTCCCTGTGATAGCACCGAAGAACGCACGACATCACACTACAAGATAATTAGACAATACCAATACGGAAACAAAAAACTATTGGCCACAACCGTACGAACGATCCAACGTTAAAGAGCAACAATGTCGTTGTTGCCGCAGAACGTCCACGTTGCGCTCTCACAGCTCCTGCTTGCACTAGCATCTGCCGACAATATAGTGCGGGCACAGGCCGAGGAACAGTTAAACAATGAATGGGTGAAGGGCCGTCCTGATGTTTTGCTCATAGGGCTGGCGGAACAATTACAAGGCGCTGAGGATGCCGGGGTATGCACTAAGAAGGATATTCCTTGCCTTTCAATTATACCTTATCTTTTTCTTTTCGCGAGGTTTGTTGAATATATGTGTGTGTATGTATACATTTACTTAGTTATTGTCTCCTGATTAGACGCGATCCTTCGCCGCTGTTCTGTTCCGTCGGATATCGACACGGTCAACGAACGTGCCCGATACTTCCGAATCTAAGGAGTTGTTCTTCACACTTTCGAAGGAGCAGAGAGTGGCTATTCGAGAAAAACTGCTGGAGTCGCTAGGAAGTGAGAGTTTGGCCCACGTACGAAATAAGATTGGTGATGCCGTGGCTGAAATTGCGGGGCAATATGCCGACAACGGTATGTTTTTTTTGTCCCGCATCGATTGCGAATTACGAGAACTTAGCTCCTAACCAATTTATTTATCTATTGGGGATGTTCTAGGGGAACAATGGTCTGAACTTCTTGGAGTGCTTTTTCAGGCTAGCCAGTCTACTGATCCTGGTATGCGTGATTCCGCGTTCCGGATATTTTCGACGACACCAGGTATTATTGAGAAACAACATGAGGAAATGGTGGTGGGTGTGTTCGCGAAAGGTTTTAGGGATGAGAATATTTCTGTACGCAACCTTACATTCAAAGGGACAAAACGATGCTTCTTGCGTTTACTGATGATTCCGGAATACAACTATAAGGTCAGGATATCCGCGATGGAAGCATTTTCGTCATTCTTCCGATCCGTCACCAAGAAGAGCCAAAGCAAATTCTTCTCCCTAGTCCCTGATGTTCTCAATATATTGCCTCCCCTGAAAGAGGCAGACGAGAGTGACGAACTGTCCAAGGCCTTCATTTCGTTAATTGAGCTCGCGGAAGTGTGCCCAAAGATGTTCAAGGGTCTCTTCAACAACCTCGTAAAGTTTAGCATCAGCGTTATTGGTGATAAAGAACTGTCCGATCAAGTGAGACAGAATGCGCTGGAGTTGATGGCTACGTTTGCCGATTATTCCCCAAAGATGTGCCAGAATGACCCGACATATCCAGAAGGAATGGTTACTCAGTGTCTGAGTTTGATGACTGATGTTGGTTTGGATGATGAGGATGCGACTGATTGGACGCAGTCAGAGGATGTAAGCACTGATACAATTTTTGGGGGGCAGTGGTGGCTGGTAAACAATGTTGCTGACTCTAATTTTTTTACAGCTTGATCTTGAGGAAAGCGACAAGAACCACGTTGCTGGCGAGCAATGCATGGACCGCCTTGCCAATAAACTTGGCGGCAAGGTAATCGTGCAAGCAACTTTCAGCTGGGTGCCTCGCATGATGTCATCAACCTCCTGGAGAGATCGGCATGCGGCGCTTATGGCGATTTCTGCGATATCTGAAGGTTGCAGGGATCTTATGGAGGGCGAATTGGGTCAGGTTCTCGCTCTTGTCACACCAGCTCTGCAAGATCCACACCCGCGAGTCCGTTTTGCTGGGTGCAATGCCCTTGGCCAGATGAGCACCGATTTCGCACCAACCATGCAGGAGAAGTACCATTCAATTGTTCTTGGAAATATCCTCCCCGTTCTGGATTCGACGGAACCCCGCGTTCAAGCCCATGCCGCTGCTGCGCTAGTTAACTTCTGCGAGGAGGCTGAGAAGGAGATTCTTGAACCTTATCTTGAGGAGCTTTTGAGACGTCTGCTGCAACTATTGCGAAGCCCCAAGCGATTTGTTCAGGAGCAGGCGTTGTCTACGATCGCTACGATCGCTGATTCTGCGGAGGCTGCATTTGGCCAGTTCTATGATATGCTTATGCCACTGTTGCTAAACGTTCTGAATGAGGAACAATCAAAGGAATTCCGAATTTTGCGTGCGAAGGCTATGGAATGTGCCACCTTGATCGCGCTGGCGGTTGGAAAAGAGAAGATGGGCCAGGATGCCTTGACTTTGGTACAGCTTCTTGGAAATATCCAACAAAACATTACGGATGCGGACGATCCTCAATCTTCGTATCTTCTCCATTGCTGGGGCCGCATGTGCCGAGTTCTCAATCAAGATTTTGTTCCATATCTTCCCGGAGTTATGCCGCCACTTCTCCAGGTTGCTGCTGCCAAAGACGATGTTCAGATTCTTGACGATGAAGAGCAATTTAAACAGTCGACTACACATTGGGGTGGGAGATCGTCTCGTTGAAGGCAAGGT
>NW_001813978.1:2248954-2252615 GCF_000149585.1 Histoplasma mississippiense
TTCGATTACGATTTACGCAGCAAGTTCTTGCTGCTGCTTTCGATACCATTACGTTGTTGAGACCCTGGAGAAGATTGCTATTCCAGGACTAGCGTTTTTCTTCCATGACCCGGTCCGCGTCTCGTCTGCTAACTTAATCCCCCAGCTCTTAAATTCTTACAAGAAAGCTCACGGTGATCAAGCTCCTGAATTCTTGCAAATGTGGTCCAAGACCGCCGACAAGCTTATCGAGGTTTTAAGCGCAGAGCCGGCCATTGACACACTTGCGGAAATGTTCCAATGCTTCTATGAATCAGTTGAAGTTGCCGGGAAGAATAGCTTAACCCCCGTTCAGATGCAAGCATTTATCGAATCTGCAAAGTCGTCGCTTGAGGATTATCAGGAACGAGTAAATCAACGCCTGGAAGCAAATGCAGAACTCGAGGACGGGGACGATGATGCGTACTCTTACAATATTGAAATTGAAGAAGACCAGAACCTTCTCAGCGACATGAACAAAGCCTTCCACATCATCTTCAAAAATCATGGCCCAGCTTTCTTGCCTGCCTGGGAGCAACTGCTACCTTGCTACGATGCCTTCATCATAAGCCAGGACCCCACCCAACGACAGTGGGGCATTTGCATCATGGACGATTTGCTCGAGTTCTGTGGCGAGCAATCGTGGAATTACAAAGATCACATCATCCACCCGCTCCTTAATGGCATGCGGGATGAAAATGCTGCGAACCGGCAAGCGGCATGCTACGGTGTCGGCATGGCTGCGCAAAAAGGTGGGCTAGCATGGAGCGAGTTTGTCGCTGCGAGTATCCCTACCCTGTTCCAGGCGACTCATCACCCTAAAGCCAGGACCCAAGAACATATATTCGCGACGGAAAACGCGTCTGCCAGTATCGCCAAGATTTTACACTACAATTCTAGCAAGGTGCAGAACCCGCAGGAGGTTGTGGAGAATTGGTTCAATACTTTGCCCATTATCAATGATGAGGAAGCGGCGCCCTATGCGTATTCGTTCCTGGCGCAGCTTATTGACCAGTATGTATCCATTCCCAAACTTTCCTTGAACTCAGATTTCAATTCCTCGCGCTTCCCACCATTATTTCTACATCATGCGTAAGTTTGTAAAATACAATTTGTCCCGGGTCTGACTCACAACAATTCTCTCCAACAGACAAAACCCTGTAGTGTTTAACAATGCAACAAAGGTGTTTACGTTCATTGTACAGGCACTCGAAGCAGAAACGCTGCAAGGAGCTACAGCCGCTCGCGTCGCGAGCTCAGCGAAACAACTTGCGGCAGCGTCAGCTGTCAACGTAGATCAGATCTTCGCAAATGTTAACCCTAAATACCAGGTGGCCGTGCGAAGTTTTTTTCAATAGAACACCTGGGCCTGTGTTAGAAAGCTTTTTTCTTATGTTTAATTTTTGATTGTTCATTTTTTTTTTCTTTATCTGTATTTTCCCGTTCATATTCATTTTCATCATGACCCGTCAACCATTATATGATTCTTGTGGTCCATTGCTTGTCCCCTTCCTGCTATCCCCCAATTTTCGTCTATTTAACTTAACAACCAGCTCCTGTATTTCCGATGTTTGCTACCTCATTCATGTCTCTATTCTTCCTTTATTGCCCTTTCCCCTTTGCTTTTCCTTTCCATATCGACAAGAGACAGAATCGGTTTTTTTCCTTCGTAGCCTTGTTTTTTCTTCAAATAATGAACACCCCCTTTACACGCAACGACACCATCAACCGAGTTTTTTTTTATTTCCCATTTTTCTTGAGAATTTTGAAATGCCAATCATAAATAAACCAAATTACTCACATTGAAAAAAAAAAAAAAAAATACAAATAAATAAATAAAAAATAAATAAAATAAAAAATAAATAAAATAAAATAAACTGCAATATTTACAGGCTCTTGGAATACTCACTACCTGAGTCGACGAGTACGGAAGCGTGGACTCATAATCCTTGCAAGCACTAACTAGAGATCCGAGTAATAAGTAACCCCAACCAAAAAAGATTTGGGGTTAATTTAGAGGCTTAATGCCTAAAACTTGGCTGTCAAATTAGGCGTTAAGCGCCCATGAGGGGGAGCGAAATGTTTGAACCCCAGTTGAGATTTATAATACGCAGACAACTTATTTCATATAGTACGACTGAAATAGAATTTTTTTTTTAAATGTTTCTGAGTCTAACGGAAATACATCCACAATATCAACGCCTATTTATTAGCTTTCTTCGCCAATAAATTCAACGCGCTTCCCGCGAGAATAAATCCACACTGATCCTTACTCAACGTGTGCTTCATCGGGATCTCGAAAACCTCTCCATTCCCGTTCTTCGTCACCCGTAGCCGCACCTCCTCATCAGCCTGTCCGCCACTCATCAGCACTTCATATAACCCAACAGTATCAACAGCGTCGCATGCATCAATCCTATCATAGTCAGCCTTATCCTTAAACGTCAACGGCACGACGCCTTGTTTCTTCAAGTTCGTCTCGTGGATGCGTGCGAAGCTCTTGGCGGCAATTATGCGTCCACCTAGATAGCGTGGTTGCAACGCGGCGTGTTCGCGCGCACTGCCTTCGCCGTAGTTTTCTTCGGCAACGACGAGCCATTCCGTCCCTGCTGCTTTCCATTTGGCCGCGAGCTCTGGGATGGAGTAGGTGCTGCCATCAGTGTCGTAGGCCACGTTGGTCTCGCCAGTTGCGGCGTTTATTGCGCCAATGAGTGTGTTGGCGGAGATGTTCGGGAGGTGGCCTTTGTATTTGAGCCAGGGGCCGGCAGCGGAGATGGTGTCTGTTGTACATTGACCTTTTACTTTGTAGAGTACGCGGAGGGATGTGAGGTTGTGAGGGGGGAAGGGCGAGAAGGGTTCAAGGAGTGCGAGGCGGTCTGAGGTTGGGGAAATTACGACGGGGCAAGAAGGGGATGGAGCGGCTATGGTGGGTTGGAAGTCTGGGTTTCCCGATTCGAAGCCTGATTTTGGGAGGTCAAAGCCTGTTGGGGGACGGAATCTAAAGGGTTTGCCACTGGGGGTTGGGAGAGAGTCGGTCATGGGGTTGAAGGTGGTTCTGCCTGCATATGACATTGCAGTGACGATTTCGGGAGAAGCGAGGAAGTTCATGGTTGCAGTGTTTCCATCGTTGCGTCCGCGGAAGTTGCGGTTGTATGACGTGAGAATCGCGTTGCTCTCGCCCTTCTTCACACCGTCTGTCCGTTTCCATTGGCCGATGCAGGGACCGCAAGCGTTGGCTAGGACGGTGCCCCCGGCGGCGGAGAAGGTTGCCAAAGTCTGGTCACGGTCTAAGGTGGCTCGAATTTGCTCGCTTCCTGGAGTGATGAAGAAATCTGCTTTTGGCTTTAAGCCGGCCTCGGAAGCTTGCTTGACAAGGTCTTCTGCACGGGTCATGTCTTCATAAGAACTGTTGGTGCAGCTTCCAATAAGGCCAGCACCGAAAGTCTCAGGCCACTGTTCTTCACGAACTTTTCCCGCAAATGCGGATAGAGGGGTCGAAAGATCGGGAGTAAAGGGGCCATTTATATGTGGCTCGAGGGTTGAAAGGTTGATTGTAATATGTTGATCATATTCCGCGTCTGTGTCTGCGCGTAAGAGGTTCTGAGGACCAGATGACGCAATAGCTGTTGCGGCATCCGCAATG
>NW_001813978.1:2254103-2267454 GCF_000149585.1 Histoplasma mississippiense
GTTCTCATTTGCCGTCTGCACCGCCTGTTCCGTATCAGCTCTAGCTCGTAGCACAGATCATAACATTGCGCAAGGAGTTCGTTGACGCTCCCTTGGCATTCGGGTAAGTCGTTTCCAACATAAAATTTCCCATCAACTCTCATGTTATCAATGGAATTGAGCTTAAGAAGTTTGTGAGCATCACATGTATGCATGTATAGTAGAATTTATATTTGCGGTTGATGATAGAAAGGGGGTAGGAAACTGACCTTCATACTATACGGGTAGAGTTCTCTGGCATTAGAAACCCCGCCAGACTCCTTAACTTCAATTAAACATTTCCTCAATGTCTGGAGTTGGTTATATATAGGTAGAAGCGCTTCTGAGACTGGTTCAGACGAGATAAGCAAACCATAAATTAAAGCATAGCTCCGTCGAATCAGATACAGAAGTGTCTATGTGGAAAGTCAGTACACGAGATTTCACTCAAACTGCTGAGCAGGGGTCATTGCAATCTTACCCTTTGAGCGTGAATGTCGGCTGGTTTCCCATCGCCATCCAAGAAATTTCCATCAATCCGGGATTCGTCAATCTTGTTAAGCTTTCTCTGATACATAAACAAATCAGTTTCTCGTAGCGACCACGCCTGGGTCATGACAAGTCTATCGAGTTGGTTTCGAATCTCTAGGAGTTTGCTATAGGGCTCCTGAAACCGCTCATCGATTTTACCTTTCCTAGAAAAGGAGAAATAAAAATTTCAGTAAACCCGATTCTATTATTCCATAGTTAGTACGAGCATTGTTACCTTTCGAGTACAATTTCCGACCATTTCAAACATCTATCCAACAAAGCTTTCACGAGTTCTTGACCTTCAGGGATCGAGCCATGAGGGCCTACAAAGTTACCGTCTTCCATTGAACCCTGTATGGCTTTGAGCTGCTCCTGGAAGCTCATGACCTCAGAGGCAGAGAACTACAAATTTGCAAGAGAAATTAGCTTAGACCACCGGACAGGGGAGTCTAAGGCCACGGAAAGCAAGACTATACCTTTGAACGAGTGTTTGCAGCCGATGTAGACCGCAAAATGGAAACCAGTGTCTCATGAGTCGGGGCGAGCTCAGGAGACAAGAACGAAAGTCCATACTGAAGTTCAGCTAATTGCTTTCGGCATGTTTCTAACCGAAGTTCCAAAAGCTTCAATATATCCGGTGAATATGTTTCTTTTCCTCTACTAATGTTCTCCTGCATGGTATCCAACGTCTTCGCGATTGAGTCCAGGTCCTTCTGGCTAAAAAATGCGGCTTCTTTTAGGTGGTCAAGGAGGCGCTAATAGCATCAAAATTAGCAAAATGCTGGAAAGAGTAGGTCTATTTGCAATTACCTTGATTGTTGAAGCCATCGCATATCTATTGAATCCAGTATAAGTCAGCATTCGACTGTTCGGAACAAGCCAGGCACAAGGCGGGATGGAAAAGAGATGGTATGGTAGCCATGAGGTTCAAGCTCACGCTGCGGGTGCTTCATTGTTCCTTCCAACGGTAAGAAATAGCAATGAGATCAGCTGGAAGCAATCGTCCAGCACATTGTCAACTGCAGCGTAATTGCTGGAATTAGATAAATACACTGACCGCAAGTCGAGGGAAGGGAATAACTATTGCGGGGTCACGCGAACCTCGATTATGCTCTAACGTATGTTCCGTTCGGAGGGCGTTCAGCCTCTGGACTTGCTCGACGACCTGGTCATGATAGTGCAGCACATCCTGGGACTTGATATACCTCGATTTGTCTTGTTTGAGGAGCAGGAGGGCGTCTCGAATAACGAGGAGCTGGTCAAGGATAGGCTGTTCTCGAGGATCTAGCGGGATGGATACGGCGGGGGAATCGGCCATATTTCGATAAAATGGCGCCCTTTCATGCGCGAGTAAATTGGAGTCAGAAATAGTCCAAGAACAACAAGGAATGAATTTAAGTCAAGTAAACATAGATGTTATGTAGTTAAGTGCCTTAGATGTTGTAGATTGTGTCCAATACTACATACAACATGGATCTGATAACCCCCAAAGAGGCAAGATAACCACTGACACGTGACTCAGACCATGCACGGGCCACACAAGCCAAGGTTAAGCGAGGGTTTTCTTTCCACACAATTTTGGACACTTGACAACGACTGACGACGAGCTGCTGCCGCATCCGCATTTCTCTCTTCCCTTCAGCCCACCGTATCGCATCACATAGTATCCTTCTCCGCCGGATACTTTATTATCCCTCTCTCGCAATGTCTACCGCCGAGCTCGCTTCTTCCTACGCTGCCTTGATTCTGGCCGATGATGGCGTTGAAGTCACGGTATGTCCAGGCCGCCTGGAGATGAAAAGGGGATATTTCTGGAAGAGGAGGAAAGCCACCGCTACAAAAGATGATATGGAATATGGAATGTAGAATCTATTGCAAAGGGAATGTCTGCTGATTTGTCTTTTTGGTTTCTCGGGACGGGAATTTATAACAGGCCGACAAACTCCAAACCCTCTTGAAGGCTGCCAATGTACAAGATGTTGAGCCTATCTGGTCTACACTATTCGCCAAGGTACATACATACACGCTACACCCCAGCTCTGGCGTTTCACTCTCATGAAATTGCGATATCCGTGGCAATTGGATGTATGGATTGGGAAGCTGGGATTGGAAACATGTATAAAATTGGGACTAACCTAATGAAAAATTTTGAATACCCAAGGCTCTTGAGGGCAAGGATGTAAAAGATCTCCTGCTCAACATCGGATCGGGCGGTGGTGCCGCGGCCGCGGTCGCCAGCGGAGCGGGCCCTGTCGCTGCTGAAACTGGCGGTGCTGAGGAGAAGGTGGAGAAGGAAGAAGGTACGGTTCATTCAAGATTTCACATTTCCTCTCCATGTATGTCACGCAACAAACCAGAACCGGCTGACAAATTACCTTGTGCCATTTATAGAGAAGGAAGAGTCCGACGAGGACATGGGCTTCGGTCTTTTCGACTAAATGACTTTCTTTTATTTTTTCCCTTCGCGTTTACTTCCTCCTCCTCCCAATTCACCTATTGGCGTGTACTCGTAATTGTGAGAAATAATAAAAAAAACATACTATAAAGAGAAATGGGATGCACAGCTACGACCCCTTTACGGACAGATCTCCTCCCTTGACGAAATTCAGATAAACGAATGGAAATTTCACTTGGCAATTGGACCGGATGATCGGGTACCAATGGATTGAATTTCTTTTTCCCTTTTGTGTCAATATGATCCGCTTCTATTAATGTCATATGGTTCATGGTCATGATTGTCGTATTCGTCCATTTTTTGTTTAAACAAAAGAAAGAAAACAAAGAAGAAAAAAAGCGAAATAGAAAAAGAGTGAAATTGTAACATGCATCCCGCCGCCGATTTTTTGGTTCCTGACCAGTTTTGCTTTTAAGTGTGAGGGAAATTGAAAAAGGAAAAGGAAAAAAAAAAAGGCCGCCCAAATGAGGATTTTCAAAAATACAATGGGTGGGGGAGGGAGGGGGGGGGGGGAAGGAGAGCGAGAGGGACGATATTTGGGGTATTTTCATATTACAGCTGAGGAGGACGAATCTGCGTATTGGACGGAATATATTCGGAACTGTACAAAGATCACGACATCTTCAACCATCGTCCCAAGGGACCCAATCAGCCATGGAAGGTTCTTGAGAAAGTATCCCTTTTCAGTGGAATGGAACAATATCTAGGCGTTCTGTTAGCGAATTGCTCAAAGGCTACGTGAATATTCAACTTGAACAGAATTTGGAACTCTTACCCCTGCACCATACGATAAATTTCCCATGAGAGAAAAAATAAAAAATAGCAAAGAAAGTCCTATGAAAAACAGATCAGGTCGCCTGTTCAACGTGAACTACTGTAAATCGCAGGCTTCGTTGACTACATACCTTCGCAAGATTTTTCACGGTAATTTTTGATAATCTGAGGTATCCGTGCTCTATCCATTTTGTCCCCAATCTGTAAGCCATTGGAACCGACGCGAAACTTGATATGCAGGCGTGCATAGCTTACCCTAGATAGAAAACAGCGCTCAGATACCCAAACACCTGCGCGCCAACAGCCATTTTCTCTCGCTGCTCGGTAGCAGTCGGCTGCCACACACCCGACTGCCAGGCAATCGCCCACCCAGCCGTCCCGACGGCACAGATCCCAAGAATACTCAAAGTATTCTTCACCCATGTGTTTCCGGGCTCCGTCTCCTCCAGGATCTTCGTCAACGAATCCGGTACGTAGGGATGCGAGTGCCGCCTTCGCGCCGATGCGGACGACCGCCTCCTCCGCGCCGCCGAAGAAGCAGAGGCCGAGATGCCCAGGTTCTCGCTCATGCGACGGGAGAGGAGCGGAGTGGTGGGGTCGGATGCATCGGACTCCGCGTCAGACTCGTCGGCAACCGTCCCGCTGGACAAGGTGCGGCGACGGTCACAGCCATACTTGCGTGTACGGGCAGCCAAGGCAGCTTCCAGACGGGCATTCTTGACGTTAAAATAGAGACATTGGCAGATGAGGATGCCGTCTGCGAAGCAGAAGTAGACGGCAATGGCGATAATGACGGGGACGAGATGTGCCCAGAGGGAGCCTATGAGGTTTGCAATGTCACCGACGAACCAGACGAAGAGGAAAGTGATGGAGACCGCATCCGCTGAGCCACGTTTGTAGTTTTCGATTAGTTGGGGGATCTGCATTGGCTTGTTAGACATATTTCCCCCCCAGTTGTTGTTTTATTTTTTTTGTGTGTGTGTGTGTGTTTTGTCAAACAGTTTTAGCTGTGTGCATGTTCATGTATGTACGTACCAAGAGGAAAATCCAGCAGGCAAGACAAATTGAACCCAGCACTCCCGAAGCAGCTTCGCGGAGTGTCAATGGGATGGAATCAGAAGGTCCCGACAGGGACATCATGTACGTGTGCATATCGTAAGTGAGAAGGAGGGTCGCCGGGCCAAATGCGAAAGACACAATATTGAAAAATTGAGGAACAGACTCGGGGACAAAAGAGGTTTGGACTGCAGACCCCGAAGATGAAGGGGGCGGGCTTCAATGCAAACAATCGCACGGATCCATCAGTCTTGCATGGCTATTTCTGTCGAGGGGGAGACGCAGAGACGCAGAGAGTGAAACATCTGGCCTTTGTTCGGCGACAGCGGTTGCGACAGGTTCAGAAACTTGCCGGCAGCAGCTCAAGAGTCAAAGGCAAAAAGCGAAAAAAATGTCTTGCAACGAAAGCAGTTGATGACGCTATTTAAAGCGGTCGCGACACAGGGCTGGGTCACGTGATGGGACTGTGGTGGTTCCGGAAACTGAGACGGACGATTGAGGACAAGCATGGAAAAAAAAAATCAAGTTAAAAGGAGATGAAGAACACAATTCATGGGCGGGCTAAGGACTCGTCAACTATTTCAAGCCGCTGAATCGAACGTTTCCCACAAGCTACAATCTCCTGCTGCTGCGTACAGGGCTGACAAGGTCAACCTGGCTCAACTTCCTTGAACCATCCATGTTACGGTATCCCTGCCGAATTCCCTGCTTCCCGCAGCCTTGGAAGATGAAACGTTTCATGGGTATTTTTTTTCCCCTCTCTAGCGGGCTGTGGCTGTTGCAAGGAAATTTTTCGAGCAGGGTTTTTTCGGAGCTAGGGCTGTGCAGATCACATGATCGTGTATATTGTTAGTGGTTGCGCCCCAACACATACCAATACATCGTTACGGCTCTTTCCTACTCATCAATCTTCCCTCTCGCTGGCGAGGATGAGACGCGAGAAATCGCCTTGTACTGTACCGTACAAGCCGGGAACGTGGAGATTGCCTAAACCCACTCGCGTACGTGTGCATAGGTTCGTGATCGTTGTGTTGCACTACTGCATTTTCTTCTTTTACGGGTTCTCCCATCTATTGTCATGACGCTGGTATAAGAATCACACAACCAAGGGTGCAAGAAGAAAAAGAATAAGAACCAACGGGTGATGCGCCGCGAAGAGCTCGTGGGGTTATCTATTTCCACCTGCTTGAACTTGCAGCTCTTCCAAGAGTAAATCAACAACCAACGGTGAGTTGAGTTCAGACGCCGCATCCTGTATGATAGAATCCCAAACATCGGGGTCCAGCAGACGTAGTGCCCTAACCCAATCGGTTACCGGATTTGGGTCGTTGTCTACATCCCAGTTTCCGCGATCCACCCCATTAACCAGCAAGAAATCTTGCAAATCACGTAATCCACGGTTGAAGAGATACTCTTCAGGATGCGATGGTGCGTCAGCATCAGCCTGATCTTCATCCAAGTTGTCACCACTCTCGCCTGGATGAGGATGCGGTAGTGGTTCATTTTCAGAACCCCCCTGCCTGTTCTCCAAATCGCCATCAACTGCAACTGCTTGTCTATTGAGCCCAAACATCTCCCTTGCGACGTCAAATATCCTCGCAGGGTGAGTATTGAAAGATGGATCCGCTATTGGCTGGCCCGGGGGCAGTGGGTCGGAGGCCGATATGCGCCCTGCAACAAAGTGGCGAGGAAGATGAGTAGTGACTGACGGGATATCTGACAATAGAACATGGCGGGCGACGCCAAGTGTGATCTCAGGAGGCTCCACATCCCCACTAATTGCTGCGAGAGTATCTCCAACTTCGACGAAGACAGATATAGCCTCGGGTGTATTCCAAATACCTTTAGCTCGAGCAATGTAGAGTTCGCAGAACATTTCGTGGGCTTGGTTGGGCGCCTGCACTCCCCATATTCGTTCTGGTATGGGTTCAATGTTCAGTTCCTGTGCCAAACGACAAAAGATCCAAGGGTATCGAGACATTGCTTTTCGGAGTTGCGACCGACATTCGGCTGGCTTGCCTTGCAGGAAATAGGCCAGAGCAAGCGAACATTGAATGTTGGGAAATTTCTCCCAGTGGCTGCTAAAGAATGGATGGGAACACAATTTTATAAAATAATCGTGCTCTCTTCCCCGAATAAATAGTGAATCAATTATCAAATTGATGGAGTATGGGTCATCAGGATCCAGGCTTAGGAGTAGCTTCGCCCACTCCGAAGCGGTTTTCAGAGTCCCCTTCACCTCCAAATTCTTGATATATCTCCACCCTGCAAGCCAAAACTCCCGGTTTTCTGCGATGTTGAAATTTAATCTGGCTTTTCCTTCTTTTAGGCAGTTGCCAAATGAGGAGTGGACGGAGCGACCGATATTGAACAAAGCCCTTTCAAGTAAATCCCCAGAGACCGCATGGTCACCCTGGGCCTTCGCGATCTCGGAGACTTGTAACAGACTCAAAATGTGGTATGCTTGTTGAATTGTAAGTAAAGACCCATACAGCACTACTACCATGGTTGGGCGCTACTCGACTTACGATTATAGTGTAAATGATGTATAATTCTCTCTGGTTCCATTGACTCGACACAAATTTCAAATTCCCTTTGAGCATCTTTGTAGGCTGTATTATGAACAAGCTTATATTCTGTCTGGCCGGACGGCAGTTTGTTCACAACTTCCATTCCAAGACCTCCACTCGTCGCCCGCGGCCATTCATCCTTCGCTTGCATCAAAATGTTTTTGCGCAGTGAAGCGCCCGCAAGATCCTGTCCACGACTGACAGGGTTATAGCGTCCGGTTAGTGCCTGTCCAAGGTCCATAGGCTGATGTCTATTCCTGCGGCTTGTGCTCGTACTTGTTGTTTCGTTGGTATGTTCGAATACCACATTGCCGAACAACTTTCTCATCTCATTGATAGCATTGAGGCGCCGCTGGTCAATCGCGAGAAGTTTGTCAAACTCCTCCGATAGTCGTTCATTCACGGTATTTCCTCGCGTGACTAAGTTGCGTTCATCAGTTTGCAGCGGATTTTTAGTCGACAAAGCTTGGAGTGCGCGGTCAATCTCATCCAACTCAGGTTCCTGTGGGCCAGGAGTATCTGATTTGTGGTTCTCTGTGCCACCTGTAGAGTTTTTGGCACGTTTCTTTTTCTTCTTTTTCTTCTTGGTTTCTATAGGTTTTGAAGGAGTGGAAGGCTTCTGCAAGGTCTGAACTGACTCAGGGAGAGAGGTTTCCGAACCAGACCCGTCTTCAGCATCTTGGCTTCCTAGCAAGTCAAAGGCATTAAACTTCGTTGGTGCCGGTTGAAAATTACGTAGCTCGTCGTCTGACAGTTCTTCATCCGAGACTTCGTGGGAAGCTTTTGCTACTTCTTGTTCTTGCTGCTTTTGCAGCTTCCGTAAAGCCCTGGAGGACATGGTCGCAGTGGGTTGAGGAGCCGTTTACTCACGTTAAGGGCTGACAGCAGCGGGAGAAAGAAAGAGGGTGAGGGCGGGACATGGCCAGCAAAATGCGGCCAGCCGTTTATGTGAGTATATAAGACATCTGGCATATAACTCCGGTGTCAACCTATTCATATCCTATGTTGACATCAAAAGAATCATGGTGGGACCACAGCTTGACCTTCGCTGAGTCATCATCACCTATCCTTGGCGCCCCAACCTTGTTTCCAATTCAGTCAAATCCAACATCAACTGGCCTTCTCGTACCATCTGGACCCATTCACGAAACATCGTCCCCGGGAATAGGCTACTTGCCCAAATTTCCCACCGCAGGTCTCCTTTTTTTACGGCTTCGATGCGTCGAGCAGCGACTCACATTTTCCGTGCAGGACGCTGTAGACCTCTCCGTAACCTCCGGCGTGTCCCGCAACCACCCTTCACAGCCAACTATGGAGTAGCACTGCGGGCTACATCCTTCCCAAGGAGAACCGTTGCCATTACTCCTGCTACACTGCAATCGTCAATGCACTTCCGGAACCTTTCTCTGGCATTTATTTCGACTTTGGTGGCATCGGGCGCTTGGTACGCCTACAAAGGTAGCCAAGGGACTGGTGGCATCCCGAGCCCCTTGGGTTCCAACAATAGTTTAGTATCGCCGACTGGAATTCAATCTATGGGGGTTTCATCCACTGCTGCTTCAATAATCAGTGCAGAGGAGACTGCTGAAGCTACACGTCGTGCCCTCCTGGTGGAAAATGAACAATTCTACGCCAGTAATATTGTTGGAAGCGGACCCCTCTCAAAGGAAACGGACAGCTCGGGAAGACGAGTGCTGGAGATGCTAACCCCCGAACAAGCGACGCAGAAGCTGAGGCGGAATGAAGAGTCTTATCTGGTGGGCCGTGGAAGAGGGGTGGTCCGATACGATGTTGTTCAGTTACCCAGCAACGACCCCATCGAAGACGACCATGCGGAAAAAATAGTGGAAGTTCCGCAATCAGTTGCCGCGTCAGAGGATAGTACCACAACGAGTGATTGGATGTTCTGGGGCGTATTTGACGGACATTCGTGAGTTAATTACATGCAACTAACTGTAACCCGTTCCTGACTTGTAAATTCAGAGGGTGGACGACATCCGCGAAATTGCGCCAGGCCTTGATATCGTTCGTTGCACGCGAATTAAACGCGACTTATAAGTCTGCCGCCGCAGATCCGTCCAAAACATTTCCATCACCAGAAGCCGTTGACAATGCAATAAAAAGCGGCTTCGTCCGGCTTGATCACGAAATAGTCCACGAGAGCGTGAACAAGGTTATGAAATCTAACTCGAAGCGGGTTGCCGCAGAGCTCCTCGCACCCGCATTATCCGGATCATGCGCTCTTCTCGCATTCTATGATAGCAGATCAAATTTACTACGAGTTGCCTGCACTGGAGATTCAAGAGCAGTTCTTGGACGCAGAGCAGCTAGCGGAAAATGGGTTGCTACTCCACTTTCGGAGGACCAAACCGGCTCAACTCAATCAGAAGTCGAACGGCTTACCCGGGAGCATCCAGGAGAACCAAATGTTGTTCGGAACGGTAGGATTTTAGGTAATCTTGAACCTAGCCGTGCATTTGGAGACGCATTTTACAAGTGGACACGAGAAACGCAGGATAAAATCAAACGACAATTTTTTGGCAGAACACCACACCAACTCTTGAAGACGCCTCCCTATGTAACAGCCGAGCCTGTTATCACCACCACCCCGGTTGAGCCTCGCAACGGCGACTTCGTTGTCTTGGCTACGGATGGTCTGTGGGAAATGCTCTCTAATGAAGAAGTTGTCGGACTTGTTGGGCAGTGGATAGAGCATCAACGCTCCCTTGCTCAGGGTACGCAGGGAGCTGCCAAAAGTTGGTTGCAGGGTTGGTTCAGGTCTGAGTCGAATTTGCCCGTGGAAAATCCCGGTACGGGCAAGTCCAGTGGGCAGCGCCTCCCAATCCGTCAACAGCAATATAATATTCCCTCCACGAGCGACAGATTTGTCGTTGAAGACAAGAACGCAGCTACCCATCTAGTCCGCAACGCGCTTGGTGGTAAGGATCAGGATATGGTTTGTGCATTGCTTACTCTTCCTAGTCCGTATTCTCGAAGATACAGGTACGTTTGCCATTCCCTGATCCTAACTTGAAATATTGACCCCATATCGCTAACCCGGCGTTGACAGAGATGACCTCACTGTCGAGGTCATTTTCTTCGGTGAAGGCCCCGATACCGGAGATGTAACGCTGAACACCGAAGCCAGCGCCAATTCAACTGAAATGAAAGCTAAGCTCTAGAACATGCCGCTCAATCAGTTTCGGGGATTCAACTTGCTCGTTGACGCTCCACTATGCGCCTCCCCTACTTCTTTTCTGTTATGCAGGAGAGGTGGTGATCTTTCTCCGTCTTACCATAAGTGGTTATTTGAAAGGGCGTTACGGATAGACGGAATGCCAGCCTTCTTGATTCTGTCGTTTGTTGTTGTTTCTCATTTTTCTCATTTTTTCCCCAACTAAGAGTCATTGCATCGCAAGTTTTCCCATCTAACTCCTCGTACGGATTGATCGCTTACATTACCCCTATTACTCACCGCTCGTTTCTTATTATGATTGCGAATCACCCTAAAGCCCTGAATCGTCCAGATTTGGGGGCAATTTCCCAACCCACCCCTCGATATATCTATCTTAATAGATATGATAAATTCTTTGATTTTCTGTCGTGTTTCTATTACAATATCTTCTGCTCCTTGCCAACCCTCAGGCGAGGATACCGAAATGAAGTTCCCCAATAACCCCATGCAGAGTTAACTGAGGGCCCACAAGAGGAACAGCGTGTAAAGAATATGAAAAACCAAGTTATGTACTAGTCGTCCGTCCCATCCAGATGGGTGACATGAAACTCAAAACCGTCTCCATCTTGATTAATGACATCGCGCTCCCATTGAGGGAGGTAAAGTTTGTGTGGTCATAGATTGCCACTTAGCCCTTAATATTCAACCTCTTGTCGCAGGGTTTCCTTGATGATTTTTTCAACGAAGTTATCCCACGGTATCTCGTTCGAAATTCCGTAAGGTCGCTTCTGAGAAAACCGGCCTGTTTTGAATGTTACTTTTGACAATGTCTAGCTAGGGGGCAGGCTGCTCTTAGTATTAGTGAGATATACAGATTACTTTCTCTTACCGATTTTCTGAGCTATTTATCTGCTGCCCGCCTGCCTATGTATGTACAATATCAAGATGAAGTGATATCTGGTGATGATATCTATTGATGGCATGAATATCTAGTAGAATCAATGATTGAGAGATAGAAAACAGAATATTACAAAAAATGATTTGAAATAGAAGATCACTATATTAGACAGATGATTTTAAGAGTAGATAACTATCACTACTAATATTGTGATAGAGATTTGTACTGTACATATTATGAAAATGATTTAAGAGCTCTATAATATAGTATCAATTTCTCATTTCTGCTCTCAAATAATTGTTCACTTAAGGGTCAGAAGTGTATAATACCGACTAAATGCAGTTGCTAAGGTCGTTGCGAGATTGCTTCTGTTGTCAATTTCTTTCCCACCGAGAGGACCACTAACTACCCACAGACTAGAAAAAATAGTTTTCTAAACCCTGGCCGAATTTCTATTGCAAAAGTGTGATGATGACATCTTGTCCTTTTCCTTGAGCAACATCATCGAAATGCTCCTCGGTTGTTTCGCAGACTCGACATTCGGCAAGTGATTTGATGATGGTCTTTTTCCTCACCGTCAGGGATAGCTAGCGTGTCGAAGGGTCCTATTAAGGGGAAACTAAGAACAGCCGGACTTTAGAGGGCGAAATCTTCGCTTTCATAGGTCGTTTAGATCTATACTATTGCTACGATCATGACGACAACTTGATTCTCCAGGACCTGAGTGAAAATATCAGCATTGGTCTTTTTATCGCCAGTCTTCCACTTATGAAATTTCTGAGTGCCAATCATAATCCTGCCAGCCACATGAGCTTTTTGCAAGTTGATCTCTATTTGGAATCAAGAACTTGAAAATTTCCCCGATATTGACGATGGTGACTGCCACGGGTGATACGAACCTTTGGGTGGCAAAGCTACGAGTACTATGCATCACCATACTGTTATTTCGATTCTTCAAGTACTATTGACCATTTCAAATGCGCAGAATCTCAGTAGATTCGCTGAATACTTTTCTATCATATCAATACCGGCATTGGGTCCCGGAACAGTCGTTACGTCGTCCCGCCAAATTTGATTCCTTACTAGTAAAGTTGATGCCCCGGGGTTTGTCCATGTTGAAGGATTCGATGTCGAACTGGTTGGTTAGTCCTGTTGTGGGTGACACATTCGCATTATATCCGACGTCCCCATGCTTAATGCTTTTCAGTTAGTTGTTATGCCGAGAAACTGTAGCAAACGTCGTTGTTAAGTTTAAGATGGTTGAAGTCGCCCGAACCTAACTAACCCTTCTCGATTTGGCTTAGCGGGCTTCTTCTCGACCAGTATAAATGTAAGCTCTGGGATCGGTTTCGTTATATTCCCTACTGCTCTACAGTGTAGCAGTATGGCTGTGGGTATACTTTGTTCTTTTGTTCCTTAAAGGCCGATGATAACTTTCCTCTTCTCAAATAGAAACAGTGACGGATACATCCGGTTTCTCTCTTTCGGGAAGGCTTTGCCAGGAAGTACATGTCTAACTTTCATGAGCTGAATGGATTCTGAGTCCTCCTCAGTCGCAGCAGAACGTACCCACGCACCGTGCAAGCTGATACTAAATTGCCGTACTAGTTGTATTACAGAAGCTTTCTTCTTTGACAGATTTCACACATCTCTATATATTTTTTAATATTTACTCGGGAGCTCATCTTAAATATATTTGTATCTGAAAAGCTATTTCATCTTCTCTATCTCAAAATGCTCAGTAGACATGTCATTATAATAAATTCTTAGTAATTCACACTCTATTGCTCTGCTGGTCGTAAGGTTCAAAACCGGCATGCTCCCAGTCTGTCTTGCTGCATAAAGAACCGTGGGCAGTGGCCACCAAGATGAGG
>NW_001813978.1:2267662-2276145 GCF_000149585.1 Histoplasma mississippiense
CACCGCAGTTGGCTGCCAACAAACACGCTTGGGCCTATGGCTATTTTTAGATTTTAGCCCTGGCACGGATCACGAGGCTAAGTCGGGCCTTTTTTCAAGGGTTGATGATCTTGACACGAAGATCAGTCAATCAAAATGATGAATGAATGATGGCGGAGATGGAGGTGGAGGATGCTGTGAGAGCTGGTTACCAGCCAAGGAGTATATGAATGTATGTACCTGCCGTGAGGTACAGAATACTGACGGCACATCCTCACTCAGCTCATTTTGCAGTGATGATCAACCCTGCCAGTGGGATAGAACGCGGTGGACAATTTGAAACAAGGCGTGGCATCATCACCGCTTTTGTGAAGGAGTGTTCAAAGAAGTCTGCTGTGGATGTCTCATCTGCATACGGAGTACAGAATACAGCTTTTGAGAACAACCAACCAAACAGAAATAAAGACGCTGGAGACGAAGATCCGCTAGGCCCTACGCCGAATTAGCCATATTTCTCGCGACAGAACCTCTATTGGTGGGCCTGGCGGGGGAAAGGAGAAAATAAGTAGCTGTACTGGCACTGAGGGTGCTCAGCCTTGTGGCTGAGTCCTGCAGGAAGACGGAGACCAGGAAGAAGCCATTCCTTCGCCTGGTTCCTGCATGGAGAATCGCTGGACAACAGCCATACTACTAATGGAAAAGAAACAGAAGAACACTTGAGATGGAACACTAACGAAGTATGCCTTGCGACGCTATACCCAGGGTCGTCCATCCCTGGCTGATACTGCACAGGAGAAAGCTATCTGTGAGTTGCAGCCCAACTATGGCGCACGGATTTTCTATTCTGTATTGGTTATGCCCAAAAGATCATGACAACTGACCTACACTGGGCCAAAGGACTGAAGACTACTAGTAGATAGGATACGAGAAGATAAAGCCAACCTGGCTGCTCTAGGGCACAGGGTCCGGATGGCTCTGAACTACTAGTACTAGTATCCATGCACCACGGAACTTAGATGTAGAAGTAGGACACCAAAGCATGATATCGTTGTATACAAGCTGGCTGTGCGAAATGATGCATTTTCTGCCTGATGGGAGTGCATGGAGTTGGCGGGGGTGAGAGCGTGCAGAGGGGTATCTTTATGTACTGCTGATGTATTTGTAAGCGTGGCCAATGTAACTAACTTCCGCTGCTGTTCCAGCGCGGGTGGTACATAATGGTACATGGACGTTACTTGGCTGTCTGGCGCCGTTCATCTGGGCCAGGCCGGGGTAAGGCCGACCTTCCTTTCTTGGCCTGCTCGACCTCATCTCCCCTACTTAACTATCCTCCTGCGAAGACCGCCCCACCGTTCTCTTCCCATCCCCAACGCCATCGCCGATTGTTTCGTCTCGTTCCCACGTTGGCCGGATAGCCTTTCTGTGCCTCTGCTCCAGACGTATTTCAGTTGCATCCGATTGCCTTGTGCGCTCGGTGACAGTGGGGGTCCATACACCTCTGCGCCAAGCAGCCTCCACCAACCCCCCTCCCAACTAAATCCCTTCCGTCCTTCCCTCTCTTCTCTACACGCATTGTTCGACTACTTTCTTCTTGCCATTGTTGTGCGATCTACTCTTGGAATTGGTACGTCCTGTAGCTCTTCTACAAGCGTTGATCATTAGGCCTGATGTTTGAAACATCTGCTTGCGCCACGCATCAGATCTCCCGTAGAATATTAAGCGACCGTTTTTCTTCGCGTCCAGCCGAGGACTACGATATCCATTCCATTACCGCCGCCACCGGCGGTGTCGATCTTCCATCGCCTCGTTCCAGTCCAATTCCGCCCGTTCGCTGTCAGCATAATCAATCACCCCGCTTCATAAGCTCAAAAAAGGTGGATTTCCTTCTCTGGGAAGACCCATTGCTTCGCCGCTTTTTCCAATTCCCCGATCGATTCGGGATACATCCACAGACCAACTTGCCTTACCCACCACCCTGTCCAACGCTCTGATATACACGCGCGTTCTAACCTACGTACGCTATGGATTTTCCACAGGAGAACAGGGGGAGGCCGCTTTCAACGGACAATAAGAATCGCTCCTTAAATCCATCACCCTCCCCCCAGCCCCAATACCACGACAATCAGGGGCATCCACTTGGACACGATCCTGCTGGCTCTGTATTTCCCGGTTCAAATACTTTCACCACTGCTAATGAGCACTTCCCTATAACCACTCCTTACCTGGCCTCATCTGCGCATAATACCAATTTTCTCCACTCTACTGGAGCTCAGTCGTCTGAACCACAACCCTTTGGTCAGCCCCAGCCGTACTCCCAATCTTTCGAGGCAGGCTTCCTCAGCCAGCTCGAGCGTTCGTCTAATATCAAAGCCGCTCAAGAGGAGGAAAACTTTTCTAATCTTTTAAACTCAAACCAACCGCAATTTGAAGATTTTCCTATTTACAACAATAACAACCCTACATCCGATTTTGACTCATCTTTCATGCTTGACCCACAACTTAATCAGCAGCAACAGCAGCAACAGCAGCAACAGCAGCAACATATAAACCAGTCGGTCAACCCTGCTGACTTGAGCAGAATGTCATCTCCACACAACCAGACTCCCCCACTTTTGATACCACCTGATTCCCACGCGTCCCCTGGACGCCCATCATCGCCCGTCTCCAATCCCGGTGCCTATTTTACCCCAGGCCATTCGCGCCCGGCGTCATTAGATCCTGCAAGCGCAGCCTTTCTAACGAGCCAGTCTCAGTCCGATTGGCATGGGATGTTAGGAAATCCTATTTACCAGACTCATCAAAGAGCGCCGTCGGAACATTCAGATGTTTCCTCTGTTGCCCCTTCGCCCTATCTAGGCCATCACGATACGTTTGATGTAGACACAAACAATCATTCTCCATTACTATTAGCTCAAAATGACCCGGGCCTGTACGAGAATGCTCTAGGAATGGAGTCGTTCTCAATATCGGATCAGGCCCAGCATCATGGGATTAGCCCAGCCCATAGTCCCTACATTTCCCCACGCTTGCTACCTCAGCAGCACGGCCCAGAACTCGGACAAGATGGGTCATTCCACTTAACCCAACATGTGAAAAATCAACTTGGGCCTACCAGCCCTCCCGATATGTATGTTTCCAGGTCTGAGGCTTCGCCAGCACCTGCCGCTGCATTTCAAAGTCATAATAGTCCTGGAGATATGGGCCAGGCTGCCCAAATGACACCCCCTTCTATCAATGTCGAATTTGCACCTCCCTCGCGAACCACGAGTTTTGGTCCAGCAAAACCTGAGACAGCCATGGACACTCTAAGCCCTCCCGTTGGTCGTAAGTACTCCATTCCCCGTATCTAAATTTTGGGGCACTGCTTCAAGCAATTGTATACTAAATGACACGGAATAATAGGTTCCCGTGGACGGAGTAAGTCCGATCCATTTGGACACGCCGTCACCCGTCCGATGTCATCTCCAACCACAGCAGCCCTTGCTCAGGGTGCGAGCTCACCATCGCGGTCTCTTTCTCCGTTTAACGGCAGCACGGGCAATTTGAGCACTCCAGCTTCCCGTGATACATCTCCAGCAGCAGCGAAGAATCGCCGCCAGTCGACCTCTTCGATTGACAGTCGGAACTATATCCTGGATCTTGCAGATCCTCAGCGGCCGGGTGCCAGTAGTGCTGATTCTAAGCGTGTGCAAAAACATCCAGCAACATTCCAATGTAGTCTATGCCCGAAACGATTTACGAGAGCTTACAATTTACGCTCTCATCTCCGCACCCATACTGATGAAAGACCTTTCGTGTGTACTGTGTGTGGTAAGGCCTTCGCCCGTCAACATGACCGGAAGCGGCACGAATCACTTCATTCGGGGGAAAAGAAGTTCGTTTGTCGTGGAGACCTGGCCCATGGGGCTCATTGGGGCTGTGGACGAAGGTTCGCTAGAGCTGATGCGCTTGGCCGCCATTTCAGATCTGAAGCAGGCAGAGTATGTATAAAGCCTCTGATGGACGAAGAGGCTCTCGAGCGCGAGCGGACCTACGTAGATCAACAACAGATGCACGGCCACTTACAGCCGATAAGCCAACCAATGAATATACCACCGATGGACGGTAAGCCGTCCGGCTTCACACTTCCAGCAGCACTCCTCGCACAGTATCCTGCGCTCCAAACTCTCCAGTGGGACCAGCTTGCACCACAGCCAGACGATGGGAGCGATATTGGCGGAGGTGGAGGAGCTAGGAGTAATTATGATGCTAGTTCTGGCGGGGAGTATGGGTTTGGCGACGATGACGATTCAGGGCTAAATAGTGGGTATGTGAGCGGTTCTGGGCAGAATTACTCACATGCACCACCGTCGCAGGATCAGATGATGGGTGTTCCGTCTACGGGGAGCGGCTGGGGATAGCCCTGGGGGAAATGCAATGTTGGTTTATTGACTGACCCAGTTGGCGCTATCTACTTTGCGACTTTGTTCTTTCCATTTCTTCATTGTATCCTCTTTATCTGCCTCTTATGACATTTATTTATTTATTTATTTATTTATTTATTTTGGTTCGGGACGAATACCCTTTACGGCCGCTTTCGTTATATTAATTATTAGTATTGTCATTTTTATCACCATTTCTTATATTTGCTTCCCATCGTTTCCTTCCTAGGTTGGCCCCTCTTTTCCCCCGTTGTTTTCAAGTCTTTTTCTTTCCTCTCTTTTCGTTCTTCCTTTGGCTACGCACGGGATAGAGGAAAATGGAACTTTGGCCTGGATGCTATGTTGTTGAGGACCGACAGTAATATCAATTTTCATGGACTCCGGTTGAAACCGGAAGGGTTGTTTTTATATGATATATATTTACTTTTTTTTTTTTTTTCTATTTTCATATAGTGTTTATTTTTATCTGGTACATTCGGTCTATCTAGGCTTGTCTTATCTCCGCCTTTTATTTATTTATTCATTAATATCATTATTCAACCAAAGCATCATCTCAGCGTGTATTTCACGCCCTATTTTAAACTCTTCTTATGCGGATATGTAATGTGTAGGTAAATATGTATTGGACGTGTATAGTACTAACAAGACCTAGATGCCCACACTCAGTATTTTTGGGGAGAATTCTCATTTCGGCAACGATAAGGGATGAAAAGGTGCAGGTCCCGATTGAGGGTTAGGGGTCTCTGCCTTGGTTTGTAGATTACATTTCATAGGACATATGGCAAATTCAAATTTCAATGAATGAATCATAATTAATTAATTTGTCAACGGCATTCGGTTTGGTAAATTACAAGAAAATTAGCTAGCTGAGGGAAACGTATCTCTCTATAGGTTTGAAGAATCTGAATCTGCGATGTACCACCTTAACAGATGCAAAATAAATCAGCCGAAAAATTCGCCGTTCCATTTTAATTTACCATAATTTCTTACTTCTTCTCCCTTCCTCCCCTCTTACTCTCTAACTCAATCAATTTCCCGATCTCCCCCACCCACCTCTCCGCAAACACCTCGTCCGTAAACCTCTTCGACGACCTCCTCGCCCTCAACCTCATCGCCACCCTCTCTTCTATCGGAAGCGCCAACACCGCCTCAAACGCCGCCGCAAACTCTGGCTCCGTTGTAGCCCGGAATCCCGTCGCGCCTTCTCCCAAATCCACAACGATATCCTGTCGGGGACCACCGGAATCATGTACGACACTTATCAGGCCCGCTGCCTGGTACTCGACCACGCCTATGCCGAAGTGCTCGTTCCACATGGCGTTGACGCCGATGGAGGCGTGGCGGAGGTGGGTGAGGATCGTGGGCCAGCTGGCGTCGCAGAGGAAGGTCGTGTGGTCACGGATTTTGAGCTCGTGGGCGAGCAGGCGGAGGTTGTAGATGTGGGTTTCGTCGGGACTGGAGTGGCGCACAGAGCCGATGAGGATTAGTCGTGGATATTGACTGTGTGGAGCTTTATGAGTCTTTTTGAATTCGTTGAGGAAGCGGGAGAAGGCGCGAAGGATTAGGGCGTGGTTCTTCTCTGGGCGGAATTGCGCGATGTAGAGGATTGTTGGCTCGCGTGATTCTCGCTCATGCGGGAGATCTATTTCTATTGATTCCAGCTCTGAGACGGCCACGGGGGGGAAGACGACGGTGGGTTCTTGGAATTCTCGCCTTTTTTGCCGCGAGGGGAGCCAGAGAGAGCGTATATGTGCGGCTGTCCAGGATGAGTTGCACATAACTACATCAATTGTGCCACCAACCCGGCCGTATAGCTTCGCGAACGCGTGCCAATATTGTCGCTTGGCATATCCTTTCCAGCCGGCCCCTGCACCGGCGTTTAAACCTTTCGTACCTGAAAGATCATCAAGGGAGCTGAGCATGTCTGTCGAAATAGTGGGGTAGTGTACGTACGCCCCGGTCGGAATTGAAGGGAAAAGGAAGTGGCAAAATGCCAGGACGAAGGAATAGCCCATAGTGTCAATTAAGATGTCAGGAATTAGGAGAGTGAATGCGTCGTATCCGAGGATTAGGGAGCCCAAAGATTGACCAAGGAGAGTAAAACGTGGGTATATGCTGCTGAGAACATATTTGCGAGTTGAAAGATATAGGAATACTATTGTTGGAGAGTAAAGGCGAATATTGAAACGATTCTATATTTTACATTTTAGCTACCGATCATATTAGGTGCTTTTCGAATAAAAGAGAGCGAAAGGGAGAAAAAAAAAAAAATTAAAATAAAATAAAAATTAAAATAAAGTAGATAACCTACCTCGACTCTTTCAAGCATTGTGGTCTTATTCAGGTCATTATCACCTGTGTAGATTGCACATATAGCTTTTGGCCAGCGGTTTTGTGTTGCTCTTACTGCTGCCCAAAGGACACGCTCGCCTCCGCCACCAGCATTGCTGCAGAACAATGAGTCAGTCGACTTCCACCGGGAACGACGATTGCAGCATTTTCATTTCTTTTCCTTACCAAAATGGATGGAAGAATCCTATCACGCCTTCCCAATCGTTTCCCGCCGCATCCCCGTTTGTAGCAGTCCCAATGCCGTATGTTTCAACTTTTTCCCAATCCTCATCTTCCTGCTTCGCATACTTGGCTCTTCTTGAGTAGTATTCTTCCTCATCTAGCCGTATCCGCGCACGTATGAGGTCCCGCTTCCACCGGTATTTCCTGGCAATAAGCCATCCAATCGACTTGAAGACAAGGCGGAAGACAAACCCAGATAATCGCGGAGCGGTCAGAAAGAGTGCGAGCAGCGTCACGAGAGTAGCAATGGATGACACGGATAACAACATCATGGGCCTGCAGTCAGCGGAGGAAATTAGTGGACGCCGACACACAAGCCGTTACCGACAGAAGTGTATGCTGTAGATGAGGATCGGGGAGCTTGGCCATCGATGATAACCTTCCAAGGTAGGTTATAAGCGGTATAATCACGTGTTGATATAATCTCCGGCGATATAGATTATCCTTCCACCAAAGCTTGAGATCTCTCAACTCTCCCGAATGGTCGAACCCACCAGTTTTAGTGGTGAACGGCACGATGTCCGCGCCTGGGTATAGGTTACCCCTCGATGCTTTGCGGACTACCCACTGTGGGCTGAATGCCCGGCTCCTTCGGGCATCATGTCCGGCTCAGCAATGCGCCGTGAGGCTGCGCGAGACTGCTCAACAGAGGCGCCATTTCCACCCATCGCGGCCTACCCAAATGGTTTCCACATCCATTGAGTGCGCACACGATCTCCTTCAAATAGTCCATACATATACCGGTCTCCCCTGGGTGGCCTCCATCCCCTTGACGGCTATGACAGCACGGGTAGCATTCGGGTTACCCTTTCTCATATGGTCAACATCGCAGCGAAACAAAAGATTGCTTGCGAACCCAGCGATCCTTGCCTATACCCGTATGAAGAGAAAAAATATTATGGATGCCGCCGCCAAGGAACAACGGTTTCTACCACCACAGTTTGTGAGCCGCCAGAGTGCATTAGAAGCATCCCAGTTTCAAAAGAGCCTGCTAAAACGACATCATCTTCGTTTGGCTCCGTTCGCTCCGTTCGCTCCGATATTACAACTTCCTTTTTGGCTTGCTTTTATGGAGAGTATTCGGTCGATGAGCGGATGGCAACCCGGTTTGCTCGCCATTCTGCAACAGTGGTTTAATCCTGATGGCGTCAGGGCTCAAATACCCGTAGAACCCTCTCTTTCTAGCCAGGGGGCTTTATGGTTCCCTGACCTTATGGCTGCAGATCCCCTGGGCGTCCTTCCGGTTGCTATTTCGGTTTTGATGTTCACTCACATTACGTGGGGTTCCAAGGTTAGCAAGATGAAAGATCTTCCCCAATTGGTATCACAAGGAAACTTGCAGGCCATATTTTCCTGGGCGATCCAGCGCATTTTCCAAGCAATGTCGATCTGGATTGCGCCAGCTCTATTGTATTCAGAAGCCCCCGCAGCGCTTAGTATCTACTGGCTATCCACGACTTGCGTTGCAAGGTGTCCAGTCTCAGCTTCTGAAAAAGTATATGCCGACTC
>NW_001813978.1:2276388-2277847 GCF_000149585.1 Histoplasma mississippiense
TTATTTGGCTGGACTATCACTCCACCAGAAACCCCCGAGCTCGGCTCGTCAGTTGACGGGTTATAGGTCTGGAATAGCATAGCTTATGGAGAGCATAAGAATTGAAAGGATGACGCCAATATAAATATCTAAGTCAAAAAATATTTTGGGTGGGCTTAGGCAGGATGAACTAAACTAGGAAATTCCGTCCTGTCGTATAGAAAAAGTTTTGAAGATCAATGCACCAATGCACCCCATGCCTCAGACATTCCCCCGTTTGCATATCATACAAAACACCGAGTTTTATCATTTGTGGAAATAATACCCCGAAGGCATCACCTCAGGGCATCTGGTGGTGATCGAACTCTTTTGCCCATCTCAGCAGTGACAGCTACCAATAGAAATAAAATAACTGAATTTAATAGTGTTTCTCTTACTAAATACAAGTATCCTGTATGTATGAACATGAAATTGAACACACACCAGTAATAACCTGGTTATATGCAGTGGTGTTGATGGCTGAGTGACTGTGCCTCCGCATATAACCACTAGTTATGTGAGGGTCGGGTTCAAACACGCCGTAACCCGACCCACCTATAACTATCAAGATGTGATAATATCCATTTGAAGAGGGGTTGGGTCCTTTTATTATGATTTAATTTATAGACTGACAGTGTGACCATGCATGGGACCATGACCAACTTTGAACCTCAGTCCCATTTTCAAATATCTTAGTCCTGGTCCCATATATTGTTTGTCAAATCAGTCACTTTACACTGTTTATATTATAATTCTAGTCCCAGATCATGTTTTATTTATAAATTAATAGTCCTGATCCCATTTGGTCCCATTTTGGACCATGATTTAGCCTATATAGATGCCATCCACCCACCTCTTAAGAGGGTTAAAAGTATCAAGATGTTATTTGAATACTAGAATTGATCGATATATGTAATCAGATTAATTAACTAAATGTGATTGAATTATCTACTGTTATTAATTCTCTATTTCCCCCCCACCCCCCTCTTTTCAGATGAGATCTTTTGCTGCTGCATCCGATGGAAAATATTTAAAACATTTATAGTTTGAAATCTCTCCACTGAATCCACCAAATCTAACATTAATAAATGAGGTTTCATTGCGCAAAAAGTCAGTTTTTTTTTACATGAAATATTTTATTCATTCCTTTCAAGCGCGAAGAAGTTAGATATCTCTCTATCAGATATAACTTGATGGGTAATAAAATCCGCCCAAAACACGTTATTTAAACATATATTAGAGATTCCATCCCCTTCCATTAGAGGTGAAACATCAATCTCCCCTCTCCTTTCTCCTTTCTCCATTTCTGTATTTCGTCCCCTCGACCTAACACATACATTCCTGCCGCCGTAGGTGTGGGCTTGTGCCTAGCTGCTGATGAGTAATGAATGAATTGCACCGCAACCGCGCGTGTAGCCGTGGTAACTTCGACTCGTACGCG
>NW_001813978.1:2278495-2280096 GCF_000149585.1 Histoplasma mississippiense
GAGAGAATCATCAATGAACTGCAAGCCGATATTTACCCTGCGACAGACTCTTAATATTCAGAGCCAAGTGGAATTCGATGACTTCGCAACCTTTACCCCCCCCGATGACAATCCTGAGCAAATGCAACCGGACGATGCCCCCCACCCCCCGGCGGACGCGGATAGAGCGAGACGCGGTGCGAAACGTGGCACGAGAGGCGGAAGAACAGGGCTACGCAATAAAGGGCCATCAAGTCAAGTTCGCCCAACAAGGCGTCGCAATCGCCGTGCTGATCAGTTTTGCGTTTACACTGGTTCGGACGAGCGACGGACACCGATCTTCGCAGTGGAGTTCAAAGCCCCTCATAAGCTAACGGTTACGGATCTACAGACAGGCTTGCATGAGATGGACTTGGAGCGCGATGTCATTAATCAAGAGGGCGACACTTTTGAGTTTTATGCCACCCATCTTGTTGCTGCCGTAGCCACTCAGATATTCTCATACATGCATGACTCGGGAGTTGCATACGGTTGTATTCGGACAGGGGAGGCTTTTGTCTTCCTACATATTCCTGCTGATCCAACAGTACTTGAGTACTTTTTGTGTGTCCCAAATAAAGATGTGTTGGAGGATGATGAACACCGCCTCCACCGGACTGCCATTGGTCAAATGCTTGCATTCACCCTTCAGGCACTAGCTGCTGAACCTCCATCCCAAGAATGGAAGGAGACCGCCGATAAAGAGCTTGCTACTTGGGAGGTTGAATACTTAGACGTCTTACGTGGTATCCCCGAAACTATTCGCAAGGAACCGCCACCCTCCAATTATCGGCCCTCACACTGGAAACCGGTTCTAAAAAAGCATAATACACGTTCCCGTGCTCGCTGTAAACAAGACGCATCCACCCCGCACGGCTCACCAAATGAGGATAGCAGTAGTGATGGGGACATACCTTCACCGACTCCTGCACCAATCGTGGGCAGTCGATCAAGACGCGGGAATAAGGATTCATCAGCTGGTGGGCGGGCGCATTCCACCACAAATAAATCCCAGGCTTACTCTCGCACGGAACGACCTTCCTACCCGTATTGTACCGTGGCTTGTATTCGTGGTTTGATTAACAAGGATATTCTAGATGAGAAATGCCCCAACTTTGAACAGCACCGCGGCCCAAAGCATCCAATTAATGCGCTGGAATTTAAACGCATGCTGCATCAGCAACTTGTCCAGGATCGAGAAGAGGGATTCGAACCGTTGGATATCCGGGGCCGGACGGGCTATATCATAAAGGCAACTCTATTGTCTCACGGGTATACTGTAGTCATCAAGGCAACCATAGAGGAGAAGAAACACAGGCTCCAAGAAGAAACCAACAATTATCGCCGCCTCCGAAGCCTTCAGGGATATCAGATTCCTGTCTGCTTAGGCGCCTTTACGCCCAGAGTCAAATACTGGTACCACGGTGACATCATGACATATATGATGATACTAAGCTGGTCTGGTGCTCGACTTTCAGTTCGTCGTCAACGACGCAATTATAAGTTTTTTTCAAGGAAAAGCGCGACAAGGCTCTGGCCGTCCTCCTATCGAATGGCGTTAAGCACAAGGGACAAAGAATGGC
>NW_001813978.1:2281115-2283640 GCF_000149585.1 Histoplasma mississippiense
ATTCAGTTGTAGAACAACACCGTCCCGATCTCGGCCCGTATGAAGGCCTGTACAAACATCTGCACGCCCACCCGGAGCTCTCCCACCAAGAATACAACACGGCCAAAACTGTCGCGAACAAGCTGCAACAGCTGAACATCCCGGGCCTCCGAATCCACACAGGAATTGGCGGCACCGGCGTCGTCGCCGTCCTCAACAACACCAACAAAGCAGCATCTCCATCCAGCCAGGTCGGCCCGACTGTCCTCCTCCGCGCGGAATTAGACGGCCTCCCCGTCCGCGAGCAAACCAACCTCCCCTACGCCAGCAAAGAAACAACCCATGACGCCAATGACGGAAACAAACCCAAACCCACCATGCACGCCTGCGGCCACGACCTACACATGACCTGCCTTCTTGCTGCGACAGACTCCCTAGCCTCCCCCGCGCTCCGCGCCCGCTGGCACGGGACGCTGGTCGTCCTCTTCCAGCCCGCGGAGGAACACGGCAACGGCGCCGCCCGCATGATCTTCGACGGGCTCTTCTCCCCCACCTCGCCGCACAACATCCCAATCCCCGACGTCTTCCTGGGCCAGCACGTCCTGCCCGCCCGCGCGGGCACCATCGGCATGAAGCCCGGCGCCCAGATGGCCGCCTCGGACTGTCTCAAAGTCACCTTCCACGGCCGCGGCGGCCACGCCTCCATGCCGCACTTCACCATCGACCCGATCGTCATGGCCAGCAGCGCCGTGGTGCGGCTGCAGACCATCGCCAGCCGCGAGGTGCAATCGGGCAGCGTCGACGGCCTTGGCGTCGTGTCCGTCGGCAGCCTGCATGCGGGCAGCGCCGCGAACATCATCCCGGCCACGGCGGAGATGGAGGTGAACGTACGCACGGCGGACGAGGCGACGCGGGCGAATGTGCTGGCGTCCGTGGAGCGCATTGTGCGTGCGGAGAGCGAGGCGAGCGGAGCGGAGAAGGAGCCGGAGATCACGCGGACGTTGAGCTTCCCCGTTACCGTGAACGATGCGGCGGTGACGGGGAAGCTGGGCGCGACGTTCAAGCGGCTGTTCGATGATGATGGCGCATCGAATGAGGCTGGGGCCCTGTATCGTTTCTGGCCCGATTGGCCGCGCAGCAATGCGTCAGAGGACTTTGGGTGTCTGGGCGCTTCGGTGGGGAAGCCCAGTTGTTTCTGGTTTTTTGGCGGCGTGGACCCGCAAGCGTGGGATGCGGCGGAGAAGAATGGGACGATTGCAAGGGATATTCCTGTGAATCATTCGCCGTTCTTTGCGCCGGTTATGCAACCCACGATGCGGGTGGGAGTCGACGCGTTGGTTGGAGCGGCGTTGACGTTTCTGCAGAAAAGGGAGTGAAGCTCCAAGGGCTTTTTATATTTCTCAGCTCTATTCTCTAGGTAGAATGATTAGCCTGTGTATTTTTGTCTCTCATCGTTCTGTTTCATTCATGATTTGTGTTCATTCTTTAAGAGTCATCTTCTTTATTCCAGAAGAGGACAAGGAGAATCCAAAGAACGAGAGGGGCACCGGATACTGCCTGTGTAATATACATGTGTATATTCATAATGAAGACTAACAATCCGAAAAAAAGTATCATAGATTGGTATTACGTATATTTTTTTTGTCACGACGAAAGTTCCACAACGTAACTATGTATACAGCAACAACTATAAATCCAACAACTAAACAACCACATACATACATACATACATAAATATACATATGCATAAGAAAACGGGGGGGAATGCGGCAGGGAATAAATAATATGGAAGCAAAAGATACGATCCAACTTATGGACAGCCCAATTAATTCCTTCATCCCCAGCCAATTAATTTCCAACTTCCCGCACTTCCCTTGAGACATAATGCTATACACAAACCGGATATAGACGAAGGGAAAAAAAAAAAAAAGGGCATACAGACAGAAGGGAAACAAAAGGAAGTGAAAAACAAAAGGTTTAATGTATATTCACGGTGTCCCACGGGGGGAGGAGAGGGGGAAACAAGGAAAGAATGGAGAGAGGTGTACGTGACATGATGTGATGGGGGTAGGTAGAAGTTTGGGCTTGATTTCACATTTTTGATCATTGATTTCCTGGTACCTCCAGTGTGTCCCCCTCCCTTAATTTTTTTTTTTTTTTTAAAAAAAAAGGGAAAAAAAATGCAAGGTGGAGAGGGAGTGGTCAAAATGCATTAGTTCTCTGTTTCCCCAAAAGTGTCGCCATAAAGGTGAGGAGAATGGGGTAGGATAGGATGAGAGAGGGAAGAGCGGTGGGAGGAGGCTCTGAAAGCAAGAATGAAAATGATATACGTGATAATTATAAATACTCAAAGCGTATATCTGGGTTTGCATGGGAAATGTATAATGTGCCTGTTCAATTCATGAAGGCAAGGGCCCCTAATGTAAATGTGAAAAACCCCAGCGCTCATAAAACACAGGAGGAAGAACGGAATGGGAAAAGAATAATTAACGCCCCGAGGATATATATGCATGGCCCCGATCCCCGATCCTATTCCCAAACATGAA
>NW_001813978.1:2283798-2286047 GCF_000149585.1 Histoplasma mississippiense
AATAATGAACACAATCATGTTTCCCATGGACCCTTTTCATCCAATCCTCTTCGATTTATTGAACGAGCACGAATTTCGTTTCCCAAGAACAATCCCATCATCCTCTGACTCATCGTCTTCGTCTTCATCCTCATCATCACAGTCGTACTTACACTCGTCGTCATGGGTTCTGTCAGATGGCGTTTTCCGAGCTGTGACTGTTTCTCTAGTGCGAAGAAGGGGCGGTATGTGTCCGAAAGCATCTAACTCCTTCTCTCGCTCTGCTTTGTAGGTATAGAATCCATCAGCGGAGAGAGAAGAGGCGCCCGATATTACTGATGGAATACTCGGGTGCGAGGCAGAATGAGACATTCCACTGGTGAGTTCATCCGACGAGGACATGGTCAATGCTGATGGAGGTGAAGTAATTGGCTCTCCTATCGGATGCTTGAACATATAATTTTGTTCCATGCCTATTTGATGCCATTCGGTGTCTATAGAGGAGAGCGTGTCTCGAGCGGGTAAGGAGCCGCCGCGGCCGCGTTCAGTCGAGTCCTTGAACCACGAAGCGGCTCCCTGTGCGTGATGACTTCGATCTTGATGCTGCATCCGTTGTCGTAGAAGTGTCTCGCGGGTTACATGGAACGACTCGGCTGGAGCATCATGCAACTGTTGGTGGAAGCGGGATCGGTGGTGAGATGAGGTATTTGCTCGTGTTGGGACGTCATGGCTTGCCAAAGATGATAAAGAGGTCGAAGACGGACCCCGGGCTAAGTCGGGAGATTGGACGAGGCCTGTGGCAGACGTCGTACTGACTGCAACGACAGGGCCAGAATGGGCATCTCCATCTATAGATGCTCGATCGGTGGATGGAGATCGTTGGCTTTGCCGATCGGGGCTCTGCCAACCCCATCCTAGACGACGTCCAGCTCCCCCGAAAATACCGTTGACGCTGGATGCGAGCAGAGTTTCTGAGACCGGAGTAGTTGCTCGAGACCGCACGGGAGCCACATCCGTAATCAAGGGGCGAATTGTCTTGGTGGAATCGGCACTCGAAAACGTCGAGGATGACCTGTCTGAGAGGTTAGGACGGCGTCCTGCATCAGGGAATTGGTCTTTCCGATATGATGACGAACTGGCAGTGCTGCCCCTTCTGGAAATACCATGGTCTTCGGATGGAAGGGGATTCGGAAGAATGCTATGTGAAGGAGCGTGATCGCCATCTTTGGTGATCCGGAATGGTGACCACTGACTCGTATCATCGCTGAATAGCCCTTTTTTTTTAAGGTCCTCATTGTCATGGGTTTTGTAAGAAGCGATATTGCTCGAAGATGAAGTTGATATCGACACGGAAGTAGCTGAAGTAGCTAAAACAGGCGCTCGTCTCCGGCCATCTTTCCCTCGCCCAAAAATGGAGCCGCCCCATTTGGCCACGTTCGACCGAACTCGTTCGATAAAAGGCATTTTCGTGACCGCCTGAGTGACTTCTTCTTTCGAGACCTCGATCCTCTTACCCTTGCTCAGGTAGCCCGGATCCGTCGTTTCGATCCACTTCTGTTTGTCAGGGATATCACGAAGCACCCAAGGGTGGTGCTTAATCTCCTTCAAAGTTATCCGTTTGGCTGGATCTTTCATGAGTAGACGTCTCAAAAGATCACATAACTCGTCATCGATACTTTCGTAGGCAAGTTCATCATCAGTTCGTTTGTTACTGTTCATCACAAGCTGAGGGTTCGTTGTCTGGCTGGACGATGGTTCCACTTCCACTGCTTTTAAACGTCTGCGTGGAATGAAAACTTCGTTTTTCACGATATTGTGAAACAGTTTATACTCGTCATCGCAAACAAATGGTAGCCTCCCAAAAATCATTCCATATAACGTAACGCCTAATGACCAAACGTCGATGGCGCCAGTGATCTTCGGGACATTGCCAATTTGGGTCTCAAACTCAGATCCAGTATAGCAGAGTTCCGGCGCATAAAAAGCTGGGGTTCCAACGGTTTTTGAGAGTTCTCTGGCATCATCGAGTTCTGTGGCGTCTGTCTCCGTAACTCGCTCCTCATCGTCGTCGCGGATGGGCCGTCCGAGATAGGATACCCCGAAGTCGGATATTTTGACCCGGCGATCTCTTGTAACAAGCAGATTTGCTGGTTTGATATCGCGATGTATGATACCTTGATAGTGAAGATACTCGAGTCCAAGCACAGAGTCTCGGAATGCACGACGGCTTCGGAGAGTGTCAAACATGGGACATACATCTCATCGTCATC
>NW_001813978.1:2286588-2292051 GCF_000149585.1 Histoplasma mississippiense
ACATTCTCATGTCTGGCCTTCTTAAGGATGGCAACCTCCTTCTTAACTTTGTCTTCGGGATTGCCCAGTTTACCCAATCGGCGGCGTTTCGAGTATCTTTGGACAATTTTAATGGCCACTTTCTTTCCAGTCCTCATATGGCGACCAAGTTTCACCTTCCCGTGCTCACCTCGGCCCAGTTCATCGAGGATTTCGTACTCGTTAATTAACTTGTTGCCAGTGAGCATGTCGCGATCGACCTCAACTGTGTGCGTTCTGTAAAAACCATCAGAAATAAGTTTCTACTAATATATAGCAAATAAAGCCAGTAAAGCCACGCAAAACGTTTTGTCATAGCTGTAAAAATATTACAAATAATTCAGCGGGTAGCACTTACTCTTTGGGTTCTTGAAGATGAGTAGGATGGAGGTACGAAAACGAAGAACGGCCTTCTGCAGATTTTGGTGGGGATGGATTAGCGGGACGAGAAGAGAAAAGGCCAGGGCTCGATATCGGTGTGTGACCAGTTGTGCGCCAGCCTTGGCCGCGAGAACCAGCGTCACTAGTAGACCATGATGGACCGGAAGATGATGAAGGGTAGGGTGATGGGTAGGAGCTGCGGGAGCGGAGGTGGGGTTGAATGCGGGTGGGGTGGACCTGTGATTGAAGAACGGCGTAAGATTGGTCTGGATAAATCGGTAGGTCATTCACAGAGTGTCCAGCTCGGTGCGAAAGAGTAGGATGTTCCGTTAGAGGGCTAAGGGGGGGATTAGATATGTCGGGAGCTTTTGGAACCATCGAATGTTGCGATGGGGATGTCCCAAAGTAAGAACTCGTATAGTCGGTCGTAGCAGGTTCCAGACCAGCATGATCTGCTAAGGAGAGTAATGAGCTTGATGAAGTGTTGGTCGAAGAGCTCCGTGATGCATTTGAGGAATGCGGGCGAAATGGGAATACGTGAAGCCTGTGGGCTAAGCCACGGCGTTCCTCTGGCCGGCCGTCAGGTTGTGTGCCCTTCTGGCGGGTTATCCCGCCCGACATCCGTCCCGACGTGGAGCCACTTGTGAGAGAGAATCGCCGCGACCTCGATCTCCGAGCAGGGGTATCAAAGGCTTGACGTTCAAGGAGGGTAGAACTATCGAGGGATAGCTGTGAACCTCGTCGACTTCGACTAACCGAGTTATTCGGTGAGTCGGCGGAGGATTCCTTAGTACGACCCATCTTTGCGCAGTAACCGTAACCGCTTTGAAGTTACTTTCTTGCCCTCTCAGATATTTCTTAGTCCCGATTGAAAAACACTTCCAATCCTCTCTCCGTCGTCGTCCTCGAGGAAATGTGCAGGCTGATCCGAGTCTCTATGTATGGGAAACGACTACGGATAGAGAGACATGATAAAATACCACCGTTCCTTGTGAGCGAACCAGCAGGTGAGTGTTATATCCTCATCCCTTATAATTTGGTTGCTCATCGATAAGACGATGGAAGTTGTTCTCTTTCGTTGCGAGGGGGGAATTAGGCCAGCTAATCTAGCCCTGCAATCGAAGAACCGAGGATTCACTTGCACATTTAAAGGGTGGGCGAGGGACGAATGCGGGATGTCCGTTTCCTGGCCGTCGGGAGGAAGGCGATAACAGAGGAGCTGTCAGGGAGAAAATGGAGGGCGAGTGTCGCAGGAATGATTGTGGATGGGGAACAACAAGCACTGCGATGTGGCAGGGAGGCAAAATGGCCAAAAGGACAGATGATACAGTGGGGCCCGAAGGAACGTCGATCAACAAAGATCGATAAAACGAGAGATTGGAAGGCGAAGAAGGATTGGGAATCCGGTCGATTCGGTAGGGAGCAAGGAAGGATGCTATATAATTGCTGAGCACTGGGAACTCAGAGAGGGGATGAGAGGAGCCGTGAGGAGGATGGAGGAGGAGGAGGAGGAGTTGAGTTTGGCGAAGTCTGGTAGTGGTCGATATGCACGCAGTATCGTAAGGTAAATAGAATACCTGGGTACGTATGGGGGAGTTACGGCTGGGTGTAAGCTGTATTTAATCCGTATGTAAGCAAAGCTACTCCCTACTGCCATGTGTTGTATGTACAGTACATACATGTACAACGTTCCAAAAGTTCCTGGATGGGACGGTGCCTGGTAGCATCGGCCGGCAAGCAGCAAGCAGCAAGCAGCAGCAGGAACACACAATTGGAGGCCCAAATGGCAGTCGTGCTTCATCACCAACAAAAGGGTGGAGGGAGGGTATTATTGTTACCGCTAAGTCTTATCTCGTTTTCAGGCCGCCCAACCCCCGTCGCCGCCAGAGCGCAGAAGTGCCAATGCCAACCGGGGCCGGCAAAGTAGCGAATGGGTGAAAGCCACTGGCAGCTCGAAAGTGGGCAAGCCTACTCCGTACGGAGTAGGGAGTACTAGCGGCTGTGGCAGCACCCGCAGATTGGACCCTCTTGGTACCGCGCTTACAGTACCCTAGTAACTTAGCTGGTGAATACCTGATGCCGCTGGCCATTTGTTACTGGAGTGCCTGGGTATTATTGGCTGTGGCTATATACCAGGTAGTATTTTACGAGTATTCTTGATCAAATCCCCCAGTTAAAGTATTTATGGCTTTTTATCTGGAAATTTTTTGTTGTTTGTCTTGTTTCTCGACTCTGTGTGTTTCTGTTAGCCCAATGCCCCCCATGTCAAGCGCCACCGCAGTGTCCGGTGTCTGGTAGGCCTGAAAGACGGGCCAGCATATCAGGGAAGCACTGACCATGGTAACAACTTGTGTGGACGGTGCACACTGGGTTGGTTGCCTTGGACAAGGGCTCTCTCTGGCTCTCTCACTCTGTCCTGCTTTGGCTTGAGAAGAGCGGGCAGCCCGCATACATAGTACGAAAGATCATTATCCTTGCAGTTTTTGCGGGCTAGTGGTTTTGGCCCGGCTCGTTTTATCAGGGTGAAAAGCGAGGAGCTGTATCATATATAGCAATTTAATCCTCTGTTTTGTTCCTCTCTCATTGCTGGAAAAGGGAAAACAGGATGGGAACAAGGATGGGAAGCGAAGCTGACAATGCGTGCAAAACAAGTCTGGGAGGTTGGGCACTTGGGCTGCTGGCACTCGGGTACTCGGGCACCTGGGCCTCCCAAAACTCGATTCATATCCAAACGAAGCCAAAAGGGGAGTCAAGCGATGCAGGTTGCTGAAGATGGAAGCCCTAGCAGGGGTCACTTGGACCAGGTATCAGGATGGATGTTTTGCATAAATAATCATTGGGGTTGGCGCGAAAGTTTCCATTAGCTTCTTAATCTTCTTATCTTCTCCTGTTATCTTAGACATCACAAGTACGGAGGTTAGTTAGTTTTCACGCTTTTTACACTGCGTCTCTGCATTCATTGCTTTATTTAGCTCCTTGACAAAATTTGCCCCCTTCCTCTCGGCACAGTATCAACCATCAACCATTTTGAGCCACCCGTCATCGCTGTGTTTTATGAACGCGGAGGCGATGAGAGTTAATTGCAGCCAGTAACATGGCAACCCTCAAGCCCTGACTCGCGAAGGCGGTTGAGTATTAGCTGAGGTTCAATAATAGACAGTTGGCCCGGGAGAAGCGCGGGGCTAACACGACAACGCGGCACGCATTACTGCATTGGGTAGGTCGGGCAATTGGAATGTTAAGTATTGGATAAGATAGTATCTCAGTCGTGCTCGTTGCGTGTAGGGGGGCAAGTTCGCCAAAGCGCGGTGCGTCCCTCAGCGGTTCGGGAGACTGGAGCGCTGCAGTTATTCAATTCAACGCCGTCAGGATTCCCCACGGCCTGTGGTGACCTTCAATCAGCTCCTGTCGGCGCCCCTCGTCTCCAACCAGCAGTATGTGGATAGCACAACGCTCGCAGCCATCTGGACGACGACATGCGGTGACTCGCTGCGGGCCTTCTATACGGACGTGGAGAGTGCCTGCGGTACTGCTATGCATCCCTCCCCCGGCGAGGTTTCAGACCGTTCAGAGCTTCCTGGATCCCTAGTTTGGGCCTACAATGTCTCGTGTCTCGTGTCTCGTGTCTCGCTAGCGGCAGCGATTACTGTTACTCGGCCGTCTGAACGGATGCTGAGATGGGCTCTGACTGTGCTCTGAAATAGTCGCATAAAGAGGGCTGTCCAGCAGCTTTTGATATCATCTCGTTGGGCCACGCGAGTTACGAGGCATCAATAGCATCCCTAATACGACCCATTTACTGTGTATGTCGAGCAGTATCTGTAGTGCCAGCACTGATCTTTCGACAGACGAATACAATTTTGGCGGGGCTTCCGAGTCAATTGATTCAGTTCGGTTTAACCCCACATGAAGGCGGTCATTTACAACAACCTAGAGGAGCCTGATATGCAAATACCTAAAGACCCTGATTCAACCCTCCTTGGCCCACGCAGATACAATCCGGAACTAGGCTCTGATCCGTTCCCATAATGTGATAAGAAGAAGCCACCCAACGCCGTAAAAACAAAACAAAGAAAGAAAGAATACCCTTCCAATCACACCGAGATCGTGTCCCCTATCGGGTTGCCGATCCACCATCCTGCAAAACCCTTTAGACCTTTTACATCCATCTCGCGGAAATCGTACAGTCCGGTCGATCGTAGGATAAGATTCTCGCCATCAAAATATGATTCGATGACTCAAGCTCGTTGTATGCCCATGAGTGAGAAAACAAACACCTATAGATACCAAATCAGTATCCTGCCGCATGAATGGTGGTAAGAGGAGTAATACCGGCGAAATCATATGTTGGATAAGGCGTCGTTGTTTCATCTGTCCAAACATAAGGCGTAGAATTGCCAGCAATTCTCCACGGAAGCATTCCTGCTCATTCTCCTCTATGTTGTTTGTAAATGACCGCCTTCATGTGGGGATGCTCTTTGCCGGCAATATCTGTCAACCTTAAAGCACCAAACTCGGGGTCACTGTATTGATATAGGCTTTTGAAGGGATGGTAATCGGCGACACTGTTCGTGGTAGTTAGAATGAATTTACTATAGAGAGAGGATATATTTGAAGGCAAGCCTACCATCCCCCATTCCATGGCGTTGGGGTACCCTCGAACCATTTTCGATTCTCACAACGGCATGTATAGTGCACCAGGTAATCTTCAAGAGCGTATGCACGATCAAGAGGGCGAACAAAATCCACCGGTGGGATCAAACTGCAGTGCGGCCTTTGCACTGGGGTATGGTCCAAGGTCAAACTCATCAAGTTCTGGAACGCTGGGACACGCGGCGAAGAAGGTGGGGCTTGAGGTCTGATTTCTCATCCAAAACCATGGGGAGGATGGAAATCTTCAGATTCTTGAGCTCTGATGCGCTCAATTGGTGATCTTGGAGCTTTTCAACTTTTGGCTTCGATATCGAACAGAGACCTTGCGGCGTCGGAGGTGCTCGGCAGGTGTCGCCTCTTACGTTTGTTTTGAGGGTGCGGGCAACACAATTGAAGGTTAAAAATGAGTGT
>NW_001813978.1:2292382-2294578 GCF_000149585.1 Histoplasma mississippiense
TCGCCATTTTGCCCGTCATATCAGATGAGATTTGAAACTCGAGAAGACGTGAACCCCATAGCGTCTCTACGCTGTGGCGCATCGAACTTGCAGTAAGACGCAGCGACAGAACGCGCGGTTAGCCGACCTCCAACTAGAGAGAATCCTTCAAAAAAGTCTATCAAATTGGTTCATACACCCGCTCTACTAGGATTCTCCCGATGACCCTTTCACTTTTAGTGATGATGATGAAAGCCCTGATGACCCAAGCCCATTCAAGCTCGTCAAGTCCAGTTCCCAAAGGATTGGAGAGGCTCCCACTAGTTAGCTATATTATCCAAGTGATTCCTGTGTTGAAGTCCAATACCTAGGCCATATTAAAACTTTACGTGATTAACCAATAATAACGTGTCATTTGTAGAGTAACTGTACGCTCTATGCACTAAACAATCACGCTAATGTTGCCAAACCTATGGACAAGGGGATAAACATTGAGATTGGCGCCATCTCCACTTGCTCCAGAATAACTACGGAGTACGCTGTACGGAGTAATGGCAAAAGTTTCAAAATTATGTGATGTCATACCTACTAACTATTAACAACGGACCCACCAATTAGATTAGAAAGGTGTGGTGAGCAACAGAGCAACCAAGAGCAGAAAAGGGCCACTAAAACAAAAAGCCAGCGATATCAATGGCGTATCGTTGTATCCAATCCCAAAGTCCTCTGTAGGTCCAGGGAGGACCGTCTGTCATGGCCGTCGCACAACGTTCACATGTCAAAGGACGGAAGGCTTTGGACCCTAGCCTAACGATCTCATCCAGATGGGCCATTCGACAAGGGTCTGTGGATGTTGGCTGATTCGCAGTGATTGGGGGATTGATCGCCCTTGGGGACGAGGAGGGGGCGCTCCCGAGCTAGTAGTAACGAATCGCTGGAGTCAGAAGGTTTCACACCTGCGGCCAGAGCAAAGGGCCTAGCGAGCCTAGCTAAGCGAAAATCCTCCATCGCTGGGAAGAGTGACGATGTCTTCAGCAGGCTGCTATTCGTTCGTGTCCATCGAGTAGCCCCCGAACACCAACCTTGGCGCCGGGAGACCCGGTTTTCTGGTCCTCCTTTTTTGATATCAGGCATTAATTATTACGTGGTGCACCCTGCGCCTCCTATTTGGTCGAGTCGCGAGTATTTCAATCTGTTTTGGAATCTGCTTCGAGGGCTGTGCTGGCTCGCTGCCAATAGATCATCCGCCATTGTCCCAACTGTCCCAACTGTCCCAAGGGCTGGCAGGAAGACGTTGCGTGGATGACAGAAAACAGGGAACGCCGCCTGTCATTGGCTGGGGCATTGGATGTCACGCCTATGCCATAACCGGCAAGGGTACTGCCGATCGTTTTAAAGGAGGCTCTGTGGCGGAATATTGTAAATCCGAATGGCTTGACGCAGTTCTGACTAAACGGGGCCGCCAAATGACGCTATCCCGTATTCGACCGTGCCAAGATGCGCCCGTTGTCCCGTTGCCCGGCAACCGTAATCTGGAGCGTTTGTTTGTCGACCTGGGCCTCATCCCGCAACAGCCCCGCTCCTCTTGATATGGCAGATCTCAGCATTCTTCAGTCTCACAAGCGCCGAAAACTACTGGAGATTACGACTAGGTCTCCACCTTGCGCTCAATTTCTCTCCTTTCAAATTCACCATTCCAAGTGAGAGAGAGTTTTTTCTTTTCGCGCGCACCGTGCGGACGCTTGACATCAGAGTACCCAGTATCGAGCGAGTGTGTTGCATATATGTTAAAGATGTGTTAACAACGTGGCATCGAGTGAGCTGAGGTATTTTGCGCCTGTGGAATTTGGTCCCGTCAACAAATAAAAAAGTCTCAGGCGCATGAGCCCGGCCAATCTACTCTGTCCAATGTTTCTTTGTTGGTTATCGCAAACGTATCGGTAGGCCGCCAAGTCACCTCACGCACCCGTTTTGGGAGGGGATCAAATATGCGGAAAAACAACCTCATTCGGCCCTCGCCGTCGTGTGTTCTTGCTATGGTTGGCCGGGAAGAGTGCTCCGCCCGAGCTGCCCTTACAAACCCTTTCATACAATCAGGCAACCCCAGTTTTCAACCAAAACCAAAACGGGAAGGTCTTTCATCCCCTTTTCTCCACCAAAAAATTCCGGCCCTTCTTTCGAATAAGAATTCCCGGGCTTTCCGTTCCTCCGGGGAAT
>NW_001813978.1:2295797-2299609 GCF_000149585.1 Histoplasma mississippiense
GACTCGTGAGCAGTGCTCCGTAGGCTTGGTTCGATGAGCGGAGCGTCCACATCTGGACCCTTCGGGGAACGTTCTCTCAGCCGACGAACAACGTCACGGCAGAAAAGTTGGCTCTCTATCCCAATGCATACTCATGGGTTGGCAATCCCAGCAATCGTGATTCTAAAGATACTGGCACTGCGTCTGCGGAAAGAACAGGGCTTCTGGTAGATATTCCAAGTCCCACAAGAGGTCTTCGACGGAGTGTGCAGTACAGAGGGTGTCAATCCTCTCCATGCTTTGAGAGTTCGAGAAGGAACGTAGGATTCAGTGGTATACATCCGATCGACGAGGGAGATGAATGTGAGGATGCCATTGACAACAGTGCGATGGCGGTAGAGAAAGGAGCAACTCAACAGCAGAACCGGACATCTGTTATCTCCAATCCGTTTAGTGATTCTTCCCGCTATAGCGATTCTTACAGTGCCAGTTCGTTTCCGCAAGGCATAGCGATCCATGAAAAATCATCCTCAAACGAATGGACGGATACTTCCGAGTCCAACGACGCCGCCTCCAGGAGTTACTCTCCAGATAAGAGTCTCCGAACACTATCGGGTTTTTCTGAAGTTTCCAGCTCTTTCATGTCGTCCTCCTCGCAACCCGCAAATCGCGTTTTTCTGAACAAAAACATGGCGGACGGTCCGGCTGCAGCTGCGTTCGAGCCCATCCAAAACTGGTCCCCTGAAAGCCACTTCCAAGGGCAGCTACATGCACACTCTACCGGTGGTGGCAGTAGCTACGATCCGGTCAACGAGTTAAGTACACATACGACGTGGTCCTCGGACAACACCATTGTATCTCAACGCCCTGCACATAATGCAACTTTCGGCCGATCACAAGCAGAAAACGAATTTCTGCTTGGTATTACGCCGTTGGAGTCATCAAGGAGAGGGCTGAACGTGATGCAGAACAAAGGTCGGGGATTAGTTGGTAATGTCCGCCGCACCCTCCGTTCCGTCAGGAGAGCTGAGAACATCGCAAAGTCGAATTCCGTGAGCCTGGAAAATATGTCGTCAGGCTCTCAACGCTCTCAGCGACTAGAACAGCAGCAGCAGCAGCAGCAGCAGCAGCAGTATGAGCCATACAAGCCGTATCAGCAGCAAAGGAGTACAAGCACGAGTCCCACAAAGAGCCTCTATAGTTTTCAGGATGGGAGAGAATCAACAGCAACTTCGGATTCAAATAGCATTCCCGGACGCGCCATGAGCTCCGCCTCGTCAATCCTGGGGCGCAAGCAGGGTGCGAAGGACTGGGGTGCGAAGCGATCCTCTGCTGATAGTGCGCAGATACGGCTGCTTCAGGCCGCGCGCGCTGCTGATGCTAATAATCTCTACGGAGCGGCATCGTCGTCGGAGAGTGGTGCTGGTATGAGTTTAAGCAGCCACTCACCAGATCTCCTCGACTATGATGACGATGAGGAGTGGGACGTGGAAGCAGCGGCGGAAGGCAGGTTGGTGCAAATTGCCTATACGGTTCCCAAGGAGAAGCTTCGGGTGGTCAATCCTGGCGTTGGAGATTATATGGACGAACGATGATGATCAAACGCTTCACAGTAATTGTGGAGCTGAAGATGAGACCGCGCCGTAGTATCATTGGAGGTCCCCGTAAGTAAAGCTCAACGATCGGATTCCACTTAGCTGTTTTGGCGTCGGGGCTTTTTTTTTTTTTTTTATCTTGAGTGTTCCCCTGTTATTCGAAATGGTTTTGTTGGGTTTTTTTCTATATTCTCCGCTTTGCTTGCGATTTTTTTCTTTCTTGGGCTTTTCGCTATATTTGATAGGCCTGTATGGGTGGATTTTTGGTTATTTTGTTATATGTGGATATATGATGAATTGGTACGAATCTCATTTTCTGGCATTTTCTGGCATATGGGTGGATGAGATCATGTTATACGATACTATCGAGGAGGTATACGAAATCTGGGGTGTGGTTTCATCATGTCTGTTCCCTTTCCTTTTCAGAGAGCGAGTCTGCCATCGTCTCACCATACATTCACTTCTTGCCGGGTATAAGCCTGAAATTTATTGTTTGTGGTCTCTTTATTCTATATAATATACACTCTCTAGATAAGATATAGTTAGTCTTGTTGAAAGATGTTTCAATACCTAAATACATATTGTTCCAGAATCCAAACTCTCTTTTCAATCGCTGTATTATATATATACAATGGGTTACACCCTTTAGATGATGTAACAACCAAATATTCGGGGGGGGGGGAAATAAAATACAATGCACTTGCATATATGCACGGTGATCCCCACTGACGGCTGGCCAACAAACGGCGCTACTCACCGTACATATAGATATGCATCAGTCAGCGTCCAAGCTTGCTGGCGAGCCAACTGGAGACGTTCCGAATTTCGTCCTGAGAATCAAACGCGCCGGAACCGGCGATGACACCTGCCCAATCGGAAATTTCATGCAGCTTCCTATTCGCAAGGATTTGACTGGTCCGTTCGGATTGGACGTCCGCCTGCTCGGGGTTTGCGGAGGTGGAGATCTGGCTCGAGATTATTGCGCCGGATTTCACTCGGAGGAAGACACGTGTCTGTGCAGGGGCATGCGTGTTAGTAAGGGCTTTTTTTTTTTTTTTTTTTTTTTTTTTTTTTTCCCCGGTTACCAGTGTGACGATAAGACGTAAATTGGTATGTTTGGGGGGGGGGAAACCATTGGCTGGTACTCCCCCAGGAGGGAAGGTACTGTGGAAAAGGAGGTCTCGGTCTAGGATCTTCCTCCCGGGGATGGGTTGAAAAGGTAAATTTCCTCGCTTGGCCCTATTTCCATTCCCAAGACTCAGTAACGATTGAATAAAGAGAGGGAGATTTGTTCAGGGGATCCCACTAATTTTTGCGAAAAGAACTGTGGGGCAGCAAACATGAAGTCTCTGGATCGCCTCAACTATCTCTGGCTCACCGAGTGCGTGAATGGCTGACACTCCAGCAAACGCCCAGTTCTGTGCCATGTGGACCTCTGGGTCAATTGCATGCGCGCGCTGAGCCCTTAGAATAGCATCTGGATGCATGCCGTAGAGTTGGGCAAACTCCTCCATAATGTTGGAAATTACCTGGTCCATGAGAAAGGTTGAATCAACCACACTTGAAACATTTCCTACTGGAGACCTAACACTATCGACTCCTTTTGCTTTCAAGTAAGGTCGAGCTGGCGATCGTAGGAATGAGGTTATATTTCCGAGATTGGGGGAGTCAATCAAGCAAGTGCCGTGATGCAGAGCTCGAAATCGTGTCAGTTTATACGCGGAGCCAGAGATTTTGAGGGAATGCGGTATTGTTTTTTCGGTTCGAAGGCTTTTCGGATGCCCTGTTTCAACTTTAACGGCTTCTCTAGATAGCGTTCCTGGATCCTGTCCTAGGACAATATCATGACGCTCATTGACCCTTGTGTTGACTGCGCCGACGCGCTGGAGAGCCCTAACCACCATCTCGGCATGCTTGTCTCGATGGAAGACGGGTTTCGGACAGATGACACAGTAATTCAGATTGCCTTCGTCATGAAATACAGCACCACCTCCAGATCTCCGCCGCACAAAGGGTGCGTTGTTCGTAGATCCATCCGCAATGCTCTGGGGCCCACGATCCAGCTCTCGAAGATTGATTTCGAGCCATGGGTTCTGATTCCGGCCGATGACGACGCAAGGTCGATTTATGTACAAGAAAAGTATACTCGAATCCTGAGGGGAGTGCTCGAGTAAAAAGTTCTCAATTGAGAGGTTCACAAAAGGTCGTTAGAGAGGGATCGGTAGATCTGATGTGTGC
>NW_001813978.1:2299730-2312008 GCF_000149585.1 Histoplasma mississippiense
GATTTGCAAAGGGCGTCCATGCGGAGGCGCAATGGAAGCATTGATGGATATCAAGCTCATAATAAGGAACGCTCCCTCGAAATACAAAACTTCATCAGGATTTGTTGGTTGATGTTGAACCAAAAGAACTAGGCCCGAATAGGCAACGTTCAGCCGGAGCTCCAATCCATGGGCTGAGTCATCCACATCATGGCCTGGGAAATTTTATTTTGCAATTAGTGGGGCTATGACAATTATTTTCGCCTTCAGAATGAAAGACGATATTAAGAAATTATAGAATATATATATCTAGTGACAGTGGCAATATATCACCCGGTGGATTGCGTTACCTTAAACTATCAGAAGTTGCTCGCGCAATACTCCCGCCGCCAATTATTTGGTGCCCCTCCTCCAGTTTGAGAGCCCCGCGCCGCAATGTCTACATTCGGGGAATATTTCAGAGTGACGACGTAAGCATTGACTTCTTATTTTCACCTCTACTCTTGATCTGAAGATATTTTCTAGCTATGGCGAGTCCCATTGCCGGTCCGTTGGCTGCATTGTGGATGGCTGCCCTCCAGGAATGGCCCTCACCGAGGAGGACATTCAACCACAGATGACTCGCAGACGGCCAGGTCAAAGCGCTCTTACCACGCCTCGAAACGAGAAAGATAAGGTGGAAATACAATCTGGGACGGAATTTGGCATCACTCTGGGCACGCCAATTGGTATGGTTGTCCGGAACGAAGATCAGAGACCCAAGGACTATGGTGGAAGCACAATGGATCTTTATCCCCGCCCTAGCCATGCGGATTTCACTTATTTGGAGAAATACGGTGTGAAAGCTAGTAGCGGCGGGGGTAGAAGCAGCGCTCGTGAAACTATAGGTATGTTCGCATTGAAGCTTGGAATTTTTCGCGCCTTTTTTTGGGGGCGGGCAGGTGAATGCCAGGACTGCCGTTGCTGACCATCACAAATTATCAGGTCGGGTTGCGGCGGGAGCTATTGCAGAGAAATACCTTAATCTATCACACAACATTGAAATTGTCGCTTTTGTTTCATCTGTGGGAAACGAGCATCTCTTCCCCCCGACTGCGGCACACCCCAACCCAACAACAAACCCCGAATTCTTAAAACTCATCGCTAACATCGACCGACCAACGGTCGACTCTTTCGCTCCCGTAAGGTGTCCCGAAAAAGCAGCGGCGGAGCGCATGACCAAAGTCATCGAACTTTTCCGAGATCAGAGCGATAGCATTGGCGGAACCGTGACGTGCGTTATAAGAAATGTTCCTGTCGGGCTCGGGGAGCCATGCTTCGACAAACTCGAGGCCAAACTTGCACACGCGATGCTTTCCATTCCGGCAACAAAGGGCTTCGAGATCGGGTCCGGGTTCCTTGGCTGTGAAATTCCAGGCTCCATTCATAATGACCCATTCGTCGCAACCGCCGATAACCAGAATGGACAGACACCTGGTCAGAAAAGATTAACCACCAAAACTAACAATTCGGGTGGTATACAGGGAGGGATTTCAAATGGAGCATCAATATACTTCCGGGTCGCATTCAAACCTCCCGCCACAATTGGCCAGGCTCAAACGACGGCTAGCTATGACTTCGAAGAGGGCGTGCTTGAGGCTAAAGGCCGACATGATCCTTGTGTCGTTCCCCGAGCAGTCCCCATAGTCGAATCTATGGCGTCCCTCGTTGTTATCGATGCGTTGATGGCTCAAAATGCCCGAGAAGCGGCTAAAAACCTCCTCCCGCCCCTTCCTCAAACTACACCTACGCATTCCACTAGCCAAAGATAATTATTCTTTTAACATTCCTTCTGCTCTTGGCATATATGTTGGCGTGATATATAGAAAATCAAGCATGAGCATGTAATGGGCGAGAACAAATATTTTTTACGGTTTCATGAGAGCGAAGCGACAAAAATCGCATTCAGTAGGAGTCGAGAATTTTAGAGAAATAGATTTACTTTTTCTATTTATGATTAACTTATGTTTGCAGAAACGTCTGCCAAGCTCACAAATTTGAACCGTCTCTCTTTCCACACACGTCTCTGAACTCTTCATTTGGTTAAATATACAGCCATTGATGCATCCTGTGATTGCTTCTTATCATGATTGCTTCGCTAATTAAGTGACCCATTTCTGTCTCCCGCAATGATAGCTCAGCTCCACTGTCTTATACCACGACGAATCCGTCTCCTCTTCTGCCGTCGTCTCATACCAATTGGCGAATAGCTCAATGGTCGTGAGACCTCCAGTGCCCGCAATGCCCAACAGTTGCCTTTCAATCTCTATATCAAACGGACCTGGTTTAGCCGTCTCCAATACGAAGCACGGGCTCTTGAGCTGGTTGCCAAACACACGACACTGAATGCGCCACGAGTTCTTGATTTGATTATGCTTTCAGGGCAGAAAGGCTCCACGGTGACAACTCGCATCAAGGGCGACATTGCAGGCAAACACCTTCCATCAATGAATACCAACAGTTCATCATTGATTTTCGAAAATTATGTGGAAAAAAATCCGATCGATTCCGAATCCATACCCCCATTTGATCTCCAACCCACTCGGTGGAGCCTGTCAGGATTGTCGAGTTGACAATGAGAAGGACAGCACTGGGCCCTATGACAACATCTCAGATCTGAACAACCATCAGGTGAAAATCTGTAGCCCAATCCCAGTCCCAGATGCTACTGATAGAGCCAAAATAACAGATGTTCGTTCCCGATCATATATCATGTCTTCTTTGAACATGCATGCAGACCTCAATCCAGCAAATGTGTTGACACATAATGATAAACTATCTGGTTTTGTCGATTGGGAATTCGCAGGCTGATATCCTGAATAGTGGGAGTACACCAAAGCATGCTATATTGTGTTGAGATGGCAGTTTGTCTCCTGCTCTCCCTATATAACAATACATGCGGTCTGTTCCTATTCGATGCCAAATTCGTTTCCAATTGTGGATTTTAAGAGTTTCCACCCATCCCTACTCCATCCTAAAATATCATCGGCTCCGGGACAACATCATGGAACCCAACGCGATCTACTTTAGTCTCTCAGTTCTTTCAGTTGAATACCATTGAAGGATACACGTCTCTGAAGACGTGGAAAGTGGCATCGTTCACCACGCAAATAACGAGACGGGCCGCTGGCCGTACGAGCGCAAGCACACCAAAAGAGCTGTCCGGATAAAAATGTTAGTATTGGTCTTGAAGATAGGGATTGTCTCTCTACCAAGAGCACGCGTCCAAATCGACCAAATCTGCGATCCAAATATGATCACTCAGGCGCCTGAGTTTAGATGCAGGAAATGGACATGCATTAAATAGTGTGGCACGCTTGTGCAATAGGGGCATTATGGATGCTCCTGAACTAATCGGTGGTGATGCCCAAAGCCATATGAACTCGCAGATGCGAATCGAGCCAAGAGAGTGCTGCTCACGCGGGAATATACCGTTGCATCGTTGTAGTTGTACTTTTTGCAAGGTTCTCTCTTTTCTTTTCTTTTCTTTTTCTGGCCATGGAGGCTTGCGGTGCAACACATGGACACGAGACGGGTTGTCTTCATTATGCTGCGGAGTGATGCGCTGGAACTATGGCTATACTAGTTCACTATGTTCAAGTTTTTGATCAACCTATATAGTCTTCATGGTTAAGGTTATTCAAGGCATGAGATGGTCCGTTGATTGTTACAAATTCTACACCATAAATTTAATACCCTTTCAGCCACAAGTCAGTTGGTGGATCGGTTTGGCCAATTTGGCTTGTAAAAGGGATTCAATCTTATGTGGCAGCATTGCAAGAGACAAGCAATACCCCTCGTAATATTTTTTCAATATCATTTTCTAAAAATCAATGAGGTGCTGCTGTGTCTAATCTAAATACATATAGAATCCAGAAGTAATAAAAACATATACCTGACGCCTAACAATTTTCATCAAAATATACATCATGTTTAATTTCTTGAAAAACGCTCAAACATTCTCTGCATCGTGGCCCCGAACCGTAGCGGTAAAAACTACGATCGCAAAGCGCTCAATTGGTGTCATGACAAGAGGGCGCAGGATCAACCTACGGAGTTCAAGCACGACGCGACCGCAACGCATACCGTGTCGGCCGTGATTGCGTCTGCACTTGTTCTTGTACCCGTGCCAGAGTTTGCGTTTGTTGTTGCCCTTGCAACCACGGATCATCTTCCAGAGTCAACCGACTAATTCCTGGGCTGGGGAGGCGCCTGCCTGGAGAGGGAGGAGGGAGAGATGTATATTTCTGCCGAGGGCTAGGGGATTCAGAGGCAGTATCTGATGCGTAGCTGATGGAGGCAGTAGATGTGGTGGTTGAGGGTGGTGAGAAACGGAGGCTGTCCGGAAGGGTGGAGTTGAAGGACGGGAAGGAGGGAAAGGAGGAAACAAAAGGTTGTTGGCGGGGAATTGAGGCGTAAGGGGCTGGATGGGTTGCTGTTGGATCGCTGGAGAGAGATGTAGAATGACTATAGGAGGGTTTATGATTGTGTTCGGTGAGAGCCTTGTGGTGGTACTGCGTAGAATCGTTGAAGCTGGTCATAAAGCTGTTGCTGTTGTTGTTGATGGTGGTGATGGTGGTAGATGGTGTGGTGTGTCCGCCTCCGAGACCGGAATTCGGTTTGATGCCAGGGTGGTTCACAGATGAAATGAGCGTTTGTTGGTTAGAGGACGAAAAACTGGGTACTTTTTTGTGAGGGTCTTCGTATGTTTGAGATTGAGGTTGGTTTAATTGGCAGGTTTGCTGTGGTGATTTTTTGTCCAGAGGTGGTTGCTTCGTCGAATTTTGAGGCGACCGGTTTGTATTTCGTTGAGAGAATGAGTCCTGAGCCCTCACTTCCTGTCCTATCATGAAAGCCACAATCGATTTTTCTGCAGCGTCAAATTTGTACTGATTATATAGACCCTGGTAGCGATAAGTGGCTAGATAGATGCACGCAATCAGTTCGATAATTGATAGGATTAGGTTGACTGCATTCCCGGTAGTTAGGGGCCTCATAAGAGACTCAAGGAGGGAGAAACCCGCAACAAGAAATGAGATTCCTAGGATTGCGGTTTCGACAGAGTTTCTAGGCCATCTAAACACCCCTGCAACAAGGAAAATAAAGACGGAAGTTGCAAGCAACACCCGTTTCAGAATTTGAAAGGAACTGCCGGGATGCTCTTTTGACCTAACAGCCCATTGTTGCCTCTGTAAATCTAGTGGCTCATCTCTAATCGAAAAGGCTTTGTCGAAGAGGCTCTCCAGACCTGTATCATTTGCAAAATCACTTGGGGGAAAGAACCTTGGAGGAACCATAATAGTTTCCAACGACGATGCAGCCTTGCTCTCCTTGCTGGCTGATAATTTTGGTTGTAAAACTGGGGCATTATGGAATGGATTAGGTTTATGTCCTAGGGCTTTGAGAATGGACTGGACTGCGCCCGGGCTCGGTAATCCCAAAGGTGGCTTTTGGGCTGACGGCAACTTATTTTGTTGTTGAACTGGAATAGGTTTGGGGGCAACGCTTAATTGCAATGATTGTTGAGATGGTGTCCAGTCCATCGCATCGGCGCCATCAACGATATCTGTCTGGGGGGACGGCGGAATAGATGGCTCCGGGGCAGTTGGTGTAGCCGGTGAAAGCCTATTAACCGGGAACCGATGTAAGCTAGCCTGTGAATTAAGAAACGAGGTCTGAGAGTCCGGCGAGCTCGCAAGCTGTAACTGGGTTGAATGCTCCTCTCTTGGTTTCTGGGGTAGCAGAGGTTTGTCGTCCTCCTTCCATGAGATAAGCGGAGTGGTATCATTTTTGATAACCCGTCTCGACACTATCACAGACTATCATACGAGTTAGCAATTATACGATTAAGACTTCACGATATTAGGGAAACTCACAATTACAGTAAAAATGCCCATGAAACCATGGATAGCAGGAGCAATCTTGGGATTGAGGCCAGTGATTGAAGGGTCCTGTAAACAAGCCCAAGCGACAAATCTAATCACAAGAACAACGATTTGGGCCTTGTAATACTCGCCCAATCCAGTCAATCGTCCACCTCTCCCATTCACCTTAAGCCTAAGTTTCGGATTCCACCAAATTGATAGGATCGCTAGGGACAAAGCCAGTCCTGCAACTGGCGTCAGAACTGAAGAACATTCGCGGAAAAGCGGTTGATGCTTCCAGAGCCTGTCAACACAAAATGGAACCAGCCTTAATGACAGATCGGATTCCAAGTTCTGAGGGGCGTTGCCAGCAACCATTGTCCCCATGAGGTTCCAGGCAAGTTGACCAGCAACGCTAGCCCAGAAGCAAACAGCACCAGCGAAAACTATCATGCTCCTCCAGCTCCAGCGATTCGCCTGGCGAGTATGTCGGAAAGCCCGGCTTTTCTCCATCATCCGCATCAGGTGGTCCGACTTCGCCGCATATCCAGCTTGTCGGATGCGATCGCGCACCTTGGGCTCGCAGGACTCGCAGACTTGAGGGTAGCGCTCCTCTAAACTCTTCCGGTACGCGGGATATGACACTTCATAGACTTCATAGTCAGGATGCGACGGTGACGGTAGGTATGAAGCAAGAGTCTGGGTGAGGAGATGCTGGTTTTTCAAACACGTTGAACAAAACAGCGACGAGTCCGGCTCTGCGATTTCAAGAGAGTTTGCTCTGGGGAGTGGTTGTGCGTATTGTGTATATCGAGTGCCCGAGGAAGCTTCGATAACCGGGGGATCGGTGATTTCGCCATGCTATTTTGATCAATATCAATCGCGCAAGGTGAGATAGGATATCAAAACGCGCTCACCTCGTCAAGGTAGTTCACTGCCAGGCAATGTTGACACTGCCACTTGCGGAGGGACTCGGACTGCGACTGAGCAGATCGAACGCCGCAGTAGAAGCAGCTCAGTCGCTTTTTGAAGAGGGATGGCATGGCCGTCGACATGCGACATGCGACAACGCGTTGGGGGTCCAGTGTCGCTGGCGTGCACAAAGGGAAGGGCAATATAATTGTTTATGTTCTCAGATAAATAAACGCGGAGGAGTTAAGCCAAGTCAACACAGCAATCGCCGAGAAGCTTGGCAGCGTCGCCTGGAGAAGGAATTGGCGCTATATATTTATACAATCCACACCATCCACTGTTTGCTTGAAAGAGAGGGAATAGATAAATACGACAACTAATGAATGCGGGAATTCACAGGTGTTCAATACTTCTATGGCCCGGCTAAATAGTCGATTCTTCACAATGCGATCAATGGGCTCTTATGTGAATGACCATTGACAGCGTCAGACACAGCATTGGGGATTGGGGAATATAGTCCTCTCTACGGCCATTCACTCGGGAGCTAGTCTCCTAATCGCATACTATATGATTGGAATCTCTAATATTATCTATCTTGTTTGTTTGTGAGGGACTAGACTCAACCCGAAGTCCGTGGAATGATTGAAAACGTGAATCTATTCCGGACCAACCTCGAAACACGGCATCACCTTCACTTCCAATGGCTTTGGTGACTCTCGTGTCCATCGGGCTTACGACAGGTGCCCTGGGTATTTGGCTGGTAACGCTCCTGTCTTCACCGAATGAGTTGCTGCATTCATTCAGTTCATCTCATGGGCCGGAGATGTTACATCCTAGCTACGCACGAACGAACTTCGGCTAACCAAATTTCCAGATTACCTGTTACTTCTATTATCGCACATCCAATGGTAGCCATAGCCATACTGATGGACCGCCGTCGAGCCGAGAAAATGCATCCCGTCATGCTCACCTTCTCGTCGTTCTGGGCAGCGGCGGGCACACAGCAGAAATGCTGTCCATGTTAGCGCGTGCGCCTCTGGATCCTAATATCTTCACCCACCGCACCTATGTCGTCAGCTCAGGGGACTCATTCAGCGCTCTCAAAGCTACGGAATTTGAGAAGGACCTTCTTGAGCAACATTTGCCTCCTGCTTCTCCTGCTGTTACTGCTGCCACTAGTAAAAGAGGGCCAATCCCGTCTCCGCCTACAACTCTGCAGAAACGCCGCCGACAGGAGAAGAAGAAGCCTGAAGAAAGGAAGCCTCCAGATTCGTCTGCCTCTAAAACACTATCAGAAACACCTTCGTCATCATATACAATCGTCACCGTTCCTCGCGCAAGAAAGGTACATCAATCATTCTTGACAGCGCCGGTATCGACCCTTCATTGCCTGTGGGCCTGTATAAATGTTCTCCGAGGCACACATCCCGATCAACAACCGCAGAAGGGTCATGATATATCCTCTCCATTGCCAGCTCTAACCTCAACGGGGCTAACCCCACCAACAACACCCTATCCAGACATAATCCTGACAAATGGCCCTGCCACCGCCGTCTGCGTCATCCTGGCTGCAAGGATCCTACGTGCCGTCGCCTCCATTTCCATATTCCTCCTCTGTAACTCCTTCCGACAAAAACCGTCACAACAATCGCAGTCCTTTCCCAGGCCCCAGGAAAGATATCTACGCACCGTATTCGTCGAATCATGGGCACGCGTCACTACGCTTAGTTTATCAGGGAAGATAGTGCTGCCGCTTGTGGATCGGTTTTTAGTGCAATGGGACGGGCTGGCAGGGCGTTCGAGCTGGCTCGGTGGGGAAGACTGAGTTTTGTGGGTGCGCTTGTCGCATAGTTCTAGAATTTGTGGGGTTGGGGGAACAAAACCGGAAGAAGAACAGACATCACAAAGCAAAGACCAGGTATGCACGGTTCTTGTTATCGTCCTTGCGCCGAAGTATGCTGTACAGTACATATCGTGGACCAGGAGACTGAGTACTCTACAAGTCCCATCCTTGAAAAAGAAAGAGCACTTGAGGCTGCCATGGGCACAGTGAAACGAAAAAGAAGGAGAAGAAATGTTTTGAGACGATGATTGAATCTCTCGTGCAGTCAGTTTGTCATACCGTCAGACTTAGTTACATGGTCGTCGGCTAAGTAAGTGCGCGCGAATGTAAAAAGAGACTCAAGGGGAAGCCTTCGCCCAAAAATGAAAAAAAAAAAAAAAAAATAAAAAAAAATAAAATAAAATAAAAATAAACCCATGTAATCTTTCATCTTATAAAGTGCGACTTGCTTCGCGTCTTGTATACTGCGTGTAGCACATATTACAATGTACAGGACATGCAAACCAAATTGAGAGTTTCCTGGCATCCAGCCCTCGCTTCGATCCATCCATGTCATGTTGGGAAGGGGTAGCAACTCAAAGAACTCGAGATATTGAAGCACGTAATATTATCAGCTTGAGATCATTGTGTAGAACATGTGCCATTAAGCTTATTCCGTGAAATCTCAGTTAGCATTTTTTGAAAGAGTGTGAGCGCGATGAATTCCTGGAGAAGACAGGCGGTTTGCACTTTTACAAATCATTGTTTGAGCACGTAAGAGGATTTCCTCCTCCAAAGGATAACTCCCCAGCAGGAATGAGTTGGGAGCATTGGATTCTCCTCTCACAAGGACTCCGTAACGTGGTTAATAGCCGATGTGAAAGACAAGGGAAAACGAGGCCCAGGCCTCTCACCAGCCAGGGAGGCGGTTGAAGATGTGATGAAGGAAGCAACTATATGTCGTCATTGCCCTTGGGCAACAGATGAAGTATATTCTGCCTGGATTGCGGGAGAATGATCCGGTCTGTGTCGAGTATGTCATCAGCGTACACGGCGTAAAGTAGAGATCAAACACAGAAAACAAAGCTCGCATACGGAGTATTCCAACCAAGCTCGGGCCTCTGGCTTTGCAAGGAATATAGCTCCGTAAGTTAGTTAGCTCCTCTACGAACTAGAAATTCCGAAAAGGAGAGAAAAAGGAAAACATAATTGGAGGTAGTGCCTTGCGGAAAGGTTGCCCCGTCGCCTCTTCCATTTGTTCCTCGACTTTTAAAAAGAACTTAGACAGGGCAGTACCCAAAACCACTGGATAACAATCAAGCCTTTCGGGACTACTCTCGACTGCGTTTCGGGTGCCCTGACGATCAATCTTGAGCTGCTTGACAGCTGGATGTGATGGCTGTCTCCCCATCCCTGCTAACTCCTGATGGAAAAACTCTAATTGGATCGCTGCACTGGGCAACTTGTGACATTTGCCGTATGACAGCAGGACATGTGTGTTTCGGGAGAAGAGAATGCTAGGGTGGAGACGAATTCAGGGCAATATTTAATGGCTGGTCTCTGTTTGGTCAATTCTGCTCCGAGACGATGTCTCCGAGTGCCTGACGACAGGCCAGCTTCCTTTCGACCAGGAAACGTGGAGTGAGAAATACGCGTGCTACGATGGAACCCTCCAGGCGGAAAATGCAGTCACAGCCCCTGGGGTGGACCGAACGAGACTCGGTCAAGCTGTGCGCACAGTCAGGATGCCTCGTTTTCACGCCCAGGGTTGTCACAATTTCTCGGCGAAAGAAAACGCGGAGAATACTAGTATCATGCTGATGACTGGTTCAAGAAGGGCAGCACTCTAGAAATCCAGGACAGGCACCATGAGGCGGCCATTGGGCAATTGGCAACAATCGTCAAGTGGACATCAGGTCGAACAAGACAAGAGACGTGGACAGCCAAGGAATAATTCCCGTTCCAATACATACGTCGCTGCCCAGTGCCCAGGCGGTTAAGGAGTTGCCAGGCACGCACTCCCCAACGCCGCCGACATCATTCTCGAGAACAAGTCTTAGGGTTGAAGTTTGAGCCCAAAATCATGGGGGAAAAAAATGAAAACGTTGGGGATGGCAAAACTCTCTACACCCAAGCGGGATCCGATCGCAACCAGGCTGACTTCCACATTTTATACGTTGTCACATCGTGTCTCATATTACACTGTTATCCCAACGCCATCCCGAGCGCTGACGCTTCCGAAAGAAAAATGTCAAAGGGAACCGACGCGGAAAAACGGTTCTGTTTCTTGCCCTATTCTTGTTCCTGCTTTTGCCCTTGCATTGCTTTCTGTGGCTGGGTAGATAACGACCGCTCATGCCGGAGCGTTTTCGTCTCTGTCTGTACTGTACATGTTGTAGAGCAGCAGCAATCTGCTGGTTGCGTGGGGGTCATCATCCAGAGTGCATGGAGTGTGCGAACCTGTCAGATGTCGGGATACGGGGAAAACATGGTTGCGCACGTACGTTTTGAAATTGGAGATTTCTCTATTTGACCATCCACATCCAGGTCATAACGCTGGCATACGTGATTACCCCTGTAGAGGTGCAGCACCTTTCATGGGAGCCTGAAGACCTTCTCTTCTGTCTTCCTGTTCCATAAGGGCAAACATCAAATGAGAGACTGAGATGAAGAATTTGCTTTTCTCAACTGAAAGAAAGGAGATTCGATTACTTGAAACACGAAGGTACGCTGAAAATGCAAGAGCACTCACTGCACCAGACTCCCTGGCTTGTTTGCTCAGACCGTTAGGCATATTGAACCCCCCCACCATCCACTATGCTGGTATGCATTGGTTTTTAGCATGCATACTCGTGATATGAACAAATGTATAATACAGCCAAAGTGGTGGTGCAATTTCTTCATTCCATTTTTTCCACGCCTTTCCTGCCAACTTTGTTTAAGTATTTTTCAATCGAGACACCACCCATCGCCGGAGGCTACCAGAAAGAGCTGAATAGCTTATGTGAGAAGACGGGTAGATCAAGCAAGTGACTGAAAACAGATCAGCCTCCATCTCCAAGCCCTACCAAACGGGTCTCATATGAGTATACTCTGTACTCCGTATAGTAAATCAAAATTTTTTTAAGGCCTCTTGGTAATACTAGGAGTGATGGATTTCAGTTCCCCCCCTTCCCCCCCCCCCCCCCCAACTTCATCCCCCTTCACCTTGTAACTCGTGTCTAGATCATTGAACTGACCTTGAACCCTACACGTTATATCCACCCCTGCAAGCCTTACTAGGCGGTGATGATAAATAGTATGTTCTGGACCTCCAAGGGTCCCAAAGCAGGAGCCCTACTCCGGAGTTCTGGGTTCTGAATGTGTCTCTCCATCTATGTCTCGGAGTTCGTCTTCCTGGTGGGAAAGAAGAGACAGGTAGAGAAAGTGATAGTATTGAGAAGAAGAAGCAGAAGATCAGAAACACTCTCTTGTCTCCGGCGTGTCGTGCGTTGTTTTTGACAGCCCAATATCACACCAGCTGGCCCCACGCCTCAGAAGCTGCAGCAGGCCTTGTCCTTGCAATATAAAATCGCAATTATAGCTCGATACCAAGCAAATCAAATGCGCTTCCGTCTGGAACGGCCGCTACGGCCGCTATGGAACGGACGCAGGACCAGTGG
>NW_001813978.1:2314871-2328442 GCF_000149585.1 Histoplasma mississippiense
GCCATGGATCTGCTGTCTCAGCTTTTCGAAGCAAACAGGCGCGAAAGCTCAGAACGAAACATGGAATCAAACCAAAGCTTTCCCTCCTCCAACCCCGCCCCCCAATCTCCTCAATCTCCTCAATCTCCTCAATCTATCGCGTCATCCAACCCGGGCTCGCCTGTCGTATCCCTCTTCTCCGCGAGAGCCCATAACAGATTCCCCAGCTCGACATCTTCGTTAGCCTCTTCACCCGGCTTGGGGAGTCTCACGGAGGGATACAGCGTTATGAAGACGCCTCTGACCGATGTCAAAGAGGATCCACTTGAGCGCGAAACGAGCTTGGTTGTGGGAAGCCCTTACTTTGGTGAGCCTTGCTGTTGTTCGCAAAATGGAGACAACAACCGTTGTGTTTCTTCTAACATCTCTGGTGCAATTGTAGCGGACTTCAACCAAGTTCACTCCGATGATGGCTATCCCGTAGTGCTAGAGTCCTACGAATACGACCTATCAGATGATGTGGTCGAAAAGCCAGGTTCACCCAAGAAGCGAAAGTCAGATAGCAACAGCACAGCTACAACTTTTCGCGGTATCGCTGGCCTGAGTCACCGATTTACTTCCATGTCGTCGAAATGGAGACACAAACAGAAGGTGGACACCGCTGCGGCGGTCTTGGAAAAATATGACGAATCGCTACGATCGCGTGCAAATTCTGCGACGTCAACGTTGGTGAGCCCGGCTGTCAGCTCCCTATCCATCCGCCAAGGTCACCATTCCCCCTCCCCAGCAAGAGCTGTCTTTGAGGAGCGGATCAACGAGGCCGGTATTGCACCCATAGACGTTGATATGGCCAATCGACAAAGTATGGAAAGAGAACCAAATGCAACCACACCCCTCCTGCCACCTCTGATGGTAAATCTCCCGAATGGAGATGATATATCGCCAGCACAGTCGCCATTACAGTCTCCCTCCGTGGCTGACGGGGCCAACCGCAACACCATCGACCCTTCCAGACCCACATGTCTACCTTCACCGCCGCTATCCAAACAACCCTCAGTATCATCCATGAATGGCCAACTGGAGGGAGCCAAATGTCCTGCCCCATACCTCTCCCCGGTTGCAATGCCGGATACGGACGATGAGTGGTCCGACAAGCTGGGCCATGCGAATTTCACCATCCGACCTGAACCCTACCTCCCCGCTGCTCGAACGCTCGAGGCCTTTGACGAGCACTGGAACAACTGGGAACTTGCCCGCTACAACTATGCGAAACACCTCACTCGCATTTCAGAGCATTACGGCGCAACGTCCAACATCTACCGGCTCACAGAGGAGAAATGGGATTCGGTGGAGGCTCGGTGGCGAGAGAATCACAACCAACTCGTCACGAGTCTGGAGGACGGCAAAGGCAATCCCGTCAGCTTGCTACACAAGCCGGACATCCACCCCGTCGAAGCCATCAAAATCCCCCACCTGGACGACAAGAGCAAATTCCCCGACCGTGGCGATGAGGATATTGTTGGTCCAATGTCCGTGGCGCCAGTTCTGCAACAGTCTTCATATCCCTCGGGCAAATCGTTACGGAAGCGAACGCTCTTTAAGTTCTTACAAGACTTGTTCTCCCCGAGCATAAAAGCCTGACAGGCATCGATGAGGCTGCTGTTGATCCTTTGTAGCATCATTGCCGTTTCCCCGTTTGTTTTTGTTACTATTGCTACAATTACCATTATTTATTTCCTCATTCACATAAGGGACCCGTTTTCGTTGTCTGTGCATTTGTTGAATCAAATTGCGCCCCTCTTTCCCCTTCGATGTACATGTACAATCTAATTTTATCCGACATATCCTATTTCTTTTCGGTCCTTTCCTTGACTTCTCGCTTGCCATGATCAGTGGCTTCGTGCACCACTGCAATCCTTGGCAATTTTTGGAGGAATTTCACCGATGCTTCCCTTGTTTCCCTTTTTCTCCTGCCATTTCGCTAACAATTATTATATTACTCCCATACAACGACCGATCATGCCGGGACGACGAATGACGCTCCTTTATAGAATTGTTACTGCTTTATTAGAGATACCCACCCCACGCTCCTTTTTTGTCATATGCACACACACTCGCACACACAGCCAGACAGATAAAAACATGCCTACCTCGTTATTGTCCCTAGAACACTTTCTATACCCTATAACCGAATATTCTAATCTATATCACCCGCTTCCGGGATCCGTTTTTATATAATAAGTCCGGCTTTGGCTTCTCCATAATTCCCAGAAGATCCCCCCGCTCTCCCTAAACCCGAGCGAATAAAGAGCCCTTTTTTTTATTTTTTTTTGAAAACGGTACTTAAAAAAAAAAAGCCCTTTTATGGGGGGGGTTTCCTCGCCTCCCCTTTCAATCCCCCTGGTTTTTTTTTTTTTTTTTTTTAAAACAAAAATTGATCCAATCCCTTGAAATTTACTTTCGGGTGGGGGGGGGGGGGGGGGGGAAAATAAAATGGGGAAAGGAGAAAAAGGGGGAGGGGTCGGGGAACGGAAAAAAGCCGGGAATGATGATGAATGTTAGTTACTGAAAGCTAGATTACAAACGAACAGCTTCATATAACTAACTAACTACTTAACTATATTCTTATATACTTATATACTTATACTTGCAGTTGCAGTTGCAGTGGCAATTGCAGTTGCAATTGTAATCGTAATTTTTTCCCCCTCCTGGCGACCATGTACAGTACGTATATCAGCTGCTAACGCCCGCAATCATGAAAAATGGGTGTGTGGATGATCGTTGACCGGGGCCTCGGGTTCTATCTTTCCATTTACCTATCCATCTGTCTAACCATTCATACCTCCCCGTTCGGGGGCCAGGGTGCCTCATACATACATACATACATATATACATACATACATACAGGAGTACCTCTCTGGCCCCGTCTCCCAACTCTTTTTTTTTTTTTTTTTTTTTTTCTCAAATGCTTTTGTGCTGGAACTTTAATTTTTCATCGTCTCTATCTATATCAATCAATAATCGCTAGCTGGTTCCTAATTTATTCAACAAATATAGAAAATAGAAATAGTGGCTCAATTAATACAGCATTATTCATTACTATTACCATTATTACCATTATTATTATTATTATTATTTCTGAGCTTTAAGGATTATTTTTATTGTTGCAGTTGTTATCTCACATGGAGCCCTTGAAGGGTGGAGAGGTCCCGACCCTGAAAGCCCAACAATGTCCCATCGAATGGGCTCCTTTCCTTCTCTTCTCTTTTCGAGTATGAATACAAAATTGTATGTCTAAAGGCGTCTTCTAAGCTAGAGAAATATATGGCAGGAGGGTTGGGGGTTGGGGGTTGGAAGAGAGATATATATATATGTATATGTATATACTACTGACTATAACTGTATGGTTCTCTGCCAGTTCCCGTTGAAAATTGGTGCGTTTTGCTTTATCCATTCTTTCGTTACTTTATTTGTTGGGTTCGTTTATTGCTGGCGATGGGACTGAGGAGTGTTCGAAGCTCGACTGCTCCTCGGACAGCTGCTTCAGGAGGACTTGGGCAATGGTTTGCAGAGTGCAGCATGATGGATTTATGGGGGGGTTGTATGGCCGTTTTGTAAAGTACATGATAAGTGTTTCCACACGCTATCGCTGCATTTTGCGATATCTCGGGTTAGGAATCGTTTCTCTTTTAGCGTTGGGAAGTTTCTCAGTTGTTTGTTGGTGTTGGTAGTTGCTGTTATATGCTATATGATCTTTTAGATTTTTCGGCGTCGAAAATCAAATACCACCCCCCTTGATTATATCCTCGATATTCCATTATACAAGTTCCACCCCATGAAGGCCTCTGCTCTGGTAATGGAACGCCTGTAGCAATCCGTCATGTGTAGAAAGGATAATCGTTGGTTAGATGAGTCTGTTGGAGAGGGTGCCCTCAGATGATGGTAATAGGTAGTAACTAAGACTTCATGGTTCGTTTTTGTTTCTCAGGCCGTGGTTGATGGACCCAATTAAGCCTCGTGCGTATTCACTAGAGAAGGTCGAGTCCGGCACAAATTTCTTGGGCAGTGGAATTTCATACATTGACGGTAGCCTGGGAGGGATTGGGGGCGGGTTGTAGAAGTAAGCTCATGGACTTTGAGGCAGACGATGAACCGTTTGGCCACGCCCCACACCCTACTGCCTCTTTGATGCGTTGGAGAACCCTTGTGAGGTGTTATTGCCTGCAAACGCTCACAACAAAGTCCATGTGTCCAGTCGAAGAGCAAGCTTGAGCCCATTATCTTACTTTATCCACCACACATCCGTCGTTAACCTGTAACTCCCAGGTATAGTTTCCAGACGGAGCCAATCTCGCCCTGGAATTTGCCGCATTGTGCGTCATGTCACTCAAACGGGCGAAACGACGCTGATCATCCTCAACAGGTTTTTCAAATCCATGGTACAACAACGCCAGAGAAGAGGACTTCCACATGCACATCATGACCAAGCAAAGACAGAGTATAGTCGCGAGCACGACGAAAGTAGGTAGCGCAATCCAACCCCATCGCACATGCATGAATTGTTGTGAAAGTCCAACGAGGCCTGTCATCGTTTGGTTGCTGGGTTCGAGCATGGGATATGTGACTGATTAGGCGATACTCTCCATCATATGCACCTTGTCATCGACGGTGCGTGAGGTTCCGATAAATGTATTGGATGGAATGAAGTATTCCGTCGACTGGACCCAGGTCGTTGCGTTTCCAACGAGATTGAGGATAAGCCTCTTCCATAAAGAGTGGCCAGCGATATCATCCACGACGAAGGTGGTAGTCCCCTCCTTGTCCTTATCTGGTAGCAGAGGTGCCGTAACGTTCCACCCGGAAAGTTGATTCATCGACGCTAGATGGACAGGGTCCGTCTTTATGGTAGAAACGCCGGACTCGACGGAGACGTTGTAACGCTGAAGACAGTAGGTGAACATGCATTCCATAGCTCTAGAAATCGGCGTTGTGTTTGTGAGAGAAGAGTAGTCGATTTCCAGCCAGCCTAAGGCGAAGAGAGGATTATTAACGCCCGCAAAATTCCCATCAATATGTGGGGTGCTGGCTGGGAAAAAGCTGGGTGTAGTTTCTAGTGGAACAAAATGGTTTAAGGCTTGGAGCCGAATCTCCGTTGTATATAGCATTCATAATACCCTTGTCCAAAACAGCGTCCATTCTACGGCCATTTTACCCTTTAAGCATAAATTATCATCAGAATCAAATTCGAAGAGGAGCATCCCCACAAACCAATGACCTACCCTGTGCTGCGTAGCTCACATTGTCGGCACGCAGAGTCGATGCTTTGCCTGACTCTCTGTACACAAGTCTGACTGGGTATATAACCAGCTGCTGCATAAAGGGCTCTAGAGCCACAGTTAAAATAGTGACTACCTCTCCGAGGGAGGCAAGATGGCTAGGAGTGAACTGTTAGCCATTTCCATATCCAGCTTGCTGCCGAAAAACTGTGCTTCAAATAATTACTGACCATCCGCGAAGGTGAGAGAGCATATTCAGAGACCCTAGGGGCCCTCGGCTGGCATCATCGAAAATTTGCAAGTCTTCCACGCGTCTCATATCTTTCAACCATAGCCATTTTAGCTGACTTATGCAAGCTGCAATAACTCCCAAAACCGGCATCTTTATGGCATTTGTGAGAACGGAAATGATAGCGTTGAGCTTTTATGCACATTAGCATTTTAACGAGCGAGTATTCAGTGTTTGAGTAGTATACTTACTGTAATATATTCGGGCAATTCGGGCACATTTTTCTCTGAATAGACAACGAGCACGGCTATCGTCGTCGCAAGAGCCAGCAGGCTTAAAGCACAGGCCCCGATTTCCCAGAGCCACCAATCGAGGACGAGCCTGTAGTACCAATTCCGCCTCCGTCGATCGTTGAAGGTAGCATTGGCTAAGATATCTTCACTGGATGTATCAGGCTCTTCGGCCGTAGCATTGACTGCTTCCCGACTCGTCTTGCCCTGAAGGGGCTGGTAAGAATGGGGCATGGGAAGGTGGAATGGAAACCCGCAGATAAGATGAAAGGTAGGCTACTCATTTCAGAAGATATATTTCACTCTTTTGAGGATTGCCTCCAGTTATACACAGTAATAGCGGCCCCATTATCCCCCACCCTAAATTTCGGCTGGGTGTTTGATATTGCGATACTAAAAAAGATGGCGCCGGGTGGGTGTCAGTAAGGGTCACTTGGCGATGTGGAACACTTGAGCCTGGAGGTGATAAAAATAAACAAGAAACCGCCGAAGACTGGGGTTGGGTTGCTAGTTACTTCGTCCAGGCTAAAAACGGCAGCTAGCTGTTTACCCTACTTTACAGCGTATGCAATCTAAGGTGCTCAACCCCTACTTTGAGGTTGAATGAATTCACCCAAGAACAGAGTCCGGAAATTTTGAAATGTTTTGACCTGACCAAGTCAAAAAGGTTAAGCATAGCCATACCTAGGTACATAACTCCTCTATAACCCATGTCATTCTACATATACCTGGACAAACAAATGTGGACACACGGTATTTAGTGCAAAAAGTAGCCACCACTCTATTTATTCAATGTAGGAAAACAATGTTTATAAAAAATAACTAATATCTCATTTAGCTAGGCGGGGCGGGTACGCATGTGGAGAGAATTTGTTTGCTGGTTGCTGACTCGGTAGTTGGGAAGAAAATCAAGCTTTGATTGACAGGGTTAGACCCAATACTGGCCCCAAACCTCCTTCGTAGCAGGTGTTCCTTGGAATTTGAATTCGACATGCGTGATATCCTGAAATCCTTCGGAGAGCACCGGTACTTGGAATCGGCGCTGGAAATCACCGAACGCTATTCCAGGTAGGGAGGAGCGCGACTCGGGATTTATCGATTCCTGTACATCGGGCAAGAGATTAGATGGCGACTATGAATTGGGTTAGATAGAGGGTTTTCTGGGTTGCATACAATCATTGGATTTGCTGCACGAACTGCATCGTTGTGTTTGCAGATCTGTGGTGGGGTGGACAGGTATATGCATCGGATGGGAACGTTAGTTTCCTTTGCGAGATCGATCCAGTACGCTCGAGTTTCTGGGCCCGCATTGGTATTGTCTGAAAAAGGGGCAAAACGAATGAGTGGCACTCTGAAATGCTTCGAAAAACGAATATATATATAAGAGAGAGAAAGAGAAGGGGGAAGTGAAACATACCGACTGCCACAGACTTTCCAGCTTGTAAATATTCTTTTGCAGCTTTGAGGCATTTAGGACGCTTTAGGCGCGGAATGGATACTTGTTAGCATATCTCATACAAAAAAGAGATGTTCGATAGCCCTTCACACAATGTGTGGGCGGTGTGCGCGTAGGCTTACACTCTTCAATATGTCCTGATTCACTCTCTCATAACCAAGGGGCTCTAGATATCTCCAGTAGAAGGTGGACTTTCCCGATCCCGGGCTCCCGCAAAATATGACAAGTTCGACATCGCTCTTTTTTGAGAAAGTGATAGTTGCTATAATACCAGTTTCAGAATATGGCCCTCTTGATTTTCTATATGATTCGCAGGGCGCCATGAGCTAAGTAGGCGGCAGATAGAGAGATGTTCTGCTTACGTTCGTCTGCCGATGAGTCAACAATGTATGCTTTTGGGTCGAACGTTCTCAAAATAGGCTTTGGAGCCTCATCGAGGAAAAATTCTTCAGGTGTCTCAAACGGAACTCCGACATTCGCTGCGAAATCTCTGTATGCACATGTACGAATATCAGTATATAAGGAGCATGTAATAAGCATGTGAGGAGCAAGTAAGGGATGCTGCGCACCGATCCACACAGGAATGGTCACCCTCGCGTCCTGCTGCATCTCCAACAAATATAGATTGTTCAAGATGTAATAAACCGGCAACACTTAGGTCATGGTCATCGAGCATCTCCCTCCACATCCCCATACGAGGCTTTCTAAATTCGTCGCTCGCTGTGGCAGCGTAAACGCTAAATGGCATATCCAAAGTCTGCATAATCGCCGCAACCTTTTGCTTAAATATAGACAAGCTCTTTGACTCTACTCTGCCGCCTTTCAAATCCTTTTTCAAGCTTATGGCTTTCTGATTCGATAAAACAACAACCAGATACCTAATCACACGTAAGAAACTGAGTGAGTGGAAGCAATTAGAAGGCGAAATGTAACTTCAAAGGTAGTCTCACGAACCCTTCATCGTTCAGCTGCTTCAGCTTGTCGGGTACACTTGGACTCCACCATTTCCAATCACGCTCGTTTGTTGGAAATCGTCTGCCGGATTTAGTTGCGACCAGAGTCGAATCCTATATCCTGATTAGAATGTTCTAGCTCTGGCCTCTGCTAACCGGTAAAATTTTCAAACATACGAGATCGAAGGCGGCAATACGTCGTTTCTTGCCAGATTTAACCGCCTCCAGAGCTTGCTCTTGGTGGTATTTTCCGATAATGCAACTATTGTTCACAGTCCTCCATGTGACTTGCTCCGGTTTCTTTTGTGATACTGGGGTGAAGAAATTGGCTACAGTTTTATCTATACATACAGGAGTTGTCAATTACTAGTACTTTGCATCAATGTCTGCAATTGAACGCTTTAAGACGAAAATATGCTCACTGGTCGCTGTTCCTATTGCTTTGCGTTTGAGCGGAGGTGGAGAGATGTCTCCGCCATCGGGGCTCTTTCGCTTGGTGCCATTCATGATAAGTCGGACAGTCGAATTGAAAAGAGTGTAGGTATTGAGTTGGTCTTTGGTATGGAAGAGGGAAAATCGAACCATTCGGAGGTACCTGAAGAGGGACAGGGGAGCCATAAATAGGCTCGCCAGAGTGCCATCGACAATTTGAAGTCGCGAAGACGTGGAGGCTCCAACGTCCAAACGCCATGTCACGTGGTTTAAATTGATTCCACCCCCGGGCAGGCTCCCGCTGGCTGCCTACATTTAGGAAGAGACGGAAGATACACAGTCCATAGGCACTCTTCATTTTATGGGATTCGATAGCTGATGACTAAAAATTGGTATCAACTGGCGTTAACGCTAAATCTGAAGCAATATACATTTCGGTTGCCCTCAAAAGAGGGCTTCATTGCCAAACCATGTCAACAACCATTTAGAAGCCCCAAAATACCAAATCCTGACCTCATTCGAGCAAATGTTGGTATGGTATTTCACTTCACCCTCGTATCAAGGGAAAGCCTATCTTTAGGCTCCAGCTTCACAACAGATTTCAAATGCTCTTTCAACCCCAAAAGTCGTTGAGAATTCGCCTTCAACATGTCTGGATTCCCGCTGTCCTGAACTGTAATAGAGGCCTGTAAAATATATGCACCGCTCGTGTCCAGCAGCAGCATTTGATCTAATGGAGGAAGATATTCAGTTGGCGCCAGCGTTGTCGTGCCACCACCGCCACTTTCATGACCTGATGGGAAAACTAGCACACGATGCAGAAATAATACTATGTCGTCTAGGATAAATCTATGGCCTTCGACAACGTATTCAGAGACGTAGCTAAAGCGAAGTTAGAGCTTAGCCTAGTCGAGATATAGATTTTAATACCAGGGGAGAAGCGAGGGGGGAAACTAACTTAAATCCCCAAGCATTCATCTCAGGAAGGATATTCCCAGAAGGGAGGTTCGAATTCTCCACAAACCGTGTCGTGACACCGAATCTAGCCCCAGCCTCCGGGGTATCCTTGAACTCCAATCTCCATGACTGATCCGCCGCTATATAGCCCCCTTTCGCGGCAGCGGCGGCGGCAGCAGCTCCATTCCTTGTCGTCGTCGGCGGCAATGCTTCCTGACCATGCTGAGTGCCCTCACCGCCCTCATCCGAACCTCGGGCAAGAGCATCTGATGGCGAAGAAGTAGAAGCTGTCACAGAGCCAAAGTCTCGTTCTCGGACATTTCCCACGACCTGCATATAGTATAGGCCTCCATTCAGGAGCTTATTCAGCCTCTGGGTTTCGGGAGCCTGTACATCCTGGCTGCCACCCGGCCTTGTTTTAACGAAACCAGGTTTTCTGTATGCTTTGAAAACTAGATGTCTCTCAAAAACGCGAGTTGGCTGCATTGCAGCTAGACCAGAGAGCTGCAGCAGCAAATCATGGTGTTGGTTCGCTGGAACCGGAGCGAAGAGCAGTAGTTCATGCATGTGATATCGACGTGGGCTTCCAAAGGATTTCCAGACGGTTTATTATTCTCTATTATTATTACCGTTGCTTAATATTGTGATTATCATTTGGAAGTGTCACTTGTCATGTCCCAAAGGTGGAATGGGGCGTTTAAGCTTTCGTTCGGGAAAAGGAGTTGTCCTTCCTCTGGCCGACGCGACTGGAGCTAGATAATTAATAGGAAGATAAGGTGGGTGATGGGTAGATGAGACGGAGGGACAACAGAGATAACTAATGTAACTAGCTCCAGCCAGAGTTAACTAGCTTGCTCAATTGAAAATTTGAGTTTATGTGTGTATGGAATTATTCGCAGGAGGATGTTGTCCGTGCTTTTGGTGGATATTCAGCCAAGCCCACCTGGGCAGCGGGATCAGGAACACGTGATAGATATGAAGACGCAAGTTTGAAGCGGACTGGCAAAGCTCCTTTTACATTGGATGTCCGGATAGAGAAGGATTGCTTTAACATGAACGGGACTGTCTGTATGATCTCTATCTGCCAATCTACCTCTCTAAAGCGAGATCAAGTTGTACTCTACAATGCTGATAGAAGGAAGTCTAGAAAAAGACTACAAGCTCGTTCAAAGAGTGAAACAAAGGATTTAGGGTCTACTCTCAATAGTAGCTGTCGTAGCGCGGTTAGCAGTGTACTCTGGTATTTCAGTTCGGAGCAAGTATGACTTCAACCTCGGCATTCCTGGAGACGCAATGGGAAGCCATATGAAGGATAAAGGCGGAGAAAAAGCAGCTTTGTGGCATGCTGGCATCTTAGAAGGCATCAACGGGCGTGCTAACAGCTATATCGGCGTGCAGGCTGGAGCTATTCTTGTGGAGAATCCATGTAGCCCTCGGCGTGATTGGTGTTGTGCTCATCGAGCTCGGACTCAAGGCGCTCACTCTTTCTCCTTTTCCATTCATGGAACTCCCTACCCCTTGTGAAGATGGCCGTCGATCGCGGAATATTAACTTTTCAGCACTCACAGCGTCAGACTATGGAATCACTAGAGTCAGCGAAGGCGGATAGAGTCGAGCATCCAACGGAATGGTGAGAGAAAGAGAGCAGAATGGCCTTCCTTGTATTTAGTGACAAGGCGACTGTCAGTCCATTTTCATCCCGACACCACTTGATAGAGTCAGTGCCGTGGAGATATGGATTTAATATTATCGGAGAGGCCATCTTCGAAGATACCGAAGAAATTGGTGGAAAGCGATGGTAAGCGAATGGTGGGGCAGTAAGTCGACTCGGAATGTGCGGCGTTGAAACTTGGTTGCCAGTGGTTGGTGAGCCACCCCGGCGGTGTGAAAAATCCCTGAAGTTGCCGGGTTCTCGAGAGAGAGGACTGGGGAAAAATTAAATAGTGCAGATTCCTACTGACACTAACTCTGCATTAAATGATGCGCATCTTCAAAGTTTGCCGACGATAATTGACAGCGCGCTACTGCTGCACCCTTATCTCGCCCCGAGTCCTGCTTATTCATAACCCTAGTAGTCAACTAAAGGTGAATCACGCCAGCATCTGCATCACCTCTTCCTCCGCCTCTTACTCTTCAACTCCTTCTCTCCTCTCTGCCTCGCAGACCATCGACTCACCACCTGGCACACCAAACAGAGATCGAGAGAGAGGTCCACGAGCATATTATTCTTATCCATCTCCTACACGTATCTGCCACTGGCTCTGCGCCCCGACTAGAACAACCTTCAAGCCGCGACGTCTTCCCCCACAACTTCAGCAAAATACCATGCGTGCTTCATCTCTTTTGCAGCAAGCCGCCGCTGCCAGAGCTCCACTGATTAAGTTCATTGGAAAGCGCACTGTTCCCAGTATGCAACCGCCAAAGGAGGGAAACCCGCTTCTTCCGACATCAACCTTGAAACTAACCCAAAATGCTTTCGCCAGAATCCGTTGACCGCTCTCCCCGGGCCCATCCTGCCTCCCCTTCCTCTGAACTGCCCGAATCATTCGCCACCTACAGAGCCAAGGCCCAGCAGCATGGCCCGCTGAACTACTCGGCGCAAACGAACGGAATCTACGGCGGGGCCATTGGAGGCCAGCCTGGTGCATCGCTCGGGTCCGTGGAGCCGAAGAAGGGCGAATACTTCGATCGAAATGAGCTTCCTGAAAGATTCAGACGCCTGACCTGGTCACAAGAAGAAATTGATGCTGTCGAGACCGGCGGCGCCAGCCTGTTTGCATGAATATATGGGGCTACAAGTGATGATATGCTATCTTTCCTATATATGAATGCATGTGGGACACTCGTAGTTCCTCTGGCGCTCCAGGGAAGAGCGCTTAGAAGGTCTCGAAGATAACCCCACCAGGCTGGCTCCTTAGCATTGGGCAGCCGACAATGTCGCCGTCCTCGATACCCTCTATTTTTCCAGCTCACAATTCATCCTCATCGAATTGCCGCTGCTGTATCACCAATTTTCTATGGTGTGGATATTACAAATTGGTTTTGTCACGGTATCATGTGTTCTGGGGAGGAAGGGACAATATCAAATCAGTTTTTGTTACTACTGCTATCTCATCATTTACCCATAGGCGTTGCTGGTTTGTTTGTCGTGAAATATCGCCATTTTTCCAAGCGGGTGATTGCGACCAATTCTGTTATGAATACTGTTTTGGTAGGCCAGGCTCTCTTCCTGCAATTACATTCTTTGTCAGATAGGGTGTACGGTACTGTCTGCTCAACAAATATTACTACTTAAACCTACTACTAATTGGAATATTCATTCCCTGGAGGCATACCAAGCAGCTTAGCAGCTTACTTCGTAGATGAGTCAAAACAAATGGAAAGAAAGAGCAAGAAAATATCGGAAAGGAAAAAGAAAAGCAGAGGCTACGCTCTCCCCACAACCAATCGACATCACCAGAACTTACCAGTTCTGCAGCCCTAGCAAGCTTGGAAGCACAAGCTTCAGCAAATCACAATGCGTAATCAAGGCAATCACCCCCAACCTCGAATCCGGAACCTCAACATCTACCCCAACAATTTGCCCCTACTCCTAGCAAAAATCCAATGCCTCTCAGGTTAAGCCAATCAAAGAAAATACAATGGCACCCATCAATGATGTGATAACTGTCAAGGAAACGAATGAAATCGGTGCGCCAACGGCTACATACATCTACTCCACGACTAGCGATCCAACCCAATTCCGTACCCCAGATTCTTCTGGCGTTCGTCATGAACGGCGGAGAGTCGATATTGTTGTATGTCCACATTTCTTTTATACTATATGGAGCCTTTACCTTTTCACCTCCTATCCCTCCATAACTATACCAGGAGCGTGTATCCAGATATACATGTACTGTGCATCTAATAATCTGAACAACCATTGCCTTCATGCCGGAGTGGCATACTTCATATAAAACGCATACACTGCTCCGCTATCTGGACATCAAGCCGTGTGTA
>NW_001813978.1:2328542-2331594 GCF_000149585.1 Histoplasma mississippiense
AAATGCTGACTTTGCCCCTGCCCTGTCGTGCCGTTACATAGCTGCCGTCACGAAAGGACTCATCATCGTATCTCGCTTCGCTGCTCAATGTTTTTCTACCGGTGGGATACCCGCATAGCGTCAGCGACGATTACCTAGAGTGAGCTACTCCTCTCTTCGCTCTGTCAACCACGTCCAACGCGCCTTGTTTTGCTTCGTTGCGATTAGTAGTCTCCAACTTTTTTGGTCTGAAAATTTTTCAAGGAAAAGAAAGAATATATGTTTTCACTTGAGCAGCGAGCAGCGAACAGCTATGCTCGTGTTGTCGCCCAACGATATGCCTTCATTTGATTTCTTGTCTCGTATTGGACGGGCTAAAGCTGACTACATCCCCTGTGCACGTATCTGAATCTTTCCAAGTTATCAAATATATGTATGTATTCCACCACTATCACGAACTGAAGCTTCCCCCAGGTTTAACAGCTGTTTAGGATTCGCTTCAGGCGTTCTCAAGTTCAATTGCCGGACTACTGGCGTCCCGGGCTGTATTGCAAGGTATTCTACCCATCAAGATTCATCAAACAATGAGAACATGTAAAAATAAACCCTTTTTCCTTTCTTAGGTGTTGGAGTAGGAGATGCATCCGCATCCCCGACAGTAGCGCTGTTGCATAGCGTCCTTCAACACAGCATGGGCAGGATAGCTACAACACTGTTCGCCCATCGTCTAGGGACCTCTCTCGAGCCCGAATGCAAGATGTATAGGCTTGCTGCTGACGTCCTGAATGATTCGGCGTTGATCTTCGATTGCCTTTCTCCAGCACTCCCGAAACGCCTGAGGGTTGTAGTTTTGGCCTTTTCGAGCGTTTTAAGAGCGCTGTGTGGTGTGGCTGCTGGGAGTTCAAAAGCGAGCTTGAGCAGTCATTTTGCGAAGTGGGGAAATTTGGGAGAGTTAAATGCTGTGCGTTTTCCTAACATGTTGGTGATCGCCTTTTCAAGGGCCGCCCAATGAGGGCTTTTCCGTTCCTTTTTCTGCTAGTATTTGTCTGATGCTGACCAAAAGCTCCAGAAAGATTTAAGCCAAGAAACAGTGATATCTCTCTTAGGAATGCTGGTAAGGACATGGGGCGACACGTCCATAACTGGCCACCTTGGGATGCATGCTATGGCTAACTGGCGCGATTACAGTGCGGAAGCGTCGTTGTCTCACACATATCCACCCCTTCCGCAACGTGGACGACTTTGCTGCTTCTCCTCCTAGTACACCTCTCGACGAACTACGCCGCGGTGCGCTCAGTCAACATGACCACTTTGAATCGCCAACGAGCCAACATCGTTTTCTCAACTCTCTTCGAAAAAGGTAGTGTCCTCACCCCAACGGAGGCATCTAAATGCGAAAGAATCTTCGAGCGCGATGGGATTCTCCGCTGGAAAGCATCCCCCGCCGCCCTGGGATATTGTCAAATAGGGGGTTCGTTCCAGGAGTTACTGCGTGGCTCTATACATGGAGCAAATTCCATTCGTGACGTTGGCATTGATATTTACAAACTTCTACGTCTGTTTGAAAAGGAGGAGTATGTCCTATGGTTCAACCCCATTCATAAAAAGGGGACCATAGTCTTGAAAAATAATGTGACCCCTATATCGCAGCTCAAAGCCTGGAGTCATGCGCTGATAGTTGCGAAGCGTTTAACGGATTTGAGGCGAGAAGAAGCTGATATGGTCAACGTGAGCACGGTGGAGAAGGAGGAGGAAGAAGATAAATGGAAACAACGAAATGAAAGTGTTTCCGTCTCCAACTTTACCGACCCAGACACGATGTTCTCGATCCTCGAATCCACGCTGTGCGCCCATTCTGCGAGCTTCGCAGACCAGATCGGAATGCTAACGGATGCTGGGTGGGACGTTGCCACGCCCTCCCTAGAGACTCGACCCGCGAGGAGGTTTGAGGTGGTGGAGTGAGAATATGCCTCAATTTTCCGTCTCGGACAGCATAATCAGAGTGGTGGGCGGCCTCCACGTGTTTCATATCACCTACATAGGTCGCCGGTTATCTTATCTCCCCGGTCAAACCACCAATGGCAATATTTCTACGGCTCACAAAAACCTGGCCATAGAAGCGCCACTGGCCAACCCATGTCAGCCTGACGAGGATTTACGTTCTGGATGCGCATGCCAGTTAGCAATACCCTGTGCGTAAGAACATGGATAACTAACACTCGTTTGAAGGAATCGCATTTAGGTTCTATCTGGGGAAATAGCTGAACCTCCGTCGTTTGGCGGAGTAAAAAACAAAGAAGGAAAAAAAAAATGGGATTCCGGGTCGAATTCCAAATGATCAATCGTCCTCTCGAGGTTTCATATCATAGTTAGTTATATCATACATATATTTCATAACCACGCCACAAACAAGTTTAGGCAGCGCGCACAGGGGCGCAAAAACCGCTTTTCCCAGCCTCCTCTTCCGCCGTAAACTTCTTGAGATACTCACATCTACTGGGAGTCGGCAAACAAACAATGAGTACATGGCGGTAATGTGCGTGCCCGGGACGATCGAGATATTCTCCCCTTTTCCTCACCTGCAGTCTCCTACTGCCTGCATAACTTAGTAGTGCTCTCGTAGAATTTTCTTTTTGTCTTTTTTTCAGAAAATCATTGATACGACATTTAGGATTCCCCATCCCCCGGAATTGTTTTCATTCATTTTTAATAAGTGTACTTACTATATGATAGTTAGTACTCTGACGTATGTACATACATAACTGCGTATAATTGTTCGCAATCCCCCATGCCCTACCTAACCTAACCTAACATTGCGTCATGTACTTCTGTAGAGTTGAGTTTGTTTGATGTAAAGCCCGCGCCACGTGGAAGATCTCGAATGGACTCGGACTCGGACTTTGTTATTGGTTACTGGTTATTGTATTGTATTGTTATTGGTAACTTCAATCAGTCGATTGATTGATTGATTGATTGATTGATTGATTAATCAAATCTCTCTTACAGTAGTTATCCCAAACCCCCGAGAATGGCCGCGGCAAATTAATCGTTGCATCGTCGCCGCACAGTAAGA
>NW_001813978.1:2331694-2336362 GCF_000149585.1 Histoplasma mississippiense
CCCCCAAATGTGTTTTGACAACTCAATAGCTGCAGCCAGTAATAATGTCAATAATACTAAAATCATGAGTCAAGCACTATAGCGAAGAACTTTACAGGCACTACCTCATGGAATTTCCAAAGAAATACTAGGAGACCAGTACCTGTGCTGTCCTAGTAATAAGCAATAGGAGGTCTAACAGGATTAAGGTAGTTGCTCAAAGTTGACCAATGTCACAGCAGTGGGATTTGAACTCAGGCACCTGAAGCTAAGCCTGTGCTCTAACTACCATGTACAATGATGACAGGTCACTGAGCCCTTCCATATGAACTGTCTTGATTTATCACCCAACAAGTGAGTCTCATCCTCTTAGGTTGCAGTGTTCAATGAGGGTGGAAAATGGTCTGACACATAAATTGTGTAACAACATCAGCGTGTTCAGTTCCAGGCACACATGGGGCCTTAAGAAGGGAGTATTAATTTCTGTGAATGAACTAAAAGGCAGGCAAAAGGGGTTAGGGGATCCTGAGGAATTAGTAGACTTCCCGGGCTAAGTGCAGAGAGCCATCCTAGGTGAAGGTGAACGGGAGCCTCAGAGGGCCGAAAAAAAAAAAAAAAAAGGGGGGGGGGGGGGGGGGAGGAAACAAAGCAAAAAATAGGAGAGGGAATCGCATGCTATTTAACGTCAACGTAAACGCACGTAATTGGATACATGCCGCAGGCATTCAGAAAAAAGAAAGAAAAACCAATAAGAGAGAGAGAGAGAGAGAAAGAGAGTGAAAACACGTTTGTGAGAACATACCAGCCTGTATATAATGCAAACCGACAGAAAAACAAAAGACCAAATATGCGTGTAATATGCAGATTAAGGAAAACAAAAGCCAGAGCAGGGAGGGAGGATCATCGAGATAGGAGCATATAGGATGTGAGAACGGCATTGAGACAAAATAGGAGAAGAGAGGAGCTGAGTGGATGTGTGGGTGAGACGAAAGTGTGTGAGGAGGGGGAGGAAGAGGGATGGCGAGAATGCCCTCCATATGCAACGCTCATGTAGGAAGAAGTCGCGGTAGTGGTGGCCGTAGCGGTGGTCGTAATAACATTAATAAAAAAAGAAGTTGTGAGAGTATGAGCTGATTGGTGGTTGATCAAAAAAGGGCCCGCTCTTAATCCTCTTCAGTTGGAGGGGACCGGCCATCCCTCGATCCGGCACTCCCTCCACCTCCTGGCCGCTTTTTCCAACCAAGTTTCAACCCCATTTTCTTCCATGAATTTTCCGGTCTTGCTTTGGGACTGTGGCCCTGCCCCTGCGCCCCAGCATGCAATCCAACGTCGCTATATGACGGGGTTGTTGGTGGCGTCATTAGTTCACCCGAACTAGGATTGGATGTCATGCTTCCAGAATCATCAGTGTTGGCGGACGCAAAGTCACCACTGGTTGGGGAATAGCTTTGGCCCGAGCTTCGGGATTCCGACCGGCCCACTGACGTGTTGGATGGTAGAGAGTACCCGGCAATAGGCGAGCGTGGCGAGGCAAACGACGACTGGGGTGAGAGTTGCCGGCGTATGGAAGAATGGCGGGGCATTTGGGAATCATCCTCCGCTTTTGTTTCATCAAAGGGCGAATGTGGTGTTATCGCAGGTGGACTTTGGCTGTGTAGAAACGGAAGGAATATTGACTCTTCCATTAGATCTCGCATCCTCCTGACGGCGGAATCGAGTGTTTCTGGCCGAGGTGGAGTGGGTGAGTTTGAATGGCTTAGGAGGTCGTCTCTGACCTCACTAGATACGTTGATCTCGCGTGGAGATGCCGGAAAGATGTATGCTGTCAATATCCTCTGGAAGAGCTTACAGAGATGTTGTGTTCGTGAGGGGTCGGCGTAATAATTGTCCTGATACCGCTTCGCCTCCATCGTAAATTCGAGGGTCTCTAAACAATGGTTCTGAGAAAGGAAAGCCATGAAAGCAGAGAGTGTGTAGGGCGGCGGTGAAACTCCGGACAATACATCGTCCAGGGTCGGTCGAGTGCCGGTAGAGGGGATAGCAAGGCTGAGTGGTCTGGTGTTCGAGTGCCAGCCTTCCATCGCGTTATCGTCGTCCGAGTCACTATCTGAGGGGGCGGGTGACAGTTGAGGCGTTTGGTCAGGGGTGGGGGTCCGGAACAAGAGCGCAGAGTATCGCGATGTGCCCGTAATCATTGCGCCCAGACAACGACAGAGCCTGGTCTGCTTCCTATTCCTTCGAGCCTGTTTCCGGACTCTTTTCCCCACAGGGCTTCCCACCCCGGTTTCCAGCTGTTGTTGCAGGTTGAGACGTTTTCCTTTGATCCACACAACACGGATTTTTTTTTGTTCAACGCCACCAAGAGCGCCTGACCATGAAAATCGTTATTTCTCTTTTATTTCTCTTTTTAAATCCTTTACTTTTATTGGCGGTATTCTAGCCCCCCAAGGATACCTACTCAAGACCCCAAGGCCTGAGGAACCAGGTAATTCGAGAGTTCCAGACGGTGTATCTTGGTATAGGAACCCGTGTAGCGAGCTGTGGAAAGGTCGTGTGAGCAACAATTATTGGCGTCGAAGATAAGTAAGGGACGGGTTAGGCATATCCAACGAAGACCTCAGGGAAACACATACAGAGAGTCTTTCAGACGCAGCCTGTCCAAAAGGCGCTGGCTTTTCGTGGCGGAATAGCGGTCAGAAACGACTGATAACTATTGGATTGGGGGGAAGGGGAGGGGACTGAATTATTCGAAGAGGAAACGAGATGTCAACAGAGGGAGATATATTATATATATATGTGTGTGTGTGTGTGTTTGTGTGTGTGGGTGTATATATATATATATATATATAGTATAGTGTTTGGTGGAGAGCACACCGGGTCAGACGGGGAATGCACAGTAGACAGCAGAAATAAAGGGACAGAGATCACGAGGGACTGGGAGCAGTGGGAGAATAAAAGGAATTTGAAGACGCAGGCGGAATAAGCGATATCAGCCGTGAGACGAAGATCAAGCCAGAGCGAGCGAGGGAAGAAGGCGGGCGTTGCCTGATGAAGTCTGTCTGATCTCCGCCGTGTCTTTGCTCTTGCGGTGTCTCTGTTGTTGGCCGAGTGTGTGTGTGTGTGTGTGTGTGTGTGAGTGTTGTACGCAGAGTAGAAACGGCAACGCAGGTCGGCGGCGGCGGCGGATCCTTGGAAGGCGTGGAAGTCAAAGCCAGTTCCTTCGCAGCGTTCCCTGCCAGGTCGGTTGGCGCTGACATGGGGTGGTACCGGGTATTACAGGGGCTCGGTAATTTAATTCGTTCTAGAATATTACGATTCCGTATGGTGCCAGAACGTGGGTTTTGGGTATCATTGTATCATCGTCAACAGCAACAACAAATGCTGCGGTTTCTTGCTTCCAAGGTTCCTTTTCTTATCTCCTTTACAAACCATGCACGACTTTTTGTTGTGCTTCAAGCTACGGAGCACCTAATAGCGATGTTTCAACTGTAGCTAACTATGTATGTCTGACTGGCATCTATCTGGTTTCCCTCTTCATCCACGCCCTTGCGCTTAACTAACTCTAACCATAACCCCCCATCTTCACTTCTGATCCCTAATTTCACTTGCAACTCCGATCTGCATATGACCTGAGAAAGGCCATTATTTTTAATTTACCCAGAGGGAGCTCCACATTGACCAAGCCAAAATTGTAGCTAAAGACTCCAGTCAACTTAACTCACTTGGCTAACTAGCTGTCCAGTTACGTCTTTCTTACGTAACCGGTCTAAAGTTTCATTGTTAGTTAACTAGTTAACTCACTAAATAACTTGAACTTAACTTAATTGTCTTTGTATTCCTATCCTGAACTTGCGTGCCAATCACGTTATTGCAAACGCCCGCGGCATTGTTTTGTAATAGACGAGGAGGGACACTGAAGATTTGATGTAATTGCAAACCATCCACCAAAATCCAATGGCTCCCCTTCAGTCATCAGGTTGAGAAAGCAGGTTGGGATGGCCCTGCTTTAATGGAACCACTCAAATCGAACTCTTGGCTTATTACTGATGGGTGCAAACAAACCGGGTTCGGGTGTGGCCATCTTGGGGCTGGCTTGGTTGAGCAAAGACCCTCCCCCAAACAGCAACCAGGATATCAAAAGCATCAATCACGTCCCATCTTCGAGCGCGTGGCGAGAACCTCGCCTTCCAGACTCCAGAGGAACTACCTGAAGGGGAAATCAGACACCCAGGATCTCACCCGGGATACAAGAGCTTTGAAAATGGATGGCAAAATAAACCACGGGCCCCCTATCAGAAAATGACGTAAATTACCTTACTTTGCCACAGGGACGCTGCAGGTATCCAGCCTTGTCAGTTGAGCAAAAAGTATGAACAAACCGACAGACCGACAGACCGACAAACCGACAAACAGACAAACAGACAAACCCGACAAAACCAACAAACCCCCAGATAGACAGGATTTTCAGGTAGGTTGGAGACTTTCTGTGCTCAGAGTTTGTCCACCAACGATGAACATGCGTTTTCGCCCAAAAATACAGAATACGGAGATCCACGATTAGCGCAAGGCCAATCTGCAATCAAGACCTGGTGGCTTGGACGACACCCCTCGCGGCGCACGCTTCGGTCTTTGGTCTCTTGTTCTTCGTCTTTTCTTTGCATGTTCGTTGGCTGTTTTCCATTTGGAATC
>NW_001813978.1:2336690-2339123 GCF_000149585.1 Histoplasma mississippiense
GGACGAAACATCCAGGGAACACCAGTAATCAGACAATCCATGGACTCACTACGGATATAACAATCACGTCAAATCATATCTCCCCGTTAACTTACTCCGGTAGTTAACTACATAGTAAGTTATCACGTCATCAACAAGAAAAAGAAGACAGACAGGACAGACAAATACAAGATACAAACCCCCATCAGAGCCCAACGAATCCCGGCCTTGGCGCCCAGCCGCCCACAGAGTTCGGTTTGTTCTTCCACGCTGGAGTGGAGCAAAACCGAAACAACCAAAAAGGGATCCTTGACTGAAAATTGGGCTTCGAACCTTTTTTGTCTCCCCGGTCACGGCCCTAACACGCCCTAAAAATAATAAGCAAAAACAAATGCCCCAATTTTCTTTGCTTTGGTCTGTTTTGCGCTTAACCCAATTCATCATCATCATCATCATCATCATCATCATCATCATGAAGATGAAGATGGCAGCGCAGATCACCGGTGACAGAATTGGAATCCCGCGGGCGTGGCGAGTTGGATGACGATGGTTGTGTTTAGCGCTTGGGAACGGATTGTTACGGGAATTCCCCCATGTTTGCCTGATTACACTTACGGAGTCATCTCTAACGGATGGCCCAAGGAAAGGGCAGAGGCAGTGGCCCAGTGGCCCAGTGGGAGCACTGAATAACCACAATACCAATAGGCACAGGAGGGACCTCCCATATGTTGACGTAATAGTCTCTGTCAAGCTCCAGGGCAGGGAAGCATACAAGAAGGAATGAATGGAATGAAACCATTAGAGAAAAAAGTATCTATTTATATATATATATCTCTCTATCTCTATCTGTCTGTCTGTCTGTCTGTCTGTCTGCCTATCTATAATTATATATATTGAAGTTTTGTCCTTCTCCCGCCGTTTGTTTTCTTCTCCCTTCTTGCCACCCAAACCGTATTTTGTTCATGTCCACTGCTTTGCCACAGGGAGAACATACTAACGAAGGAAGACTGCAAGATGCCGATGTACTGGGGCCGACCTAACAATTTTCCACCCAGGGGGCCACATCAACCCCTTTTGTTGGCTTTTTGTCAAAGATACAAATCTGCGAGCGCCTCTCTCTCATCAGTGCCATATAAAGCTACGTTAATAAAGCTACGTTAGAGCCTCTCCGGAGGAGGTCATGACTTCTCAATGGCCTTAAATAGGCTCATCAGATGATAATCCTCATGTTATGCCGCTAACTCTCTTAGCAACAACGATGTCAACCCCGTGCCACTCACTCTCTTTCTCCAGCAGCGGAGAATTTTTAATTTTTTAATATATATATATATATATATATATTATTTTATTTTATTTTTTTTCCCCCGTAACTCCGTACAGTTAGAATAGCGGCGTGGTTTTTAGAGGCCATCTTCCAGTCCCACCACCACGTATTTGAATCATTTTCGAAGTCCTTGGCGGTTCCCCCTCCCCCCCCCCCACCCCCACCCTCGCCGCTTTCCCATCGTCGCGTTCTTCTTTTGCTCCAGAAGACTGCAATCGGGAAAGGGTGGAGGGCTGAAATTCGCTGATCAACGATAGTGACAGAATTTGTGGATGACGGTTAGTTATCGCTATTCTGGCTATTATTATTATTATTATTATTATTATTATTATCCAGGTACGGAGTATTGTTACTGGTAAGTAAGTATCAGGGGACGGGAGACGACACATGGGGACTCGCAGAAGGTTTTTCAGGAAGGAGGTGACACCACAGGACAAAGGAGAGAGATACGAACACTAGCCACAAACAGGAGTCGCCGCATCTACAACGACAGCTGCAACTACAACTGCAACTGCAACTGCAACTTGCGCAGAGAAAATTTAAAACCTCTGGTTTTTTTCCCGGATGCATTATTAGCGAGGTGTGTTTGATGTTGGTTTCACAGCATCACTACGATAAACAGTGACTGGGTTAAAGCGGAGAAGGAAAGAAAAAAAACAAACAAACATACATACATACATAAGGAAAAAAACACCCCCCCCCATCATTCTTGGACGCAAACGGACAAGGTTTTTTTCTCAAAATAAAGAACCCAAAGTAAAGTCAAGCCAAGAAAAAGTAAAAATAATCAAGCAAAATAATAATAATAAAAAAAAAAAAAAAAAAAAAAAAAAAAAGCACCGAGGTTTAGAGTCAAAAAGTTGATCCATTGACCACCAGCGCCCTGGCGTTTGCGGGTCGACCAATCGAGCGCTGCCAGGCTGTCCACGCTTGGGAAGATAAGCAAAAATCATCCGGCCGGGACTTTATTTGAGTTCAGCTTGGAGCCATCGAAGCGACAACGGATTGTCAAGCCGTGCCTTAAAAAAAAAAAAAGGCCCAGTTGGGGTATTGATTGGATAAATATCATCGGCACCCTTGCTATATGTTCGCTCCAAGGCCAAGGCCTCTCTAGCCAAGTTCAATTAGAA
>NW_001813978.1:2339223-2350177 GCF_000149585.1 Histoplasma mississippiense
GCTTTGGTTTAGAACCCCACCCCCCCCCCTCTTCCCCCCCCCGTATATAGCTACTAGGACACGAACCGAGCAGTGGAAATGGGGCGAGCGAAAATAAATATTAAATCATGATAATGGATAGAAGAGGAGGAGGAGGAAGCGGAGGAAAGAAGGCGCTGCTATTATTTGGGATGTCACGCCTTGGAGCTCATTCAACCATCGTCGTCGTTATTCTTCATGCATTCACCCCGTATATGCGCGCCACAGGCCGATTTCGGAGAAATCGAGAGAAGGCTAAGATCCTAGCCAGAACATTGAAAGAAGGAACGAACAAAAGCAAGGAAGCACAGGGACCGAAGAAGAAAAGAGGGGGAGGAAGACTGAGAAAAAAGGAAAGAAAACAAAACCACCCAACAAGAACAGAACACCGCCAAACATGATAATTATTGATTTGTGGTAGGATATCTTTCTTTTTTCGAATAGATCACATTTCCCCCCTCAGATTGCCGTATTTATTGGCTGTAAGCCAGGAGAGAAAGCTCCCAACCCCAAATGCGACGGGTGTTTTTTTTCAAGCGGAAGCCCAATTAAATCGACCGTCAATAGGGCTTGGGAAGAGAACACATTCCCGACATTCCATCCTTCTTGGAGAGCTTGTCGCTCCCTCGGAAATTAGGCGCTCCTCTTCGTCAGTATCAGGACAGGAATTCGGCGCCAGAGAGCGCTGAGCCCTATGGGGATTACATGTAAACGCCCATACGGACATACGAACATACATACTCCGTACTGCGTACACGAATACTAGCGGCGCAGGGTATGAGCGATACCAGTAATACATTACAATACCCGTGTTGCACCACGGAAATTCCAGAAGCCTGCCAATCAGCCATCAGCAGCTGTATTTTACGTGCATCCAGCTGCAAGGCGTCTGCTTCCCCTTCTTCCTCCTCCGTCAAGAGAAAAATGCAACTACAACATAACGCGATGTAATGTCCATATAATGTACGAATACGTGACATCATAACAAACAAGCCACTTTTCCCAGGACGAAAATGTTTGTTTTTTATTTTTTAATATACAGACCTGAGACTTCAGTCACGCGGAAGGCTTCTAGAATCCTTCTAGAAAATTCGTGGCGACGTGGGTGGGGTTCGCCCTAAGCATTGCTGCTAGCATGGATGGAGATCTGACGAACGGAGATTACACAGGAGCAGAGGGATGAGTGAAGAGGCCAAATGAAGATCGCTTTGGTTCAAGGATAGGGACAAAATTATATTTACCGCGGAGCGAATGCGTACCTGAAATGCGCCTGTACGCAAGTTAAAAAACTCTTGTCTCTCAAGCAAAGTTCTTTTGCCTGCAAATTTCCGAAACTTTAAAATTAATCCACTTACCCTTCAATTTTTGATGTTGATGTTGGTTCTCTCAATAGTTATTCCTTGTTATCCTCTCCCCCCACCCCCGCCGGAAGAAAAATTTGCCTTCATGCGCCAATCCTTTGCCGGTGACACGCATCAATAACGCGAAAACACAGGCATTCGTCCCGACTTGCATTTTTTCGACATGCCGTTTTCTCGATCTTGGTTAAAGACTCCCGAAAGCAATCCCCGAATACCCGGGAATTTGGCAAGCAAGGAAATCTAACCTTGAAAAGTAAAAGAAACACAACTTTTTTTTTTTTTACATATTTGACCTTGGCAGGAGCATCTCCTATCCGGCCCACGTGTGCAAATAATGCACAAGCCCATGATGACTCGCAATTTTATAAGGGGAAGTTTAGATGAGCGGCTCCCTCCCCGATAAGGCGTACCTGTAAGCGAAAGGCAAAAAAGTGTAAATCGGAAGGAAAAGGAGAGCGGGAAGGCGGAAACTGGGCCTGGGCTGTGGTGACCCCGGGGGGGGGGGGGGGATCACAGGGGCGGAAAAACGGGAGGCGGGAAGAAGTTGAGCTTCTTTCCAGGGCCAGGGATGTTCTCCGCGCAGGCTGCCGTGGATGACGAACAATGGGAGCCGGGGCGGGTGGCAAAATCGGGGACATTTTCGTTTCGTATGACTCGCAGTGGCTATGTATGATGGAGGAGGTTGCAAGGGAGAGGAGCATGTACTTTGTATGTTTATGTACATGTACATGTACTTACTGGCCGCCCCCCCACCACCCCACCACCACCGGCACTTAAGAAAGCCAAGGGGCGAATTTTTTTTTTTGTCTGTGAGTTAAAGCGAAGACCCCGATTCTTTTTCCTCTTCCTCGGATTCGTATCATCGGAGAGAGGTACAGTACATGTTTGGACAGTCCCTGTGCGGACAAATAAAAGCGTTCAGCAGGCGAGCTTTGGCGTCCCGCCATGCGACGGATGATCAGTATAGGTTCGTATAGAAACATGCTTGGACGCGGGTACGTGGTGAGCTTTGATCCCCGTTATCCCAGGGCCCGCACATGCATTGCGCTTGAAAGAAGAGAGACACAGAAACGCCGTATCGGGGAGTCCTGTTTGTTATTCATCACTGTCGGCAATTGGCCTGACTTTCTTTACTCTTACAAAAATAAAGTCAAAAATCAAGGTTTTCTTCGTGAGAAGCGAAACGGAAATGAGAATCGGGAACTTTCCGTCCCCCTTCCTGGAAGGGAATGGATGACGACAGATGCAACTGATGAATGCTAGCTACATGGGGTACTAAGAAACGTGTGTGAATGCATGCGGGATGCATGAATACGTACGGAGTACCCTTCAACCGACACGTTGTGCGCAGGATTACATGCTTGCATATGGATTTCATTTTGCGCCGTAACGAGGACACTCGCGGAGCAGTCAAGGGATGTTGCGGACGGATGTTTGATTGGCCATAAATAAACATGTTGTCTTCTCCATATATTAATAATGAGGGGAAAGCGGGCATCGGTTGGTATCCTCCATATTGAGCACGCAGCACACCGCCTGGCTCATCAGGGTATAAAGGTGAAATACAGAGAAGAAGAGTGTTAGCAGATGGGGGTAATCATCTTCTTGGTCACTCGTAGCTGTATACTCCGTACAATCGCTTGCAAACGAATTGTGTACTATGAAAAACACTTTTTTTTTTCTGCTTTCTGTCATCGCTGTATTAATGGAAGCTCACTGTCATATTGATCTACTATGTAATGCTTCTGATATAAACGATCACTTCAATACATACATGCAGGAGAAGTTCCATCCTTTAAAATCCTCGGGAATATGTGAAAACAGGGGCCTGAGCTGACATGCACGCACAGTAGTAGTAGGATACGGGAAGTGTCGCACTACGTGTTACCACTTGATTAGTTCCTTAAATCGCAGTACCATCCAAGTAGATGAGCTCATATTCATCACTTTGTGGATATTTCCCATTCGAACTTTCCGTCGTTGTGTAAACATTCTGCCCATAAGCGAAATTCTAGGCCCACCATATTTAAGGGTTTCCTATCGATCACACCTTGCACCAATTTTATATCCTACCTGACTCTAAATATCATCTAGTCTCAAAGAGAAGAGAAGAAGGAAAAGAAGAGGAGAAAAAGAAATAGAAAAGGGGCCTCCAAATATGTAATAAGCTGTTGAACACGTCCTCCCAACGGGCATATCAGTATAGGGATGCCGGGGAATCCCACCATCCCACCATCTTTTCAAAATAGACGATACGACTTCGATGGCTCATAGATATCATCCATTTGAGTGCCAAATAGTGGCGTGAATTCTCCAGTATGAGAGTCAGGCCTAGGAATCTTGCGACATACGTTCAAAATATCAGCACACCCCCCCTTATCAAGGAAAATTGGGGACGTAGCTTGTATCAAATATATATCATCCCACTCGATTGATTTGGCGCTCCTGGTTGATCCCAAATGTGAGCTATCCAATCCCAATCTGCGCTCTTCTAATTTATTAACATATCTCCTTTTTATGCAGGAGGGATAACCAGGGTACTTTTTTGTACTTCTGCCGAGTGGCCATGAATGCGTTTTATCATCAAGGAACGACACAGATCCCAGGCACCATGCAGCTGCTAGCCAGCGCAGGGCTGATTTTGATGAAGTTTCACCAGGATTGGACCCGATGAGAGAGTCCATGGTGGTAATGGCAGTAAGATAATGGGTTATCTATAACAGATATCTTCAGGCTGATCGAAGTCGCATCTGCTAAATATTTGAACATATTCATTCGTATTCCTGGAAAGAGTCAGTCAGTCAATTGTCAAAACTGTGCTATTGGCTTTGGGCGAGTGATATTTTGAGGATGGAAATGGATTGTCGTTGAAATCCATACCACGCCCTTGTCGTTAGGATGTCTAACTCAGCGCCAGCGAGGCTAAATCTCGAGTTGGGGAAGATCTCTCCACGACATGAACTTGGGTCGCAGTGGTTTCTCCTTTCCTTCTCTTCCCCGTGTCGTTGTTTTCTATTTGCGCTGCCTCCGAAAGCTGGAGATAACGGTAATAGGATATATATATGTTTTGAGAATACGGATGACCTCAGTCGAGTTTAGAAATACGAATGTGTTTAGACAACATCCAGAGACGAACATATGTCCTCGCAGCAAACTGGGGAAGGAGAGGTTGCCACAGCTCCATTTTAAGGAGCCCATTTTCCAAAAGAAGCCCTGTTTGGTTTCAAAAAGTACGTGCAAGCCCAATACTCGTCCTCAGGCACCAACTCCGATCAGCAACGCATATCGCTTGAATGAGCGTACGCGAGCAAGGAAACATCGGAAAGAGAAATCAATCCTCAATGTTGACAGGAAGCAAGGGCATAATGCTTTCACGATGAAGACCTTCGGTTCCAATGTTCGTTGAGGAACATCAGCAGGTTGCAATATCCTCTGGAATCGGAATGATGATTGGACTGAAGCCAATATTCTTCAGTTATTCCCGTCAATAGCAACATTACAGTTGCCATATCTAGCTGTAAGTTAGAGCGTTGAAAGATTGCCTAGTGATGCCTGTACAGCAGCTGATACGGCATTTGGGTCCATCAACATACAAGGCCTCAAAGAGAATAGTCCCCGCTACGTACCCTCAATTTCCCACTGTTTCTGAGAACCTCTTTTGAGGAGCCTCGTGGCATGGATTGTACCCTGCCAACTAGCATACATATTGTTTTGTAAACTTTATGGAATGGGTTGAAATCCAGAGTATTTCTGCCATATTGAAATATATGGCTCTGCTTTCTGATTGCTGCACGTCTCCATCCCACCCTGCTGCTCGATCTCGATTTGGGGGAAACCTACTTTTATTTTACCCTCGGATGATAACCAAACGCTTTTCAGAACCTGTTAGGAGTGGACTCGGGGAAGGCATCATCCACGTTGATATGAGGAGCAGCTACCCCCATATATTGGCATAGATGCGTGTTTAAATTTAGGTTCAAGCAACCAGGAAAGACACAAGAAGGTAAAATCAAAGACGGATTTGTCGCGGAAACTCTCAGGCTATATGCTCCCATTCTCTTGGAAACCAGAATTGAATTCAAACGTGGACTAACGCAGTCTGACCTTTCTTTGCGATCCGGAAAAGGAGTCGGCTCGTAGGGCATTAATGTGAAAAAAACGTTTGCTCCTTGCATATTGATCAATATCAAAGAATCCCCAGGCATCTGTTTCCTCGTTCAAAATCGCAGCCTGACTCCCCGTGCTTGCCAGACAAATCAAACCAGTTAGTTTCATTCATACATATATTTCAAACCTCATTGCCACAATGGGGTACGACAACTGTATTAACATGCATTTAACAAACGATCTTGAAGGGCCCCTCGCAACTCAAAATTCTCAGCTGCGACTGTATGCAATTAAATGTCCTACTAACCATATAGCTCCCCGGGTAATGCTTTCATAAAGATGGAAAGATAGTGAGTGAGAAGATAAGCCGACCCCGCTGGTTTGATGCGCTATTTGCCTCTCCCTCAGCCCTCGCACAGTGGGAAAATTCTATCTATGCCAACGACGACAAGGACGATCAAATCTCTACCAACCAAGTCGATGAGATCGTGGTACCAGAGTCCGGCTTGGGCGATGTGTACAGCTGTGGCAGGTAAGGTGCACCAATTGGCACCCAGGGCTCGTTCGACCGGGTCGATCAAGACACCCTCCAGGAAGTCTGCGTCATCAGCTGTGCAAGCCCGTATACCAGGTGTGGTCATCTGAGCGCTTCAGGTGTCAACAGAAATTATAGGGTCGGCGTCGCCGCAGTCAGCTCGAATGGGCCCGTCAATTTCGCTGATGTAAACGTTGCGGAGTTGTGATATGAGATGGGTTTAGTAAGGTAACCATCCCCTACGGGAGAAAATATTTGGTCCAGGGCGTTTGAAGAGAAAAGAAATCTGGTAAAAATGTTAATATTGAGGAAATATGTGGTTTGAGGATGAATGCATATCTTCTTGAGGGGGCATATCAAGGCATGGGAGTTTTGACTTGATCTGTATATATAAATGTATTATATGTGTGATTATCTTCTATAGCATTTGTATGGACCACATACCATTCAATTGGAAAAATAGAGTCTGGTTTTATTTCCACAATTGAGGTGTGAACGCAGTTATCATTTGAGAAGTGAAAAAGCGATATTAAGATAATAGATATGATATCTTGCAATTTGTCCTCTGTCTGCCACATTTCATCTTCTCTCCAATATTCAACTTTCTCTTTCAGACAAAAATCATCAATCAGCTGAAAAATCTCCCTCAAATCCTCATTTCCATTCATTCAGGCACCTATTATTGCAATCGATGAGACCAGATGAACCAGATATATCCGATACACAGTCCGTCAATATTTCTGCTCAGCATATGCAACACCATGCATCGGGCAACCCACTGCTCAAATACAGTCAAATTGTAATGAGAATAAGAGGAGGATCAAATTCAGATCAATGATCTTGTTTAGCTTCGTAGTCGTTAGGGTTTCATACCCGTTTTCCCGCTGAAAAGTCGGCAGGCCAGCAGCAAGGCTTCATTGCTAAACACACGATTAACGGCTTTTAGTATTATACGGGCTTGGTAGAAGTAGATAAAGCGAGAGTCATTGGAATGTGCTTCTGGTGGCGGTGAATTTGTGATGGATTTGGATAACTGCTCGAGTATCTCTGGGGAAGGGAACTAGCAAGGGTGGTCACTTCGCTGCCAAAGTTCTATTCGGGTTATCGAATTGCCTGGTCTCATGACAAAAACGGTATTATTAACCCGATGAAGTCCCCATATCAATTTTAATGAGCAAGTCTCCCAATCCGGAAATGGGTGAAGTAGCCATATCATCGGGGATAGCTAGAGGTTCCCCCAAATCAGACCAAAAAGCCAGCTATTCATGGGCATGTTGACTCTCCCGAGTCTACTAGAGAATGGAAGAGGAAACCAATCCTCTCCAATTCCGACTCGCATTAGAAACGAGGTGGTGGCATCCCGCATATTTGGCGGAATTGATTGCAACCTTTTCTCGAGTTCCCTTGCGAGACGAAACATTAAACTGGTGATCTGGTTAGCTTTTGATAAAATTACAGTTTAGTGGTAGAATTAGGACTAGGTAAACAAAAAAAGAAAAGAAAAAAAAATAGGCCGTTTCACACCGGTCAGTTGATCCCACATGGTAAGGTCTCCTGGGAAGTTATCAATCTCCTCCTTTCTTCCGTTCGCAATCGGAGCAAGAGTGGTATTTCCTCGATTAGGCACGGACTTGAGGTTTCATGCAGAAGTAAAAGCATCTGAAGCGAAGACGAAAAGCTTACTTTGTCCAGGTAATAAATAGATAGATAACCATTTTCTAAAAAGAGACACGAAGAAACAACCCTGGAAAGCATTGAACACAGCAATGCAGAGTGGCATCAATTGGGTAAACCTCCCTTCCGCCGATAAAATATGGAGATATAATAAATTAAATAAACTGAAAAGTTCTTTATCCTATTGCATCTTGTTCATCCTGTTTGGCTGTGCAGCTCTTTTCTGTCTTTCTTTTCTTTTTCCTTTCTGTGATGTATGTGTGTAGCGTGCTCTCTCCGTCTTTTTCTCTCATTTTACCAAAACAAAAAACGAAACTCAAACTGGTCAAGTACTGGTTATTCTCAGAACAACGCGATGAAGAAAACAGCAGGAGCAAGGAACAGGGAAAATAATATAATATAATAACGTAAAAGAAGTAAAATCGAAAACGAGGAACGCTAACTAAGGGCACCGTGCAAAGGCGCGGGGGCCAGAAATCGGATACAAGACAGCACAGCGAGAAATGCAGGAGAAATGATGGGAGACAGATAAAAAATATATAAAAGATAGATAGAGAAATGAGCTAGGAAAAATGGACGAAAATAGACGATGGAACCACAAAGGGAAAGCAAGAAATAAAACAACTTCCACGGAGTAAACGAAAAATAAAAGATACAAACAAGGCTCCCCATACACGGCTGCTGTGGAACGGCAGCTGTTATATATAATGTATTAAGGACGCCCATGACGATGACAACAATGCTGGCAATGATCTTATCAATCCATCAGGTTATAATCCAACAAAGAAGCCTTCATATTCAGGCTATATACAAGAAGCCATTTCTCATCTTTCAAAATCAATCGACGCATTGCAAGTGGGTTTGTGACAAGAATAGTTAGTTAGCTTTCCAACTAACAACTATTTCGTTCAAACGTAGGAGTTAAAGAACGCTTAATTCAGTTTTGCTTCGATTAGTTAGCCATGGCCCCGGAATCGACAAGTGGACACAGCAGCACGGCAAAAACTGTTGGGTGCTGATGCGAATAGAATGTGAATCATAAAGCCCTTTGATAAAGAAGGGTTGTTGTGTGAATTGTGGCGGCCGCTGATAGTGGAAACAAAAGTGCGATGAGGAGCAAATAAAAAAGCACAAATCTATTATTAAACAAGGAAAAGTAAAAATATGGTCGCAAATCAGTGGATGTTCGGTTTTCAAGAAAGAAAGGAAAAATGAGAGGAAAAAGGAAAGGAAAAGGAGACATTTCGCGTTCGCTTAATGAAAACAGAACGTGCGGTTAGGACAAGGGGATCCGTTAACACACAGAACGTGGGAGGGTTGGACATATTATTTCGGGAGAAGCGAAGGAGAGCTGGATAGCTGTGAGAGCAAGAGGCCAAGGGGAGCCAAAAAGTACGCTACGAAAATGACAAAAACGATATTTGTTTGGCACGAAACTCCGGAAATCGATCGAAGAGTTTTGAGGTGGGAAATATAGTGTGATTTTTAGCAGAATTTTAAAAGGAGGAAAAATAAAGACTGGGAAATTAGTACAAACGAAATATAAACTCCATCGTGGCCCATTGTCGTAAGTGGGGCGTAGCTATGCAATTAGTCCAGCAGGAGCCGAGAAAAGCTGTAAATACAGACAGGTAAAATACCGATGGCAATTAAAATAGCTCCATCGGCTGGAGATGGTAGGGTGGGGTTAATTTAAATGAGAGCGCGTGCAAGGTTGGGGTAGAACGCCGAAGCGCAATGAATCCATGTATATAGTAAGTGAATTTCAACCTACGGACGAAGTTAAAAAAAAGAAAATATAGGATTTTTACACAGAACACAGTGGGGGAGACGGTGTATACATACCACAGCATAAAGCCTTCATGAGTTTCTGTATAAACGTTGGTTCCGGGTCTTGTGCTGGCCGCATTTGTTGTGTCGGCATGGTATTCATGCCATGATTACCCGGAGTAGATATGCGGCCTGGAAGATGAGCATTGGAGTTTTGAAATTGAGCCTGAGTGGATGCAGCCGGTGTTGTCTCAAGACCCCCCGCTACTCCGTTCTGTCGTTTGACTTGCGGCCCGCCGGAGGCGTTTTGCCGCTCGCGCACTTTCCCCACTCCCTGTTTCGCGGGAGATGGGGGCGGGGGTTGCGCGGCGTTTAAACGGTCAGCTGTTACACCTGGCCTATGCGGGCCCCTAGGAGGTGGTACTCCATGAATATCACGAGCTGATGTGTTCTGAGCGTTGGACGCATGGAGATGATGTTGAGGAGGATATTGTTTGGCAGCTTCCCAACCTCTTCCGCCATTTAACTTCATCCAGTCATACTCGCCGTCTTCTACCTCTCCAGTATTCTTCAATGCCTGGGTGAAGAGGTCGCGCAAGTAATCATAATCAGGGGTATCCTCGAATCCCAGATTACGGACACAGGTCAAGTATTTATTGAATTCCTCTGAAACAGTTTGTCAGTATCGCTCGATTGACAAAAAAAAGACTGGGATAATACGGTGATTAGTCTTGCATACCAGGATATCCATCACACAGATCTTTCACCGCAGTCGTCTGCTTCTTCTCACCAATCTTTTCATATTTTTGTTTGTTAGTGGCGGCTTTCAGACCCTGCCATGGCAAACCTCCCCTTAGAAAGTACATGAAAACATGGCCCAGGGCTTCAAGATCATCTCGCCGTGACTGTTCTCTCCCGAGATGGGTGTTAATACTCATGTATCTTGCAGTGCCCGAGAGGGACTTGCGTTCCCGGTAAGGAATATGTTGTTTGGTCTTGGGATCTCTATACTGTTTCGCCATTCCAAAATCAACAACGTGGATGACGTTGGCCGCTTTGGAATTTGGTCTACCAATGAGGAAGTTGTCGGGTTTTATATCTCTATAGATCAAGTTCTTTTCGTGTATCGTCTGCACTCTTGAAAGCTAAATGAAGCAAGGACAGTTAGCGGGATTCCTCAATTAATTAACGTTTTTGGGAATTTGATGCGTACCATTTGTTTGGCCACCATGACTACCGTCTTTATCGAAAACCTTCGATTGCAGTGATCGAAGAGATCCTCTAGGCTTGGTCCTAAGAGGTCGATGACAAGGATGTTGTGAAGACCCTCCTGGCCAAAGTAGTAGACATTGGGTATGCCAGCTATCGCGAGACAGTATCAGTAACCGAGTCTTCTGAAGCTGTGTTTCCAATTCGTTTTACTTACGACACCCAACGAGGACTTTGTACGTTCTATACTCATCTCGAAGTTGCGGAGCATCGCTTTTCC
>NW_001813978.1:2350313-2362341 GCF_000149585.1 Histoplasma mississippiense
AGCGACCTGCTGGCTGTTCAATAGGTTGGTGCCTTCAAATATCACACCAAATGAGCCCTCGCCGATTTTTTTGCCCACGCGGTAGTGAACACCGACGACATTTGACGAAGAGGTCATCACGAACTGCTATGATGACCGAAAAGGTCCCGGCACACAAGTGAAGAAGGTCTTGTGTGGGAAGACAATATGGCGGTGGGAGAGGTTGGGTTGGGGGTTGAGAAGACGGCTTGCGGAGAGGTGGACGTCAATGGGCGCTAAACCGTGACGGGCTTGGCATAGGTGCTGGAGAAGATTTAGCAGGCGTTAGTCCAGGTCAGGAGCCCAAAAAATGAAATTGGACAAAATTCGGCAAAAGCAGGCACCCCATGACATTGGCAATGAGAGAAATATCCTAGAGGTTAAAAGATCACTTACATAGTCTCGTCAACAATAGGCCTTCGTAGGGGCAGCGGTAGGGGTAGTGTAGCGCAGGACTGAAGTAAAACCAGGTCTGGGGGCCGTTAAGGTGTGGGGCGCTTCTACTCGATCAAATCCAACAACAGTCCGGGAAAGTTGGGTAAATGAAAGCAAATGAATACAGATTGCGCTGAGGGCGTTGTTGTTCTATGCCCGTTTATCGTGTAGTACGGCGGGGGGAAAGGAAAGAAGGGCGTGGGTTGTCTATCTGGGAGAATCGTCTTTATTCCTAGCACTAGGAGGGAGGTTAGGGTGGGAAGGGTGAATGAAGGAGAGAGAGAGAAACGTAAGGGACCGCAGGACGTCAACGGGGAAGTCAGCAAGTGCAGGAAGTGCGATGGAACGCACTTTTGCTGAGAGTCGAGTCTCGGGAACGCGAGGGGAGGTGGATAGGAGGAGGAGGAGAGACAGGACAGGAACGGAGACGAGGAGAGAAGTCGAGGCTTGGAGCAGGTGAAAGGGCGTTTGGTGAGTAAACCTTGGCGCTGCGCTGTGGCCAGAACAGGGCTAGCGGTATCAAGATGGTACAGCAAGCCCGCAGCGCGGACGGAAGCCGGTATTAGTGGCAGGCCTGCCACGTCTGTGGTTGGTCGCATCTGCTCTTGGCGTGTGGCTCAGTTACCGTACAGGACGTCAAATTACGCATTGTTACCTCCACCTAGGGACGCACGGAGGCTCGTCCTGCATGCTCGGGGCCTCTCTCATCTGTCACTGGCGAATAGCTGGCATCATTGGCCTCAGACGCTGCGACCAGCGCCGGGCGCACGACACCTCGTAGCTCGCTGTTCGCTTGCTCATTTTCAACTTGCTAGTTATCCTTATTCCTTCCCTGAAAACAACTGACTTTTGTCCTGCCAATCACTCAATCACGTCATCATTGATATAACCTGAGGACCATACAGGATTCCATGTACTGCCGAGGTACGGTACATACATAGCTAACGAATGGTTGGACCAGAAAGCAGGAAAGCAACGTCAAACCATATTCCCTCGGAGACAAAATCCAGTTTCCGGGCCTTGATTGGTGAAGATTGGACCCTCACTCGAATAATGGATTTGACTGCAGCTCTGCTGTGCTGGCTGATGTATCTATCAACTGTCTCGGGGGCATTTGTGATGGGCCTCAGCTGATCAGACAATCGATGAGGAATACCAATACGACGACTGGACCGGGTCTCGCCCTGAAACTCTCGCCGTTAATGTCTTAACCCTAAGAAGTCGTATCCGTACCTGGATACGGAGATCTGTTTGGTGATTGGGCCGCAGATGAAGTGATGAAGACCTCTCTTCTCATTCCGTTTAACTACAATTTGAAAACCCTGGTCCCCCACAAGGAGAAAGGAATGGAATGCAATTATGACATTGTACCAAAACAACCCAGGTGAATGCTTCGCTGGTAAACGCTCAAGCAATGATCACGCTCACGGGCGCCACATAAATTACTCACAAAGGGGGAGCCAACTAGTAGCTGCTCCTTTTGTTTTTTTCGTTTTCAGGCCTGGATAGGTAAAACCGCAGAAGTAACTAGTTATATAAAAGATAAAATATCCACCAAACCCGCTCTTCCATTTTATTTTCCTAGCTACGTTATATTATTATCATTATTAACTTTAGTGATCAGGGGCTGGTTCCTGGAACAGAAGAAGTATAATATCCGCTGCTACCCTTGAAACCGGGTATTTTTGACAATTCTTTTCTAAGACATGTGATATGTTTCCCAGTGTTTCCAAGGTTCGCGGTGGCAGAGTAACCAACTCAAGATATATACGGAGTACTTTGGGGCTTCATTGAGTATATGCGTAGAATTTTGAAGAGTCAGATATCTAGGGATGATTCGAAAGCTTCATCCGTTGTAAGTTTGTTGATATTGCGGCTTTGGCGATCTATGTATGTATGTATATCTATATATATGCAAAAGGGATGAACGGAAAAGAGTACAAGGATTAAGGTGTTCAAGATTCCTTCCGCGAAGGAAAATGATATCATACATCATCTCTAATCATACGTTAGTAGCTGCATCATAGCCATAATTACAGAAATAATTCCTTCTCCCCGTCTCCCCGTTATTTGCCGGAATAGAAGATAAACGGTGTTGATGGAAATGGGGAAAAACTGACTGGTTCGCAAGATGTATGCCACGATCTGGGAAATCAACAGGAAAACCAAAATAAACAGGCGTCAACTACGCACTCCCTGCATCAAAAATAGCTATTCCATAGGCAAAAAACCTTAACAGATGAAGACTCCACAACCTGCTCCTTGTTCCACACGCTACTCCCCAATCTCCTCAGCCTCACTCCCCAACTCCTCTTTGACAAGATCTTTCCCCTCCCCATCATAATCTTCCTGCCCATCACCATCCTGATCTTCCTCTTCACTACTAGACCCGCTCCCGTCACTATCCCCCTCGCTACCAGGATCATAATCCTCCTCTTCTTCATCCTCTCGATCCTCCAGCTCTCTCTGCGCCTTCACCAATTCAGATTCCTCCTCCTCGCTCTCACCCGCATGATTTGCAGCACTATCAGTACCTCCATCCCCGCCCTTCACGCCGTTGATGTTAAGTCTCTTGGCCCGACGCGCTTCAGCCAGACTGGCATCCTGCAAGCCGTGCTTTTTGATATAAGCGTCAATACCAGGGTGATTCGACTGGTCGATCATGGACAGCTCGAATTCCTGCACCTCGTCTGGCTTTGCGGGCGAACGAGCAGTGATGTTTAGGTTGAACGTGCGCTGGAGGACGGAGGTATAGGATATGGTGTCGATGTTTTCGAGAGCAAAGAAGACGAGGGGCTTTTTGAAACCGAAGAAGATGCCCGTGGAGAGGAAGAAGAGGAATCCTGTCGGGATACAATTATTAGTTAGCATTGCCAAGATGACGTTTTGCTTTTTCAAAGCGCGGCGGTTTTTTGGGTGATATATGTAACGCCCACCTTCCTTGCTCCCCCGGAACGCTTTGACATGATACGCCTTGTCCCCCTTCCGATGAGCTTCAGGAGTCGGGCTCACAAATTCCTTCTCGCTTGGACAAATGACTTTCGTATGCCTTAAATTATCATCGAGCATTCGCTTTAGATAGCTTTCGTAGGTCTCCGCAAGATTTGCACTCTCCAGAGCGGGTGTGCCTGAGCCTAGGTATGCAGTCCTTGGAGGGCCATCAGGAATCGTCCACACAATCGGCTCGAATGCAAGTTGATGATCGGGGACGGGCGAGATGCCGTCTCCGTGTTCCGGGATGATACAGAAATTAAACTGCCGTTGCGTTTTCTCAGGGACAGGTAGGCATAAGATATGCTCTAGACAAAATTTTTGGTCAGAAATCAATCTCATAGCAGTAACCCCACCCCAAAAAAGGGGGAGAGAGAGAGAGATCGACAGAGAGATAAAGAGAAGAGTATATGAAAAATAAAATAGAATAAAATAAAAGAACTCACGAATCCTCGACATCGGAATCCCAAACTCCACCTCATTCGACGCCTGGTTCCTCGCCCTCAGATACCCCTCCCTTGCTCCAGCAGCAGAGGACACTAGCCGCGTCAATTCCAGCCGCAACTTCTTGCGCTGCGGAATTGCAAACGACAGGTCCTGAACGTAGAATTGTAGCTCAGCATCAGCCGTTAGGCCCGCCAACAGTGCGGCATCGTTTGCAGAACCAGCTCCCGTTCCCGCTACCGCCCCTTCGCTTCCATTGATGAGTTTGCGTTTCTTTGCTGCCGGGCCTTCCCCCGTAGCAGCAACTCGTACTTGGGAGCATGCAGACGACGCATCTCTGCCCAATCCGCTGCGGAGGGTGGTGGCGTATTTTGCGATGTCTTCGAAAAGGCTGGTATACTCAGGGGTGGAGGCTGCAGTTTGTTTTTGATGGCATTAGCTTGTTGTATAGTGAGGAAAGAAGGGTGACGCAGTGACCGGTAAAGAAGTGCTTTGATCTAAAAAAAAAAAAAAAAAAAAAATAGGATGAAATGTTTTTATTTTCCTTTCAATCTCTTTTTCTTCTTTCTGCTCCTCGATTGGTGTGTTAATTTGCATGAACGGGAGAGATGAAATTACCAATAGCGGAATAGACGCGTTTTCGGAGCGGTGCGTTATCCTCAAAGGCCTTGTCGATAACAGCGTTATTGACAGTATCCGGAGACATGTCGGTGCTGTGTGTGACTTGTATTTTCGGGAAACGAGGCGAGTGGGTGATTGTGGTTCTGACCTCTGGGGCTCACAGGTTTGTTGAGTTTTTGGATGCAACAAGGGACTGCCGGAAACCTGAGAGTCAAAAATCAAGAGGACGGAACGAGAGCACAGCCAGGGTTAGATAATGGAGAATACCACGGATGGTTTTCTTAGTAGTATTATTCAGAATTTAAAGATCTTATATATAGGGTTAATATGACACTAATTGTGTATTTTTCTTTACTATCTAAAGGAAATATGAATTTGTATGGGAGGGTTGTTTATATCTACGCCAAAAAATATATATTGTTTAACATGCTATAATACTCTCACGATATGTGAAGGATCAGCTTATTTCCCATAGAAAAATGACCATGTACCCAACGGAAGTTTCCATATGTAAAAAGCCAATCAAAATCCTCAATAAACAGGTAAGTGGACTAATTTTATTTCTATAATATCATACAAGAGAGTCGCTTGTCAAAACAGCCGCATCCAAATCAATAGCGGCGACCTTCACCTTGAGAAAACGCCTTCAAGCTCCCCACCAGCTAGGTGCCTAAAAATTCTATAAAATCGGGGGACTCCGCAGCACCCTATGAAGACAACTTCGATGCAAGCTGGTTCTGATACTGCTTCTTCGCAAGGAACTGTTCTATATATGAAGCGGTATGTTGCGGAATAATATAGTTCCCATTTTCATCCTTCTGCTGTTCCCTTTCCATTAACCTTTTCTGGACCTTCTGGGCCATGAATTCTGTCTTTGGCGTGACCCAGACCCTGTTCCGGCGTTCCTCCATTTTCCTATCCTCCTCCTCCTTTTGCGCAACCCACTCAGGATCGTGCCGGCTGCGGAATTTCGAGAACTTATTCCTCAGTTCATCAATGATGGTGACAGGGAATGGGTAAGCATTGACGGATGGTATATGTGTTCGATCCTCTACGTCTATTCGTAGGGTATCGACCGCTTCGTCGGCTTGGTCTGGAGCAGTTGGCTCGGGCCAGGGGATTTCTACATCAAGGTCTGAGATGTATCGAGTGTGTTTGGGCGTTTCAACGCCGTATGGATGGTCTATGTAAGGTTCTCCGCCATACATGTGCTTAACCACAACGTCTTCCACTTTGCCCGTTTCCGAATTGTGGAGTGGGACGACCAGCCGGACGTCTTCGAAACGGAAGGGGAGGGAGATTGGCCGGAATGGACGTTTGTCGGATTCTCCTGCCAAAATAAAATCGGGATAGCGTACGTCAACCTGTTATTGATTTTTTTAGGTCATTAAGCATATACATTTTCTTTCATTTCCCACTTCCGGACCCGAAGGCCGCTCGCCTGGCTAGAGTTTATTAACTCACGCTGTTAACCCCGCCGACGCTGACTGTCCCAGATTCAGCATTCACGCCGTAGATCTTCCCAATCTTCCCCCGTTCCCTGCCCTTTAATATAACCACCCGATCCCCCGGGGCGAAATTGACAAACTTAACCCTATCCTCCCGCGGGAGAGCTGGAGGCCGAATGCGCTCCGGTGGGAGGGTGCCATATGCCCCATCAAGATCCGCAACATCTCGCTTGGGTGCCAACGGGCCCTTTAGCCAGTCCTCCCGTCGGGATTTTCGCTCTGCATGGACCTGGTCGAGAATACTCCGTTGGTAGCGTTGTCGCTCTTGGAAATATTTTCTGATTTCGTCGCGCCTGTCTCGCTGTGCTTGGATTCTTGCTTTCCGTTTAGCCTGATTTGCGGCAAGGGTTGCTCGTCTGATGACTTTCTGCATCGTTGTAAAAGACAATGGCAACTATTCGCGCGTCAGGGCCGAGTGCTGGTCGAGAGTGCTCGGCTGGTTTTTTCCTTCGTATTGGTTTCTCGATGGAATTTGAATTGAATTACATAAGCAAAAGGGTCTTGGCGATCTCGTTAGCTACTGTACGTTGAGTACCCTTGCTTCACTGGAAGTCATACGCTGCGTACACCTTGACATTGAACTCCTTATCTACTACTACTAGTACGTGTACTGGTGTATGAGCTTTCTCTCATCCAGCTTCTAATTCAATCCAGCTCAGTTGAAAACCATTCAACTATCCCAGGCATCATGTTTTCCAGCTGCTTTGCAGCAACTTTTACCACGCATTTGAATGCCATAGCAAGGAGCTTGTGATTGAATTGGAATCATAAATTAGTAGCAAGATAAGGGACTTCGTAAGCCAACATACACAGTACAGGCCTGTGCATCAGCAATCCACAACTACCAAAACAACACCCGTGGCTTCCTGAGCAGCCATGTGCTGTACCTTACTGGTTTCCAATGCCCTGGAGGATTTCTTGACAGTCATGGGTAGAGTGCCAACTACGCCGCTCCTGGAGCGTGATATGAGTCAGTGGTGGCCAAGCCGCTTTTGGGTTCAAGATCTCGGAAGGTAGTAACCCCTTTAATAATATTGTAGACAGATTTGATATGACTGGTTGTCGGCGAATGGCAGAGAAAGATCTGAGACAGGGAATGACGGTGGTAGGGTGACACGGCCGTATTAGGGGACATCATTTCCTGTCACGGAGAAACTAACCTCCTTGAGATTCTCTTATCTCCAAGATTCAGGGTGAGCGGCTCATGGTTGGCGGATTGTTAATTGACAATACACCTGGGGCCCAAAGTACCTTGCACGATTATTGACGGGGAGACGACACCACAAGCGCGAAAGATCCATCATGGGCCTATAAAAATTGAAGTCGAAGTTCGGGGGATTAAAAAGCTTTGGGGTGGAGCAATCAAGATCCACTTAGAGCTGTCTCAAATGTGATATCTTGGAAATCAATCATGGGAAAATTGCTTGCTTGGGGATGCTCGCAGAATATCGGGCCCCACCTTGAGTTTCATGTCCGGGGTGTGGCGCGTGTATCTGTGGCTGTGTCGGTCCAAAAGTTCAAGTCTGCCTTGCCGTGTTGAGGCTTGTAACGATACTGACCAACTATAAATTGGATTATTATGAATAATTGGACTGTCGATTGAGCGGACATGGCGAGGCATTCAAGGCGGACCAGGAGAGAAGAGTATTGGCCTATTAATGAACGCACTTCCAAGACCTCTTCCGCGGACAATGACACAACGGCGTATTACGGGATCATCGAGGTTGCACCGCCACAGTTGACCATCTTGTTAGTTGCGTGTTCCCCCATGTCCTTGTCAAGCTCAGCACTAGGTTCATTGCTCGGGGAAACAGTTGGCTGTCAATTCTAGGGAAGAATGCAACTCGAGACGTGAGAAGCCTTTGGCGATTTTATGCGGCTGCAAGAATCATCACTGCATTTAATGGCTAGAAGTCTGAAGCTGTGATGGGTTGTCAACACTTTCGGGAGATATATGAGCGATCGAATTAATGGTAATGGTTACTCTACATAAAGCGAAAACCTTAGTATGGTAGCTTGTACAGATATCCCAGAGCCTACTCTTGACACATGAAATGCTTGGAGCAGGAAGTTCAAGGCGGTTATGCGATGTAGACAAGTAGAGCTCAAAACCAAAAAGTTTGGCAGGAATCAGCGGAGCTAGAATCAGCGGAGCTAGGAAAGGGTGCAATCTGCGGCTTTCAGCATCATTCTGCAAAGCTTGATGCAAGAACTTGCAACTGGATGGCAAGTGGTTGACTTTGAATTGGCGGTGGTGGGTACACCACAAGACGGGATGCCTAAATCGCTGTCAGCCATTATCACAGGACAGACACTAGCGAGCAGAAAATGCAAGCATCTGTCTTCTTTGCTTGTTGCTTTTTATCCGTTCTGTTCTCCCTACGGGGGTTTTGTCTGGGCAGATGCCGGTGCCATGTCAATCACCAACATTTATTTATCAGACAAGGCAACCAATTCGAGGACTCATGTTTCGGCGCTGCATTTAGGACTGGTGGATTGATGGAATGATTGAGTGCTTTGCGTTAATAATAAATCCAAGTGATTATTAGATCTATCATGTCCTTTTCTGATTGCTGGGGCCTCTGCATTATGGGTGATGTCCCCAACTGAAGGGGGGCAAAAATTCTCTCGCAAAGCATTCACATGTGCACCCAACAAACATCGGTAGGAGCCCGCTGATAATATGGTGTACTGTAAAAGCATCACAAATGTCCGGTAGCATGGGAAGAGCTGAGAGCGTTGTCCTCCATCGCGCAATAATACCTCTAACTTCGAAGTCAATACCCTGGTTACGGGTAACTTATTATTTGTTGGGGGGATTGGATTGGGTGATTCGTACCCTCTATACCACCACAGCACTGGTGGTGATTGAGGCTCTTTTGCCCTAGTGGCCTAATAGGTTATGAGCCCGTGTAAGCGCGACTGCTACAGGGTGTGCCAACATGCTATCACAGGTTCGAATCAGACCAAGGCCAGAAGAATATCCCTTACTAATGCACATTCTCTTACCAAGGTGGAGGAGATTGGTGGTTAGGCACCCAGGAAGACCCCAGGCCACCAAGGACCAATGGCAGTAGGGTAGTGGAACTTAGGAAGAGCCAGGTTCCCCCAGCTGGCCGGATGGTAGAGTGGGTCCGAGGGAGGGTTGGATTGGGTGATTCGTACCCTCTATCACCACGGCGCTGGTGGTGATTGAGCTCTTTTGCCCTAGTGGCCTAATATTATTCAACCGGCTGACTCAGCCAGGCGTCAACCAGCCGAGTAGCGCCAAGCCCTGGACCAAGCCGCCAAACGAGGCTAAGGCTCTTAAACCTCCTGTGCTTCCTTCCGCCTGCGCTCGTCTCCTCCAACCTCCAACCTCGTCCCCATCCTCATCATCCATACCACTTCTCCACGCATCTCGCTCTGCCGTTGCCCATCGTCCATTTTTCGTCCCCCATCTCTCCACCCCTCAAAGCGGCGATTCCTTTTGCTCCTGTGCTTGTCTCTGGCTTCTCGCCTGCTTATCTCCTTTCTTCCTCCTTTTGGTTGAGGTTGCCTGCTTGCCTCATCCACTCCATCTTCAGAGGTATGTTGTTTTTCATTCTCCTACCCACGCCCAAACAACGGCACCGACTCCAACACCACCGACACCAGGACCAGTAGCAGTACGCAACCGTATCAACCTCCGTCAATAGACTACTGCTGTTCTCATATAACTCTTGCTACGGTTTCTGAGGCTGCTACTGCCTTTACCGTTGCCACTGGTTGCCTTCACAGTTGCCACTGGTTGGCTTGTTGCTCTTGTTTATGCTTGATGACTGATCTGTCTCTAGTTTGCTATTGAAAATGGCTGAGATCCGCCGTAAACTTGTCATTGTTGGGGATGGTGCATGTGGGAAGACTTGTCTGTTGATGTAAGTGTGCTGTTTCACACTTGTGTCTTGTCGTCCGCTAAGTGTTTGCAATACTAATATCTGACATCTTTTTTATACAGTGTTTTCTCCAAGGGAACCTTCCCTGAGGTACATACTTTCATTGCACCCTATTTACCCTTTGACTCGTAGTAACCTCTCTGGGCCATGTGATGAATTTATATAATTATAATTCCTGGCACACCAAAAACCACAAATAGCCAAGCTGATATTTCTCCAATTTCAGGTCTATGTCCCAACTGTTTTTGAGAACTACGTGGCCGATGTTGAGGTCGATGGAAAGCATGTCGAACTGGCACTTTGGGATACGGCTGGCCAGGAAGATTACGACCGTCTCAGACCCCTCTCGTACCCTGATTCACATGTTATTCTTATCTGCTTCGCTATTGATTCCCCTGATTCGCTCGACAACGTTCAAGAAAAGGTAGGAAACCTAGAATGTTGCCGGCCATTATTTGTAAATTTGTTTTAACCAGATCTACAGTGGATTTCTGAGGTTCTACACTTCTGCCAAGGCCACCCAATTATCCTCGTTGGCTGCAAGAAGGATCTCCGCCACGACCCCAGAACCATTGCGGAGTTGACTAAGACCTCCCAGAAGCCCGTCACCCCAGAACAGGTATGCCAACAAACCAAATACCCCCCCCTTTAGTGGTTTCGATCATGTTGTTCCTCCTGGTGCTGATATCTTTGTAGGGTGAGGAGGTCCGCAAGAAGATTGGCGCCTACAAGTACCTGGAATGCTCAGCCCGGACAAATGATGGAGTTCGTGAGGTGTTCGAGTCCGCTACTCGGGCAGCACTTTTGGCAAAGAAGGATAAGAAATCGAAATGCAGGATCTTGTAAATTTCTTTCTTATGTTTGCAGCCCGGCAATATCGATCGGGGGTCCCAACAGCTAAGCCTCAGTAACTGGGATAACGATATCTGGACACTCTTTCCGTGGCTCGCGGTGTCCATCGTTGCGTTGAGATGGGTGTGGATTGTCTGAATCACGTGCATGGGTTCTCTTTAAATTGGATCATCTGGCAGTGCAATTGGTCGACTTATATTTCATTTCCGGAGTCTATCTAGGAGGCTTTTTTTAATGGTCTCAAAGGTTGATCCCAACTCGAATTTGACCAATCGATGCGCATATCGCTTGTTCACCTTATTCCTGTGAGATTTTTGAGCAACATCCCATCAGAAGCTAAATCCGAGTGAGGTCGACAACCATCAACAAAAAAAAAAAAAAAAAAAAAAAAAAAAAAAAAAAAAGACAAAGATTCCCTCAAATCTTTTTCCAGTTGCCCCGGCTGTCCCATTCTGTGTTAGATGGATCAAAGTCAACCAAGAGGAATGAGCCACTGGGGAACTCAATATCCAGTGAGCCGGATCATTCTCCCCTGCATGCTGCGGGCTTTGTCTTATTTTCGCTTGCACTTTTTTAAACTTCTCTTTTAAACTTTTCTCTTTAAGATCTTATTTTACTCTACTGGCTTTTCTGCTATTGTACATTTCTGTTGTCCCACATCAAAATAAGAGCGTTGTGACCGTTACCAACTATACTAGGCAACTTGTGTTCCTCTCTTTCGGCCAAATATGCACCCGAATTTTCTGTATCGTCCAAGTGCTAACGTCTTCTCTATGCCGCCCATTTGCAATTTTTCATTTAATGAGGAAACACCAGCTGCGCAAAGTCCCATTGCTCCCACTGGACGACCACAACATTTCATATACCTTGTTCTCTCCCTGCCTCCCTTTTTTACCCCCCTTAAATATATGGTTCTTGCGTCCTTATCTAAATCCCCGATTTTGTGCTGCCCTTTATTTTATATTATTGCTTTAGTCCCCCTTTATTATTGATTTCTTAAACCCCGCTTGGTGCCTTGTTTTCCCTTGCTGTTTTCACCTTTACCTGTCTCCCCTCACATTGGTTTTTGTTTGATCTGTTGTCTACTTCTTTAAAGTGTCCAATCTCGGGGAGTCTTTATTCTACCCCAGCTACAAACCCCTTTGCTATCCCCGCGACTCCCTGGTCTCCATGTCTAGTTTGGCGGTGTAATAATCTCTTCTATTGAGGCGTATACAAGTCAGAAATTTGTTTTATTCATTAAAC
>NW_001813978.1:2362467-2367087 GCF_000149585.1 Histoplasma mississippiense
AGAGTACAGAATGAATAGGCCTGTTTCTCGTATACATCATGCGCGCTCGTTGGGTTTATCATAGTTCATGCAATGCATATAGGTAAAGAAATATATATGGGTAGATGGGAAGGGAGTAGTTGACGAAGGGTGATTGATTGATGGATCATATTTACGATGGTGTTTTCTTTTCCCTTTGCCTGCCTGAAGCTGTAACTGACGGTTATTGTTTCTTCTCCTGGATTATCGAATCCATCCAAGTATCGAGACGTGGTAGAAGATTCTATCTAGTGAAGGATATTTTCTCGATGTTTTTTTTTTTTTTTTTTTCGTTTGTTTTATATTATATTTTGAATGGTTGTTTGGTTGGTTGATTTGGACTTATTATGATTCCACCTAACATTCAGTATCCCTTTAGTAAATCAAGGGACAACTAGTTAGTTGAACTCTTATTACGAACGGAGAACCTAGTTAACAGACACGAGAAAAAGAAATGAAGTCATCCTCGTCGTCGTCGTCGTCGTCTTCTTTTTCTTTTTTTCTTCTTTCCCGAAAAGCCCCTGGATAATGTAGTATGTAATTATAGGACAGTCATACAGCTACGCTAGGGAGTTGAAAAGCCGCCTCGAGGTCATTTAAGTTAGTAGTTGTTTTTGAGTCTCGAGAAGTACGGAGACACTTTCACAGCATTCAGTTACTAGATGAGACAGAACTCTTAGGGTCGTGTGGGACGGCCTGACCCACAGAAGAGCGGACGGACGCCCCCTGAAATCGCTGAACACGATTCTCCAAGTCTGGATGTCGTCAGCTCTGTCGAGGCTTGAGATTTTGAGCTCTTGAGAGCACTAGTCCCTCACATGCGCTGCACATGCACCTTGGGTCGTTAATAGGCGGATTACGTATGTATGAAGCTAGCTCGGAGGTAGTGTGCTCCTACACCGCCCTACGGGAGCTAACAGAAGGGTTGCAGGGCGTACGTACAGCTTCCTGTATGTACAGCGTAAGTGTAGTGTGCACCTCGTCGCATTTGTGGAGGATCATGAGTTCCGGGGCCAGATAGTAGATGGGGGGTGGTTTAAATGTTACTGAAAAAAAAAAGGTATGGAAGTGCTCTTTTAGGTGTGCTTGCGCGGCATAGCTCGCTTTTGCTCACCAAATGCGTCGTTTAATATTGTTTTGTTTATTGGGGGTTAGCTGGGAGCTGACGGGAAGGGTTGTAAAGATTCCCAATCGGGGTAGCTATATTGCCAAGGCAAGATAATAATAGCACTGGGACGTTTCTTTCTCATCACGATCTAACTAGGTTGTCATGTTGCACAGCTTGGCGTCTCGGCTGCCCACGTTCCTTGCCAGAAACCACTAGATATATACCCTCAGCAGTTTCTGTCCCTTTTTTCGCGATGCAAACACTAATCCAGCATTGGGCTCGAATATTCTCTCTCTTTCTTCTTTCCATTCTCTACCGGTTCAAATTTAACAGGGCCTCGATATACCTTCGGGCATCTAGTCCCACACCTTCGGCGAGTTTCCCGGGACCAGTCCAGCTACCTCGGCCATCCCCTGCACTGGACTGCGAAGTGCCTGATGCACCGATATTGTTGCGGAAGAACCCTCCTCTGCTGGAATAACGAGTGTGGCCTGATGCAGTGTGGTCGCTGGCTTTCCGGACGAGGAACGCTTCCTTGGGAGGCTGTTCGCGGCTCCGGTGATGGGCTGATGGAGTATGTGACTGCTGTTGTTTTCCTTCTTCCTCTTCCCCTTGTATGGCACCATGAGAGCCCACCCTAGAGTCCCTTAATCGCATCCACAATACCCACCAGCCCCGGCTTGTCCTGCACGTCCGTTCGATCTCAGATGCGCGACTTCGGGTTTCGATATATGTATTTATGATTTGCGTATGGACGTTGAGAGTATCCTGGCGGGTCCATGTTGGTTCAGAGGAACCAGCGGATGATAGTTTTATTGTTTGCACGGGCATTCCTGGCTCCGGAATGTTTGGGAGGGATGTGTGAATAAAACGCGTTGTAGGGTCATAAATAATGTCATAGAGAGGAGACTGTTCACTGGGACTATCCTTTGAGTTTCGATACTGAGTCCAGAGTGGACTTCGTTGGGGGATCTTGTCTATTGACGTTGATAATAACAGAGGCTTTTGAAGAGGCCCGATTTGGTGATGGATACTTCTGTAAAACGTTGGGGATTGTAACGAAGGTGTTTGAGGTTCAAAGAGGAAAGTGAACATGAAAGGTTGGTTCTAGGTTTCCTGATTAGTTTCCCTTGATGTGGGATAAGTTACAGTGTAAGAATTCTTACCAGATATACTACGACTTGTAGATCCTTATATTTATCGATGGGTGTCGTATCTATGGATATTTTAAAAGGTCAATCTTTTTGTGAGTAAGCATCCTTGTACCAAATTGTAACGTACCCTCAAAATCCTCATTTTTCGTGCGCTCCCGCATCATTAGAGTTAGTATCCGTAAGACGGTTCTCTCTCTTTGAGCCCCTTTCGCTGGCGTATGTCCTGGTCCGGGGCCTTGTGGATCCGCTTCTTCATCGCTCTCCTCAATCTCTGGGTCATCACGAAGCCCTATTATAAACCTCCCGTTATTGTGCAGCCGTGGAAGCGATGTGCTTTCTTGTTCAGTGGAGCTAGTCATGGACAAAGAATCAGTCTCTGATGGGGCTTGCTGTGGGCTGCCACCGAATTTCAAAAAATTTACTCGAGGGTGGGACAGGGAAAAGTTCGAAGAATCAACCCAAGATGTTCCGTATCCTAGAGTGAGTAATTTCATAAACTTTTCCGTACCAAATCCGGACGGATCAGCGGGCTCTTCTGTAGAACGTTTTACGCCATCTCGTGAGTTATTTTCTCCAGATTTCGAGATTTCAGCGGCAGGTTTGGGTGTAGATCCTACCACCAAAGGAGGAGGGATTCCAGGAGACAAACTGCGTTTTGGAGTATGGCTCGGTGACTTTGAAAGGGTCTTGGTTTCACCACTTGAGGCTCTGCCCTCGGGGACTTTTCGTCGTTTTCGTCTTCGGATGGATCTGGGATCACGTTTGACCCCGAATGAGTCTTCCCCATACCTGTATATCCACTCCATCCAGTGGGAAACTCGAGTAAGAGACTGCCTGGAAATAGCCCCAACTCCTGGGAATACCACACCATCAAATGAATGCGGAAGGGCGTTACACCCAATCCACTGGTGACTTTCCCCAACGAGTCCAATATTTGCTGGGTGCTGGGCAGTGGAATTATCATACTGGTTATTGGGAGACGTATCTCCAAAACGAGATACTACCAGATCAACCAGGCCATCTGTTCTCGCAACAAAATCTTTCAGAACTTCGCGTTCTCCACTACCCCATTCCTCTTCTCCAACACCATCCCTAGTTCCCCCGTCGCCGCAAGTTTGATACCATTGAAGATCTCATCTGCTGGGATTCCTTTCAAAGAGGATCCCAATCCATATAAATTTTGTCCAAAACTGCTCTAGTGCACTGCAAAATGCTGGCCTCGCAAACTTTTTAAAAAATGCCGAGGGAGGCCGCGTGATGGAGAAGAATTGGATGCCTCCAAAAAGTGCTGAAGAAACATGTGAAGGGGCAACTTCGCGGGAAGAATATTCGACTCGAGGTGCCGGCGCATTCTCTGGCCGTGGTTGCGGTGAGGCGGGTGGCTCTGGGAATATACGAGTATAGTTGATAGACTATAAATGTATTAGATATGAACAATACGAACGTGGGAAGAAATCCCTACAGCTAGTATCCACCAACCAGATTCTAGCTCATGCAACACGATCCGAGACTTTTCCGTCTCAACTGTGTCTACCGCTTCGCCATTGGAGAAGTTCCTATAGCAAGTTCAGTCGTTGCCACTGATATCTACACGGGCGATATCCGGAGGCGATACCTACTTCCCAAAGCTCACCATACCCTGCGCGAGTCCTATCTGGCGCAACTTCTCATTGTTATCGACTTCAGTATCATCGATAACGGCTCCCAGCGTACTCCTCCGTTGTCTCCTTATTGATGGCCCTTCATTTTCCTTTGTTGAATAGTAGAAGACGATTTGATCTCTGAGAGTCTCCTCCGTAGATCCAAGGGACGGGTTGTATATCGTAAGGAAAGACAGTTGTGCGGGGACAACTGAACTTGGCTGCTTTGCAGGCATTGGCCTTTTAATCAAACGCCCTCTAATACCATGGTTGTATGGCCCAACCGTATACGCCCACTCTTGAATTAAGTGAGATGTTCGAATGCCGTAGGTTGAGGTTGCTTCTTGGATAGCGATAAGGAGATAGGTGTCAACCTATCATCACGTGATATAAATTTTGAGCTCGTTTCCAAATCAAAACATTCTCAGTTTTCAGGCAGGCCAACTTCTCTCATGAGCCGATGAGCTATATGGTGACATCGGGGCTCTTTATTTTGCGTCGGCCGTTACCGGTTCGTACAGCCTATCTTCAAGTTCGATATGCCTCCACCAAGTCATGCGACCCTTTGAGGATCCTCTTCTGCGGGTCAGATAGCTTCAGCATTGCGTCGTTGAAGGCCCTGTGCAGGGAACGCGCGAACAGTCCGGAAACGATCGCCTCAACTGTGATGTTGTCTGCAGACCTGGGAAGAGGGTTGGAC